>NC_081439.1:16355572-16669550 GCF_949786415.1 Peromyscus eremicus | reverse complement strand
CATCCAAGCCATGTGTTATGGTATACACTTGTAATCCCAACACTGGTGGAGTTGAAGCAGGAGGATTATGAGTTACAGTGAAGCCTGAGATACACAATAAGGTCCTATCTCACAAAAAAGGAAGGAAGGTAGGAAGGAAGGAAGGAAGGAAGGAAGGAAGGAAGGAAGGAAGGAAGGAAGGAAGGAAGGAAGGAAGGAAGGAAGAAAAAGTTTTCCTCAACCAAGAAGTCAAATTTCCTTGGGTTTTCGTCCATTTCTAATTATCCCCAAATGCTTAGTGCACTAATTTGAACACTGAAGATAAGATTTGTCATAGTGATCCAGGCAGTGGTGGTTCACACCTTTAATCCAAGCACTCATGAGGCAGAGGCAGGAGGAGCTCTGTGAGTTCAAGGCCAGCCTGGTATACAGAGCCAGTTCCAGGACATCCAGGGCTACACAGAGAAACCCTGTCTTGAAAACCAAAAAAAAAAAAAAAAAAAGAGCCACAGTGAGTGTCCTATTCCAAGTCATTTTGTAGGTGAAAAGAAAAATAACTACCAAGACCCACCCATGATCTGGCACTCTTCAGAGCTTTTCTTTAGATAGTTTAGTGTACAGTGGCCAAAGCAGGGGCAGAGAAACATACAGGGTATTTCTTGTCACTGTCGTCAAATGTGCTCAGGAGACAGAAAATCTTATGGCTGAATGGAGGCTGCTTGCACACCATCCTTGAATGCACTTAGTTGCATCTCCAAGGAGGAGAGATGAAGCATTTTAGGGGCAGGCAGAAGTATTCCTGTCAGGGGAGTAAACAAAGTTCTATGGGAACAGAGTTCACACAGTAGGACAGTGTGGGAAAGTCTATTATATGAGTTCTACAAGTGACCACTATTCAGTGGGCCCTGTACACATAAAGGCTTCCCCATTATCTCAAGCTTCAATACACTCAGACCACTATCCAGCCCTTTTGATCCAAGAGAGTCGATGGTGCTTGAGGTATTTCATAACAGGTAATAATTCCATATGGAGTCTATTGTAACCTTTGAGATTAATATGTTAGTGGAGCCTAGGATTGGAGCAAATCTGTATCTTCATTGGCATGTAACTATAATATTCCTAATTTGCTACTGGAACTGAGGTAGATGCTGTTCATGGATAACCAGATGACCATGTGGCCTGAACTGTCCATCATAGAGTAGATATTGACTGCTCCCCTACAGGACAAAGTGAAAGCATGGTGTAACCAGGGTTCTATCACCAAAGGCAGGCCCGGGCTTTCACTCCTCTCTACGCTGCCACTTATTCCTCAATCCGCACATGTGGATTTGTTAGGAGTTTCTTGAGACTTGGGAGAAAAACTTTGAAGAGCTGTATGGGATATGTCAAAACTATGTGGAAGAAATAGACGGCTGTGCCAATACATTCCCAATCTGTTACGGCTCTGACATTGGTGGACTAAAGGAAATAGAACAATGGTAAAAATCCTGTCCGTTTTCCCAGGATGTACAGAGACGGAAGACAAAACGTACACTAATGTATGGACTGTGCATATGATTGGGCTACAATGTAAAAGGAATCGGATTGGAAGGTTGTTGACAAGGTTTGAAGAGGAGATACATGGATAGACCTCTCTGGATGGGTGCAGAATTTGAGAACATTTATGTTCCGTGTGAATGCTCACCAAAACGCAGGCAATATGAAGAAGGCTCAAAAAGCTGACAAATTAGACAGGATTCTGGTAAAGCCAATTTTGTTCATAAGGTTCGACCAACACTGTAGTGTTGTTTTGGTTTTTCAAGACAGGGTTTCTCTGCATAGCCCTGGCTGTCCTGGAACTCACTCTGTAGACCAAGCTAGCCTTGAACTCACAGAGATCCACCTGCCTCTGTCTCCAAAGTGCTGGGATTAAAGGTGTGCACCACCACACCTGGAGTGACATTTTTTTAACTCAGTTTTTCTAAGCATCTATCAAAATTCAACTCTGTATAATGATTTTTCTTTATCTCCATGTTATCATCAACATGGTATTTTCTAAATCTGAAAATGAATCCATCTCTTTGGTATAATACTATATTATTATACCAAATACTATTACCTATTATTATCAAATAATAATACATATTATACTATAATATGAGGAAGAGTGGAAACATATTAAAGTAACCAGAGGAAATAGTAAAATGTGGATGCCTTTTTCTTTTTGTGGTTGTTTTTAAGATGATATCTTCTAGAGTCTGGAATCCACTATGGCTAAATTTTTATTCTAATGAGATTGAAGTAAGGGAACTACTAATGAATCTGAAAGGTATATGTTTGAGAAAAGAGAGTTAATGGCTGAAAAAACTTTAGAAGTTGAGGTGGAATGGAATTCAAAGTTCAGGGTCAAGAGATAAAACATTAGTTCCTACTATGGTTTGAATAAAAATGGTCCCCTTAGGCTCATAGGGAGTGGCACTATTAGGAGGTATGGCCTTGTTGGAGTAGATGTGGCTTTGTTAGAGGAAGTGTGTCACTGTGGGGGCAGGCTTTGAGGTCTCATATATGCTCAAGCTACATCCAGTGTGGGACACAGTCTACTGCTGCTGCTTGCAGATCCAGATGTAGAACTCTCAGTTCCTCTCCAGCACCATGTCTGCCTGCATGCTGCCATGCTTCCTGCCATGATGATAATGGACTTAACCTCTGAACTGTAAGCCAGCCCCAATTAAATTTTTTCCTTTCTAAGAGTTGCTGAGGGCCGGGTGGTGGTGGCGCACGCCTTTAATCCCAGCACTTTGTACAGGGTTTATGAGATATTATGTGATATGAACCTTCACCACTTCTCAAACTTCCTGTCAACTTGGTGTTTCTCGATCTCTAGAGTCTAGACAACAGTGCTGATTTTCTTTTCCCAGTCATTCATTTACTCCCTCTTTTTATCAGTTTAGTCCATGCTTTTCCTGGCTTTTGCCCCAATAACTTCCTCATTATGATCCAGGTCACAGCCTAAACTTTCTCTTAATAGTTCTTCTATAGACCCCTGATACCTGAAACTAAGACAAGTCCTTCATCAATGTTACCTTAGTCATGTTAATTTTTTGCACTTTTAACTTCTGAATATATGTTCTATCTTCTGGTCTGTAACAGCCTGAGTATAGTCCATTATGTGTGGTTTGAAATAAAACCTCTTATCTCTTTGCCATCAAAATTCTAAACCTACATTAATTATAAACCAGTTTCCTCCTGTTATAAGAGAACTGTCTTACTTAGGGTTTCTATTGTTGTGAAGAGACAACATGACCTCAGCAACTCTTTTTTTTGTTTTTGTTGTTGTTGCTTTGGTTTTTTTTTTTTTTTTTTTGGTTTTTTGAGACAGGGTTTCTCTGTGTAGTTTTGCGCCTTTCCTGGAACTCACTCTGTAGCTCAGCCCGGCCTCAAACTCATAGAGATCTGCCTGCCTCTGCCCCCAAGTGCTGAGATTAAAGGCATGTGGCACCACCACCTAGTTTTTAATTTTTTAATAAAAATATAGTTACATTACTTCACCACTATCTCTACTCTCTCCAATCCTTCCCATGTTTCCCCGACCACCTCTCAAATTCGTGGCTTCTTATTCTTGACTTATTAGTTACATATAGAAAATGATGAAATATATATAAAATCAGCCAAGCCAGTTTGTATGTATATGTTTTAAGGGCTGATAACTTGGTATTGGGTATAGGGGTTTCATCTCTGGGGAAGACTCATTCTTCCTCTCTCAGCAGTCATCAATTGCCTGAAACTCATTTAACGGTAAGGCCTCATGAGATTTCCACCATCCACATTAGCACGTTAATTGATGTTCTCTTTGTTTAGGTCTTGTTCAGACAACCATATTGTTAAAGATATCAGAGGTGCAGCTTTTCTGTCATATCTAGAGGTCACAATCTTGCAACAGACTTCCTGGTTCTCTGGCTTTTATGATATTTCCACCCCATCTTCCTCAATGTTCTCTGAGCCTTAGGTGTAGGCGTTATGTTGTACATGAATTCATTTGGCCCACATACCCATGGTCAGTTGTTCTCTGAATTACTGACCAATTTTGGCTTCCTGTAATGGTCTCTGTCTTAGTTAGGGTTTCTTTTGCTGTGAAGAGACACCATGACCACAGCAACTCATAAGGAAAATATTTAATTGAGGGGGCTCCCTTACAGTTTCAGAGGTTCAGTCCGTTATCATCATGTTGGGGAGCATGGTGGCGTGCAGGCAGATGTAGTGCTGGAGGAATAGCTGAGAGTCCTGCATCTTGAAGGCGACAGGAAGTCGATGACTGAGACACTGGGTGGTATCCTGAGCATAGGAAACCCCAAAGCCCACCCCCATAGTGACACACTTCCTCCAAAAAGGGCACACCTACTCCAACAAGTCCACACCTCCTAATAGTAGCACTCCCTGTGAGATTATGGGGGCCAATTACATTCAAGCTGCCACAGTCTCCAGTGAAAAGAAGCACCTTTGATGTACTGTGAGAGCTACACTTCTCTGTGGTTATAAGGATAAGAATTTAGAATGAAGTTAGGAAGTACACTGGTTTAAGAAGTTGGCAGCAGTAGCTTCTCTTCTAGGGTTTCTAGCCTCTCTAGCCACAGGTAGTTGTCTGTGTTTAGAGTACCAGGAAGGATTTCCTTCCTGTTGAACATGCCTTACGTCCAATTAGGTAGCTGTTAATTAGTCCTAAAATAAATAAGCTCCATACTTGCACCTTTGGGGATATCTTGGTGGGCTGGTCATTATTGTGGTTCATAGGCTTTACAGCTATGTAGGAATATATATATATATTTCTCCCTAGGCAGTGTGCATAGCACCTTTGAGTACTATAAAAGCTAGTCTTCATGGAAGAAGCTTTTGGGTCAGTTCCAACTTGATTCTTCCAGGCCTTGTAAGTCATGTGTCTGAAGTATGTGTTGTCTTCAGCAATAGGGACTCACCTTTCATTTCTAGGAGGCAACTAAGGGCAATGGAAACAACCTATGTTGTTTGGGAGACTTAAAGAAAGAGTCCCCTACCAACAACTCCAAAGGAGGTTTCTCACTCCTGGTACTTGGGTTTTTGTTAGTCTATAGCTCGTGTGGGGAGTATTTAACATCCTAAATGTCGTGACTGCATTTAAGCTATATACACATGTATACATATGAATTTATATGCTGTGATGGCTATTCTTGGTTGTCAACTTGATCACATCTGGAATTAACTAAAACCTGAAAGACTGCATACCTGTGTGGGATAGTTTTCTTCTTCTTCTTCTTCTTCTTCTTCTTCTTCTTCTTCTTCTTCTTCTTCTTCTTCTTCTTCTTCTTCCTTCTTTTTTTTTTCTTTTCAAGACAAGGTTTCTCTGT
Organism: Peromyscus eremicus; assembly: GCF_949786415.1. Taxonomy (NCBI): domain Eukaryota; kingdom Metazoa; phylum Chordata; class Mammalia; order Rodentia; family Cricetidae; genus Peromyscus; species Peromyscus eremicus. Next base: position 16,664,214 of record NC_081439.1, on the reverse strand, counting down.
GTAGTACTGGCTGTCCTGGAACTCTCTTCTTTCTTTTCTTTTTTTGGTTTTTTTTCGAGACAGGGTTTCTCTGTGTAGCTTTGCTCCTTTTCCGGAACTCGCTTTGGAGACCAGGCTGGCCTCGAACTCACAGAGATCCGCCTGGCTCTGCCTCCCGAGTGCTGGGATTAAAGGCGTGCGCCACCACCGCCCGGCCCTGGAACTCTCTGTACACCAGTCTGGCCTGTAACTCATAAAGATCTGCCTAGCTCTACATTCTGAGTGCTGGGATTAAAGGCATTTGGCAGGATAGTTTTATTAATTAAATCATTTGAAGTGGGAATCTGGATCTTTGAGGTGGGAAGATAAACCTTTAACTCACATCTTTTGAAGTGAGAAGATCCATCTTTAATCTAGACGACACCTTCTGCTGGCAGTCTATATAAAGACATAGAAGGAAGCTTTTGCTCTTTGCCTGCTTGCTCTAGTCTTGCTGTCAAGTCCATTTCTTCACTGGCATTAAAGCCTACTTCTTTGGGATTCCAGCATATACTGAAGACCTGCTGAGACATCCAGCCTTGTGGACTGAGCAGCTACTGGATTATTGGATCCATACATAGGCAGCCATTGTTGGATTAGCTGGACCATAGCCTATAAGTCATTCTAATAAATCCCCTTTCTATATATAGATAGAGATTTATTCTATAAGTTCTGTTACTCTAGAGAACCATGACTAATACAGATTTTTGGTACCAGAAGTAGTTCTAAAGCAACAGAATCATAAGGATGAATATTTTAAGTATCTGGAATAGGCTTTCCAATTTGCCAACACCTACAGTAGCTGAAGCCTCTCCTGGGAGCTCGGAGAGTACTGAAAGCCCATGGTGTGAACTATTTTACAAACTTAAGTAGACAAATGTATTTGATTATGCTGATTCACCAATTATGAGAGGCAACAGATTTCCTGACACTCTTTATAAGACTTTTGACAATTTGTGAAAAAAATAAATTATGATGCTGGTTAGTTGCTCCAAGCATCCCTGGATAAATTGACAAAGGAAAAGAATGAGCTCTCTGATAAATTTAACCAACTTCTAGCATCTCAGAATCCAGTGAAGGAAAATAAAGTACTCAGTGATAAAATAGACCAGCTCCAGATGAACATAAACAGTCTAAAAGTTTTTAAGTGGGCCCTGGAAGAGAATTTTCTCTCCAACAGCCACAGGACTCAAGTTGCAGAAAATCAAACCGAAGCCCTCATTATAAGGTTGGCTGAATTACATCAAAAATTCAAGAGCCAGCCTTGGAAGGTGGTGGCAGTTAAAGTAAGGGCATTAATTGGTAAAGAATGGGCTTCTCTGATAACTTGGGATTGGGGAATTATGGGAGGACCCTACTGAAGCTCAGAACTTTGAACCCTCAGATTCTCAAGGGTTTATCTCACCTGAGGAAGTAGTCTTCCCACCTTCAGCAGATGTACCCACACACCATGAAATACTGCTTTTTCTACATTTGATTGAGGAAATTAATTCTTCATTGACTGCTAAACCAGAAGTGACTTTCTCTGAAGGAAAGGCCAGGCAAACAATATACTGATGTAACTCAGGGCCCATAAATAAATAGTTGTCCCTAGACCTATAACCAGACTTAAGGCTAAGCAGGCTTCTAGAGGGGAGGTAGAAAGTGTAGTCCACAAGGAAGTGCATTACACTACTGAAGAGCTTAATGAGTTTGCTAATTCATTCAAGCAGAAGTTTGGGGAATATGTGTGGGAATTGATTTTAAGGGAGTGAGATAATAGTGGAAGGAATGGAAAACTGAATTATGCCGAGTTTATTGATATGGGCCCTCTGAGTGGAGATTCTAGGTTTAATATGGAAACTCACACAGTTAAAAAGGGTGTCTAAAGTTTGTGTGAATGGTTGGCTGAAGCATTTGTCAAAAGATGGCCTACTGAAAAGGAGTTGGAAATGTCTGATATCCATTGACTTAGTGTTGATGAAGGGATTTGAAGACTCAGGGAAATTGTAATGCTAGAGTGGATACACTTTGTAAAACCTAACCCTCCACAATGGGAAGGCCCAGAAGACACGCCCTTCATTAATCCTGTAAGACAAAATTTGAAGAGTTTTTTTGTCACCCTTTTCCTTGCACCAAACCTTAGAGTTGGAGAGGCTGCTGCTAAATGCCATGGGTTAATTGGGCCCTGAGGTAACAGCAGCCAGGTGGAAGCACTGAATTGTCGAAGGCAAGGTGATCATAGTTATCCTAATGGGCAGCATAGACAATGCAATGTCCACAACAGCCTGACCTTTAATGTTCGGTATAGGCAGAGTAAATTTTATAGTGGCATGACTCGTATGGACCTTTGGTACTAGCTAATCAATCATGGTGTTTCCAAGCATGAAAAGTCTACTGAATTTTTGTTTGATGTGTATAAGCAGAAAAATTCTCAAATGAAAGGCTGCATTGGATCGAGGCAATCTCAGCCTGTGACCCAATTTGCAGACCCAGAACCCCTTGAATGAAGGGATGGGCAGGTTCTACTGAGAAAGGACCTTGTTAAATTACCTTAAAGTTTTACTGTTACATTTTCTATAATCCTTCCCCAGAGGAACCTACAGCCTTTTACAAGGGTTGTACACCGGAGGAAAGGAAACAATTAGACTTGCCAGGGTCTGTTGGATACTGCTTCTGAATTGATGCTGATTTCAGAAGATCTCAAGAAACACTATAGCCCTCCAGTTAAAGTATGGGCTTATGGAGGTCAGGGGATTAATGGGGATTTGACTGAAGTCCAACTCACAGTAGGTCCAGTGGGTCCCTGAACTTATCCTATGGTTATTTCCCCAGTCCTAGAATGCTAATTGGGACAGATGTACTTAGAAATTGGCAGAATTCTCACATTGGTTCCCTGACCTGTGGAGTGAGGACTATAATGGTTGGAAAGACTAAATAGAAGCCTTACGAGTTGCCTCAGGGTTGGGGATTTAGCTCAGTGGTAGAGTGCTTGCCTAGCAAGCACAAGGCCCTGGGTTCGATCCTCAGCTTAAAAAAAAAAAAGAGTTGCCTCTGCCAAGAAAAATAGTGAATAAAAAACAATATCACATACCTGGAGGGGTTGCAGAAATTTCCCTTTAACTCGTATCTGGCCAGTGCAGAAAACAGATGGATTATGGAGAATGACAGTTCACTATGAAAACTCAATCAAGTAGTGACTCCAGTTGCAGCTGCTGTACCAGATGTGGTGTCCTTACTTGAGCAGATTAACATCTCCTAGTACATGGTATGTAGCTATTGATCTAGAAAATGCCTTTTTCTCAGTACTTGTCCATAAGGACCATCAGAAGCAATTTGCTTTCAGGTGGCAAGACCAGCAGTATATTTCTACAGTTTTATTTCAAGGATATATCCAGCCCTGCATCATAACTTAGAAGAGATCTTGACTGTCTCTTCCACAAAATACAATAATGGTACACTGTGGTGATATATTGTGTTCCCCAATATATTGTGCACCCTAATAAAGTTATCTGGGGTAAGAGAACAGAACAGCCACTAGATAGACATAGAGGCCAGAAAATGGTGGCACACATGCCTTTAATCCTAGCATTCCGGAGGCAGAGATCCATTCAGATCTCTGTGAGTTCAAAGCCACACTGGAAACAGCCAGGCATGGTGATACACGCCTTTAATCCCAGGAAGTGATGGCAGGAAGCAGAAAGGTATATAAGATGTAAGGACCAGGAACTAGAGATCTTTTAAGCTTTTAGGCTTTTAGCAGCAATTCAGCTGATATCCATTTGGATGAAGATTCAGAGGCTTCCAGTCTGAGGAAACAGGATCCGCTGAGAAGTTGGCGAGGTGAGGTTAGTTGTGGCTTGTTCTGCTTCTCTGATCTTTCAGCATTCACCCCAATATCTGGTTCCCATATTTTTTATTTAATAAGGCCTTTTAAGATTCGTGTTATAGTACACTATGTTGACATTATGCTGACTGGACCAAGTGAGCAGGACATGGACATAACTTTGGACTCATTGGTAACACATATGCTTATCAGAATATGGGAAACAAATCCAATCAAAATTTAGGGGCCTTCTACCTTAGTGAAATTCTTAGGAGTCCAGTGGTGTGGGGCAAACAGAGATATTTCAAGGTCAAGAATAAGTTATTGCACCTGGCTCCTCCCACCACCAAGAAAGAAGCACAATGTTTAGTGGTCCTATTTGGATTCTGGAGACAGTACATTCTTCACTTAGGTGTGTTACTCTGACCCATATACCAAGTGACTTGCAAAGCTGCTATCGTTGTGTGTGACCTGGAATAAAAGAAGGCTCTTCAACAGGTCCAGGCTGTTGTGCAGGCTGCTCTACCACTTGGACCATATGATCCAGGAGACCTAATGGTACTTGAGGTGTCAGTGGCAGATTGGGATGCTGTTGGAACCTTTGGAAGGCCCTGATAGGTGAATTACAGAACATACCTTTGGGATTTTGGAGCAAGTCTCTACCAGCATCTATAGACAACTATTCTCTCTTTGAAAGACAGCTCTTGGCCTGCTATTGGGCCCTAAGTGGGAACTAAACATCTGACAATGGGCCACCAAGTTACTATGCAACCTGAGATGCTCATCATGAGCTGGGTGTTATCTGACCCACCAAATCATAAAGTAAGACTTGCACAGTAGCAATCTATTTTCAAAGGGAAGTGATACATATGTGATCAGGCCTGAGCAGGTCCTGAAGGCACAAGCAAGTTACATGAAGAAGTTTCCCAAATGCCTCTGGTTTCTACGCCTGTTACAATGCTGTCTGCTGCTTAGCATGTACTTATAGCCTCATGGGGGTATGCCCTATGATTGGGTGACAGAGGAAGAGGCTAGGGCCTGGTTGACTGATAGTTCTGCACTTTATACCGGCACCACACCAAAGTGGACAGCTGCAGCATCACATTCCCTTTCTGGGACAACCTTGAAAAACACTGTGAAGGGAAGTCTTTACAGTGGGCAGAACTTTAGGCAGTACACATGGTCACACATTTTGTTAGGAAGGAGAAATGGCCAGATGTGTGATTGTTCACTGATTCATCGGCTGTAGCCAATGGATTGGCTGGATGATCAGAGACTTGGACAGAGTATGGTTGGAAAATTGGTGAGAAAGACATCTGGAGAAGTTTGCAGATAGATCTCTCCAAGTAGGCAAAGGATGTAGAGATACTAGTGTTCCATGTAAATGTTCATAAAAGGTGGCTTCATCAGAGGAGCAGTTCAATAATCAAGTAGATAGGATGACCTGTTCTGTGAACTATCAGCCTTGCCCCCAGCTATTCTTGTCATTGTCCAATGGGCCCATGAACAAAGTGGCCATGGTGGCAGAGGTGAGGGTTATGCATGGGCTCATCAACATGGATCTCCACTCACCAAGGCTGACCTGGCTACAGCTGCCATTGAGAGCCAGGTCTACCAACAGCAGAGACAAACACTGAGCCCCAGATATGGATGGCATCATTCCCTGGGGTGACCAGCCAGCGATTGGTGGCAGGTTGACTACATTGAACCACTTCCTCCATGGAAAGGACAACTCTGTCCTTACTGGAGTAGATACTAATTCTGGTCATGGATTTGCCTTTCCTGCACATGATGCTTCTGCCAAAATCTGTGGACTTACAGAATCTACACTCATATCTGGAGATTTGGAACTAGAACCATAGAAGAGAAAGAATATGCAGTGGGCTTGGGAAAGGTAAAAGTGTGACTAACCTGACTGGGCCAGCTCACAGGATCCCCACAAGCTATTTTTAAGCACAGAACAGACATGACTGCTTTCTTCAAGACACTAGTAAAAACTATTACTTTGGACACCGTATTAGAGATAGTCCAGAAGAGATGTAGTAAGAACTGCAATGGTTTGAATGAGAAATGTCCCCCATAAGCTCAGATATTTGAACACTGGGGTCCTCAGTGGTGCTGTTTGGGGAGGTTATGGAACCTTTGGGAGGTATGTTCTTGCTGGAGGAAGTATGTCACTGGAGCACCCTATTTATGGTCTCACCTCACTTCCAGTTCACTCTCTTTAATATGTTTTGGGATTAGAGATGTGTTCTCTCAGTTTTCTGCTCTGGCTACCTTTTGCCATGCCTCCCCTTCCATTATGGCCCCACCTCTGGAACTGTAAGCTAAAATAAACTGTTTCTTCAGTAAATTGCTTGGGGTCATGGTATTTTATCACAGCAACAGAATAACTAATATAAGAATGATTTTAGTGGTCCAGGCAAAGAGTGGCAAAATATAGTAGCAGCAGATAGGGAAAGATCTGAGGGATATTTAAAATACAATAGTCCTAGAGTATTGCAATGTGAGTGGAGAATTCAGGAAAACCATGTGTTGTGACATAAATGAGTAGACAGTGTACAAATGACTGAGATGGGAGAGAATGTCAGAGACATAAGTTTAGTGGAGAGGATCATATGTTTCTTTATGTTCATTTTCAGGTGTAACTCTTTTGGCAGCAGACACAATTGTAGATGCCAACAAGGAAGCCTAGTTAGAGTAGTTTGAACAAGCAGGGCTTAAATTTCCATGCACATACACACAAATGCTGTATGAAGTTGTTTCCATGACTTAAAATTTCACTGCTGACATCCCCAATATTCACTCAACCTTTTCTTCACAATCACAAATGCTGTGCAACACATTCAATTCCAAGACAAGGAGATTTTGTTTAAGAAGGGAAGATGGAGATTACTGGCTTTTTGGAAGGCAAAGTTCTGGTGGCTTCCACATGGTCTTTCCCACTCTAGTCTTCCCCCAGTCTAGAGGCCAGACAGCCATTATGGGAATGTCAGCTGCTGAGCATGCCTATTCTGATCATACTTTCCAGAAGTGGGCAAATAATTACTAGTGCTACAAGACCGCAAATCCTTGAGGTATAACAAAGTAGATGGCAAGATACAGCTTAACATGCTGTTTCAAGAAAGCAAAAATGCCTTCAGTTTAGATAAATGTGGGAATATTCATCCATTCTCTCCCTCTCCTCCCTTCTTCTCCTCTCTCTCTCTCTCTCTTTCTCTCTCTCTCTCTCACACACACACACACACACACACACACCAAACCCTCTCAGAGTCTTCCATTTAAATATGAGAGTCAGAAAGACTCAGATTGCAGGGTCACAATGAAATTTTGGGCTTTCTGGAATCAGTATGATTTCACAATTGATGTCCAGGAATCCCCATAAGATGGCACATAATGTTCAGATAGTGAAACTCTTCCTCAGTGGGACTCCTCTAGTATCACATTAGCTTTCTTTGCATACCATGTTTAGGTTGATCAATAACCAAGAGCATTGAGAACACTATCAGTTATTTATATCAGTTATAACTCCTTTTGTGAAGTCAGTTGGATGCCTGTAAACTACCTAACTAGGAAATTTGGGGCAGGTAATGTTAACTGCGTAGGTCAAGGACTCTGGTTGCTACAATATATAGGAGTATGGATGTTAGTGGCCCTATTGGTTGTATGCACCTAGAGAACAAAGGACAAGTCTATACTGAAAATATAAATTGGTCTGTCAGCTGCCAGGGAAAGACATCATGGTCAAATATCAGAATTTCCTCCATCACTGCCTGAGAAAAGGGAAGTGGTAAAGGCCAGGTTAAAAAAAAAATCATAGTCAAGTCACAACAAAATAAATTAGAAACATATTGTACCATAAATCTGGAAAGTAGAAGAGTTCAAACCCTCCTAGTAACTATTGACCATCACCACTAGTGCTGTAAGCCCACAAATTCTAGAGGTACAGCAAGACATATCAACAGAAAAGCAAAAAAAAAAATATATATCTAGATATGTTGAAGGAAAACACAATCCAAGGGAAAGAGAAAAGTTGCCCACTAGTCTATCTTCCTATAGAAAAACTTAATTGTACTGACTTATTCACTGGGAGATGTCTGGAGTGTTCAGTTAATGTTAATAATTACCATCTTGGACTATGACATTTTAAGGTAATTGTTTTGTTTTCTTCCTTTACACTCTCCTCTCTCCTCTCTCTCTGTCTCTCCCTGTCTCTCTGTCTCCCTCCCTCTCTCCTTCTCTCCCTCCCTTCCTCCCCCTCTCTCTCCCTCCGCCCCCCTCTCTCTCTCTGTTTTTTTGAGACAGGGTTTCTCTGCGTAGCTTTGAGCCTTTCCTGGAACTCACTTGGTAGCCCAGGCTGGCCTCAAACTCACAGAGATCCGCCTGGCTCTGCCTCCCGAGTGCTGGGATTAAAGGTGTGCGCCACCACCGCCTGGCCTTCCTTTATTTTTATGTATTACTTCTGGTTATGAGCCTAACCTTCAATGGCTGATCCATCTCTCCAGCCTACTTTTCTGTATTACTTAAATTTCCTGTGAGTGCCTTTTCATCAATTCACAAGTTGTTCTTAGTTTTACAGGTACCTGTGAGATTGATTAGGTAAAAAGATTAGGAAGAAAAACAAGAAGAGGACTGGGAGAAATATGTGAAGACTGCCCCAAAGCCTGGAATAAGTTGTGAAAGAATTTAAGGCTATGTGTTCAAAACCAGACAGACTGTGTATCAAATGCTGATGAGGATTCAATGAAGTAAGACTATTAACTTATCATCTGAACCTTACCAGAAGCACTCTGGCACTGCTGCATGCCCAAACCATGCATGAATGGTGATGATTGAAGGGCAGTATATTCTTTCTACACATTCTTCCTTTACACACACGTCTTTCTTCTCCACTTTCAAATAACTTTTATTCTTTGACAACTTCATACATGTATAGAGTAGCATATTCCCCTCCAACTCTTACCTCCAGTCCCTCTCCCACTTTTTTTTGTAACTTGTAACTTTTTTTGTCCTATACCTTTTTTTGTAACTTGTCCAACTAGTGTTTCCTACTGGAATGTTAACTGATCTTGTCCACTTGACCTGGTACAGTGTGAAGTGGCATGCCATTGCAGTTTTTACTTTTATTTTCATACTAGCTAATGTTGTTGAGCACGTTTTTATATCATTGTAGACTATATTTTTGGGAAAATGGGTTTTTGTTCATCTTTTAATTGAAAAAATTTCCTTGTCAAATCATAAAAGGTCTTTATATATCTTGTGCATTATGATATTTTCACATATATTATTTGCAAATTCTTTAAGATGCATTTTTTTACTTTTGTCATAACATTCTTTGATGCACAAAATTATTTTGATGAAGTCCAATTAATTTTGTCATTGCTATTGATTTTTATGTCACGTATGAGGATCCATTGCCAAAAACCAAAGTAAACAGGCAATTTATTCAGATGTTTTCATATAAGACATTAATATTTTTTAGGTCATATATTGAATTACATGATTCATCTTAGTAATTTTTGTATACAGAATGAGGTAGAGGTCTGTGATGGCTAGTTTTATGTTAACTTGACACCAGCTAGAGTCATTTAGGAGGAATTTCGATTGAGAATATGTTCCCACTAGATTGGCTTATGGTGCATTTTCATGATGATTAAATGTGGGAGAGCCCAGAGAAGTGTGGGGAGTGCCACTCCCAGGCTGCTGAATCCACAGGAGCAAGACAGTAAGCAACATTCCTCCATAGCCTCTGCTTTAGTTCCTGCTTTGAGTTCCTGCCCTGGCTTCCTTGATGATAGAGGGCGGCCTTATGGTTGTAAGCTAAAACAAACCCTTTTCTCCCTAAGTTGATTATGGTCATGGTATTTTATCACAGCAATAGAAACCACTAAGACAGTGTCTAAACTGGCCTTTTTCTAAACACTTATCTAGTGATCAAAGCACTTGATGAAGATGTCAATGTTCAATTCTTTAATTTTCTCAGAACAATTCTAGTGAATTAGTCTATATATTTATTTTTATGCCTGCACAATACTGTTTACTGTAGGATTTCTTTGTTTTGTTTTGTTTTTGAGACAAGGACTCACTCTGTCACCTAGATTGACCTGCAAGTGACTAGGTAGCCCAGGCTGACCTTGAAATCATTCTGCCTTCACTTTCCAAGTATTAGAATTCCATGTGTGAGCCTCCACACCTAGTTTGTCATTATTGTAGCTTTGAATTATGTCTTAAAATAAGAAAGTGTGAATCATTCATTTGCTGTTTTCAAAATTAATTTGGCTATTTTTTGTTATTTCATATGAGTTTTAGAATGAGATTTTTCCATTTCAAGAAGAGAAAATGCCATTGGGATACTTCAGCTACCTCCAAAATGTCAGTGAATATAGGACTACATGCAAAGATCAAATGAAAGTATGCTTAAGAAGCACTTAGGGGTTGGGGATTTAGCTCAGTGGTAGAGCGCTTGCCTAGCAATCACAAGGCCCTGGGTTCGATCCTCAGCTTAAAAAAAAAAAAAAAAAGCACTTAGATTTTCAGATCTCCCCCTTAGTCTGTGAAATAGGTGATTTGTGTATTTCCTATGCCTTAGAAGAATAAGAAGTAATATTCTTCCAAGAGGGAAAACAGATTATCTCTGGAGTGGAGGACACCGAGCATAAATGAAGTTACGAATCCCTTAGTACAAGAAACAGCATATCCAAATAGATTATTAGGCATCTGAGGAAAATATCTAACATGAAAAACAGGGAGATAGGAAGAAACTTTCAGGAAACTATGCACTAAGAAATAACTTTTTAGAAATGCTACTAACCTGGGGTGGAGGTGAAGCCCAGTGGTATGTAGTGCCTTTGAGTAGTGTTTGTTGAGTGCCTGGGTTCTATCCTCAGCACACTGATATCCACAAAAAGCTATCAACATTACTTTAAAAAGAAGCAAGAGGGGCTGGAGAGATGGCTTAGTGCTTTTGCAGAGGATCATAGTCTAGTTCCCAGCTCCCAAATTGTGGCTCACAACCATTGTAAAAATCTGATGGCTTCTGGCCTCCACAGGCACTAAGCACACATGTGGTACATATACATACATGTAGATACACCCCCCCCAGAAATCAATCCTTCTAATAAGAGAAATATGGCATTATTTTAAAGGAATGTGCTTAGAACTTAAAATAGTATCAGATATGAAAAACCTATTAGAAGTATTAGATATATTTGAAATCATCCAGAAAGTGGAAGTCAGGGAGCAACTTGTGGAAATCAGTTCATTCTTCCTGCCACATGGGTTCTGGAAATCAGGTCATCAGGCTTGGTTTCAAGTACCTTAAACTAAGCCACTTGGCCAGCCCATTTCAGAATATAAGTGAAATAACTGGGCAATGTGCAGACTGGGACTTTGGAGCACTTAGCCCTAAATTATCTTTATCACACTCCTCCCTTCAAGATGCAAGGATCTGTGTGGTAGAGAGGGGTAGAAAGATTCTAAGAGCCAAGGGTGATGGACAGCAAGCAAATGGCAGTTTTCAGACACAATGTTGTTGATGCACATATGAATTTACAGAGACTGTGGCAGCATGCAGAAAACCTGCACACAATCAAACCAAACATCCCACATGGAGACCAGGAAGTGGGCAGAAAATCCTACCCCCTCAAACAAGAAGCTCTTTGCCACTGATACCTCCTGGGAGAGGCAAGTCAGTTTTCTTCAATTGAGTGACACTGGGTATATCAACCACTCTTCAGAGCAGGCCTCATGCTCAAGAATAATTGGCCAACACAAAACAAACTCTGTATTTGTGTGTATTTTGGTTTTGTTTTTGTTGGAGAAAGAACACTAGGTTGGGTAGGTGGGAGAGATTGGAGAAGAAAGAATATGATCAAAATGTATGAAAAAAAAACTTGTTAGGAGTTATTAGATATGTTTAAAATCTTCCAGAAACTGGAAGTCAGCACAACTTGTGAAGGTCAGTTTACTTCTTCCACCACGTGGGTTCTGGGGATTAAACTGAAGTCATCATGTTCAGGGTTCACTTTCTGTCTATAGATATTCAGTAACTCCAGCACCCTTCTCCCCTTTAAAAAAGTGTTCTTTCTTCATTGCTTTCATACCTTTGTCTGTTTCCTTCCTTTTTCCTGTAACTAACATCTGTCTTGATCACCGAGGCAGCAGGTGTCCCTTGACTTGTGGCTGTATAACTCCAATCTGATTTCATTTTCACATGGATATGTCTTTTGTGTCTGTGTTTTCTCTGATGCTTATAAAAGCATTTTCATTAGATGTGGGTGTCATTCAGATGATCCAGGATGATTTCCTCTTCTAATCTTTTGTTTAGTTATATTTGTAGACCATTTTACTAAATAAAATGAATGTGACAGGATGGTTTCAGGGATTCAAATGTACACATATCTTCTTGAAGATCAACATTCAACACACTATTGACTACTACAGTTCCTTTGTTTTTCTATACAGTCATTAGAATAACCTTGTGAATATCAAAATATGCTGGGATTTTTATTAGAATCACATTATGCCTATATATGAACTTGGAAGAACTGATATCCTTATCTTCTAAACAATTTTTAAAAATCTTTCATTAGCATTTTTCATCATACAAGACCTGATTATGTTTCATTATACACTTAAGCACTACATTTTGGAAAATTTTTGTGTGTTCAATTTACACATTTTATATATTTCTTAAATGTAATTTTCAAAGTATAGAGTTCTAGTTAAGAGAATTATAGTTATTTTATATGTGATTTTGTATACTGCAGCCTTTCTGAAGTCATCTATCAAATCCCGGAAGTTTTGTAGAATACTGCATGCAACCATCATTATATCTGCAAATAAAAACAACTTTATCTCTTCCTTTCCAATATGGATGCCTTTTACTTATTATGTTTCACTAATTTGTCTGGCTTCTACTGTAAGATGAATATGAATAGTGATAGGAATCATCCTTATTTCTTTTTTTTTTTTTTTGGTTTTTCAAGACAGGGTTTCTCTGTGTAGCTTTGCGCCTTTCCTGGAACTCACTTGGTAGCCCAGGCTGGCCTCGAACTCACAGAGATCCGCCTGGCTCTGCCTCCCTAGTGCTGGGATTAAAGGCGTGCGCCACCACCGCCCGGCCTCATCCTTATTTCTAATTTTGGGAATATTAAATGTTATACATTTGTAGATACTTATCAAGTTTTAAGACGTTGTCACAGACTGAATGTTTATGTACTCCTACTCCCAAATTCATTTCTTAAAGTCCCAAATATTGTGATGGATTTAGAAGGGATGATCTTCAGAAGATAACCAGGAATAGATGAAGTTATGAAGGTGGGACCCTCCAAATAGAATTAGTATGCCTATAAGAAATCTCCCACATTATAGCCTCACCCCTACCCATCAAACCACCAAGTGAAGATACAGCAAGAAAGCAGTTTTCAAGCTAAAAAAAAAAAAAAAAGATACTCTGCTGCTCTGGAATACAAAATGTGAACAGCAGAGGTGCTTGGTTTGACATGACAATTTTCATTAACTTGCCAGATCCTGCCTGTAAGCATGTGTGCAACATATTCCCTTAAAACACTTTATGTGTATGAGCGTTTGCCAGATTCCTGTCAGCATGCATGCCAACAATTTTGTGTTGTTTTTTGAGGTAGAGTTTCTTTTGTAAAAGCCTTGGCTGTCCTGGAACTCACTTTGTAGACCAGGCTGACCTCATAGAGATCCACTTGCCTCTGCCTCCTGAGTGCAGGGATTAAAAATGTGCACCATCACACCTGGGTTATGACAATTTTTAAAAGTATTTTTTAGTGTGTGTGTCCATTCACGGAAGCAAGAAGAGACCCTTAGGGTCCCCTGGAACTGGAGTTACAGGTGGTTGTGAGCCACCAGATGTCACGGATGCTGGGAAACAAACCTAGACTTGTGCAAAAGCACTAAGCACTCTTTTTATTTTTTTAAAGATTTATTTTATTATGTATACAGTGTTCTGCCTACATGTATGCCTGCGGGTCAGAAGAGGGCGCCGGATCTCATTACAGATGACTGTGAGCCACTATGTGGTTGCTGGGAATTGAACTCAGGACCTCTGGAAGAACAACCAGTGTTCTTAACCTTTGAGCCATCTCTCCAGCCCGCACTAAGCACTCTTAATCCCTGAGCCATTTTTCCAGTACCATGCAATGGATTCTTTAAGATTAAATACTTAAGTATGATTGTAGAGTATACAAATATGAAGTATATTCATTAATACACTCCTGTATACATGAATTTCATATGCTATATTTTTATCATTTTCTTTCCCAACTACTTCCTGCTCCATACTCACCTAACTTCATGTCCTCTTTCTATTAAAAACAGCCTGTGATAGCATGCATAAGTCTGGCACAAACTCAATCCAGACAAAATCCCAGCTTGAAGGAGGAGACATTCTAACAAATTTCCACCCCTAGCCAAGAAGCTTTTTTCAAATGATAGCTTCTGAAAAAGGGACCACCAGTTTTCTTCAATGGAGTGAACTGAGTATTATCAACTACACTTCAGGACAGGTCCCACGCTTAGGAGTGAGCGTTGCAGCTGATTCTTGAATAACTGTATTGTTTCCTTATGGTGTATATGTTATCCCCTTCACACTATTTTATATTTGAAAATGCATGGATATAGAAATTTGATACTTTTCCACTATTGTATAGAATCAAAAGTTGGTAAAAATGACAAAGTAATAGTTTATGTGATTAAAATGTTTTCTGTAATTAAGACTATTTATGTGACTCCATTACAATGACTGATTGAGCATGATTTAAAACAACAACAAAACCAAACAATGGTCCTCACTAGAAACCAATCATGCTGGAACTCTGTCATGGCCTCTGGAACCTTGAAAACTGCTTAAGCTGCTGAGTCTGTGGTATTTTGTTTTAGAAGCCCAAGTGAAGGCATATATTCTCCTAGTTTTTTAGTTCTCTTTACTATGAATGTGTGCTGAATTTTATTGAATGTTATTTTCTGCATTGATTTATTTAAAAAAAAAGCTAATGTGATTTTTCTTTTTTTTTCTTACTTACATGGTGGATTGGAATGATTTTGAAAAAATCATATACCTTTAAAATGTACTCCACTTATTCATGATGTATTTTTAATATATTGGTGAATTCTATTTGCTAATATTTTTTGAAGAATATTTATATATATGCCCATATTGATTTCCTTGTACCGTCTAATTATAGTAACTGCAATATTAGCTGAACAGGATGTATTGAAAAAACACCACCTACTACTCTTCTATTTTCTGAAAGAAATTGTATAGAAATGTTCATTTTTGAAAGATTGCTTACAATTAGCTAGTAAAACCATCTGAGCCTGAAGATTTGAATTAATTTTCCTTGGTAAAGTTATAGGGCCATTTCATCTTTCAATGATTGTCATTAATGGCCTTTTGACAAATGGTAAAATTACTTCTCTTCTATTATCTCCTTTTGAATTAAGTATTATGTCCTAAAACTAATTATGATTGTATACCTTCTCAAACTACATAGTCACAGAGAGTCTGCTTATCCCCGAAGTTACAGCTACAGTTATATTAAATTTCTTAAACTTCTCTCCACACACACTTCTCCCTAAGACACTCTACCAAATTACTTAGTCATTGAGAAAGATTTATACTTGCTCAGTTCTGGAAAGAGAGTAGACTGAAATTAAGGAAATTGTTATCTTCCATTTTTAGACATAAGCCTCAGATCTAATGGAATCTCCTGCTTGTACTGGGCAGTAAGAAAAATCAATCTCATTTCTATTCTCTGACTTGAAGCTGGTAACAGTGCTTTACCCTTTCAGAGATAGTGAAAGTTAGCAAAAATAAACTATCCCACTATCCCTGCAGAGATTCTAAAATCCTTCCACTATCTCGTTTTCCTTCTATCAGAAGATATCCTTCCCTGTGGGTCAGACATGAATGTTCTCTATCCATATTGTGTTCTGATAGTAAGGATCTGATTGTGAGAACTAGAAGTAGTCATTTGGACAGTAGGTATCAAGCCTAAAGAACTTCACTCCAGACCTATAGATGTAAAACCTTGAAGAAGAAAAAAAAATCTTAAATTGGGTTCAAATTTTCTTAGCTTTTTTGAGACAGGGCCTCTCTATGCAGCCTTGTTTGGCCTGGAACTAGATAAGGTAAACCCAGGTTGGCCTTGAATGCACACAGATCTGCCTACCTCTGCCTTCCAAGTTTGGGGATTAAAAGTGTGCACCACCATACTAGGCTCAAAACTTACCTTAACAGCTGATGAACAGATAGTAATAAGCCTGCCCCAGGTCACAGAACTTAGTCAGGGTGTTGGTGATTTGGAAGCAAGGTTCTCTTTTTTTTTGTGTGTGGAAACAGGGTTTCTCTGTGTAACAGTCCTGGCTGTCCTGGAACTCACTCTGTAGACCAGGCTGGCCTTAAACTCACAGAAATCCACCTGCTTCTGATCACCCTGGAGGTATTCCTCAGGATACAACTCTCTGTGCTACACCTTGGACACACAACAAGTAATCAATAAATCTATTGGATTTGAGACTCAAAATGATTTTCTAACACAGTGAAGGAGAAAAGGATATGAGTTCTGGAACCATGCAGATCCTGCTGTGGAAGACCACTGGCTGACTTCAGTATTGTTAACTGAAAACTAGGGCTAGATATCACATGGTTAAGAAAATTAAATGAGATATACTAGGTAAACTAACTGAATACCATCAACCACTTAACAAATGGGAGGAAGAGGTGGTAGAACAGGTTAAGAACACAGGTTCTAGAACTAGGCTGGTCCCAGAACTTTCATTTGTGATGCTTAAAAGTTACTTTGGTATTTCCTCATTGGGGAAGTTGGTTAAGTATGCTGGTTAGTTTTTGTCAACTTGACAAATCTGGGAAGAGGAAATCTCAAATGAGGAATTGTGTTCATTAGAATGGCCTGTGGGCAAACCTGTGGAGCATTTTCTTAATTAATGATTGATGTGGGAGGGCCCAGCTTACTGTGGGTGTTTCCTGCCTCCAGGTTCTTGCAGCATATAGTCCTAAACTGTATTAAGAAGGCAGGCTAAGCAAGCCACGAGGAGCAACTGGTAAGCAGTATTCCTCCACGGCCTCTGCTTTACTTATTCTGCCTTGTGTTCCCTTTGACATCCCTCAGTGATGGACTATTACCTGGAACTGTAAGCTCAACTAAACCCTCTACTCCTCAAGTTGTTTTGGTCGTAGTCTTAATCACAGCAACAGAAGGCAAACTAGGACAGAACTAGATACCAGGAGTGGGTTGGAGCAGGCCAGAACTTCTGAGACATGCTAAGTATGCTGTGGAAGACAGAGGACGGGAAGGGAAGCTGCACAAGCCCTTTGGGGCCCAGAAGACTGTGACTGAACCACAGATGTGACTGGATCACAGATGTGGAACACTGGGCTACAGGATTTGATTTATACTGCTGGATGTTGGTCTTGCTTTTATTTTCTTGTGACTACTGTGGTTCTTCCCTCTTAATCTGATTCTGATTTAACATGAGCCCAAGTTGAGAGACTATATTTTAAAGAGAACTTGAGCTTTTAAAGTGTTGAAAATTTAAAGACTATGGGATTTTTAGTTATATTCAGCTTTATATTATGATAAACATGAGATCTTGGGAATAAACAAAAGAGAATGATTATGATTTAATAATGATATATTTGTGTGTCAACCTGACAAGGGTCAAGTATGCTTTTCATCAACTTGGCACAAGCCAGGGTCATCTGGGAAGAGGGAACTTCAACTGACAAAATTCCTCCATCAGATTGGCCTGCAGTAAGTTTGTGAGGGCATTTTCTTGATTAATATCTGACATTGGCAGTGCCACCCCTGGGCATGTGGCCCTAGGTTCTATAAGAAAGCAGGCTGAGCAAGCCATGGAGAACAAGCCAGTAAGTAGCATCCCTCCATGGCCTCTCCTTCAGTTCCTGCCTCCAGGTTCCTGTCGTGGCTTACCTTAATGATGGACTGTGATCAGACATGAAGCCAAATAAACCCTTTCCTCCCCAAGTTCCTTTTGGTAATAGTTTCTGCCACAGCAATAGAAGGCAAACTAAAATAGTGAGTATGGAATAAGTCAATATACATATAGCACTAAGAGTAATACTTGTTAGCTCTTATGATTATATTCCTTCTACTGCACTTAAGCACAGTAATCAATCAAGATTATACATATCACAAGTGCTGGGGAGAGATCAGAGAAAACACTCCCAGTCACAGAAATAAAGCATAACTGTAACCAGTGAAAAATACACCATGGAACAGTGGAGCAGATGTTACCTTGTTCTCATAACTGGTCAACATGCTGAGAATAAGACTATTGAAAGTTGAGCCCTAAATGGGCCATCTATATGTCTAAGGGTATATAAATGGACATCTATAAGGTGAACACAATAATACGGAAGAGGGGAGGAAGGAATGTGACCTGGAGGAAGGAGTGGATTGTTGTGGAATGGTTTCTAACAGATATGACATAGCTATGGCACTTGAACTCTCAGCAGCTGATTATCCAGCTGAAGACCTGCAAGGGACTGGGCCTGTCAGCATTCTGTCATGGAGAGGGGAGGGGTCCATGAGGTCTCATCCATCACTAAGGATATGAATGCAGTTGATAGTTGCTGGAGGAGGAAGAGATATTTTCTTCACTGGTAAGGTACTCATGATCCAGTAAATAACCTCACTCCCATGCTTCTGTAAGCAGCCCTAATTAAACTCAGTCGCTAACAAGGAAAGAAAAGACATGATAATGGAAGGGGGACCATTGGGAAGAAGGAAATTAGCAGGAGTGGGAAGGTAGTAGTAAAGAGTTATGGGGGGAATAAATACGATCAAAGTATATTATATACATGTATAAGAATGTCATGAAACACATTATCATGTATAATTAGTATATGCTATTAAAAAGTAGCTCATGAAAACTATTGAAAGCTTTCTCATTGAACTTCTCAGGACCACTGAATTGTTGTACCTTTTATTTTCTGCTTATTTTGCTTTAATTATGTATTTCATGTGTTTAAGCTGTGCCCTTGAGGACAGGATCCTGCCAAATTCATATCTCAGGTATAATGTTGGGCCCCAGGGAAATGCCCACTGATAAACTGCTGAATAAGAGACAAAAGGAAAGTAACTTCCCGAACCACCACCACCATCTCCACCACCTCCACCTCCACCTCCACCACCACCACCCACCACCACCACCACCACCAATAATAATGTCAAACAACAAAACTGCCAAGATAAATCACTTTTATCTCTACAGGAAAGGGAGATCTAAAAAATATATAAATTACATTAGTAACACAACATAAGAAAAAACAAGGGAACAAACAACAGAGAAATCTGGATGATGCTACTCTAACCTATTTATAAAAAGGCCCTGCATCAGAAATCACAATCCTACCCACTTCTAAAAATATAGACATGTACAGAAGCGGTGGGTTTGTTTTTAAATTGTTTGCTTTTTTGTAAAAATATATTAAAGGTGAATAGAAATCCTCTCTGCCCCCCTATCCTGCCCCAGCTCTCTGCTGGGGATTGCAGATCAGAGGTAACTATCTCACCATGTTCTAAACCTTGGTTATTCCCAACTCCTCTCCACCTCACTTCACTTAGAACCTGAAACATAAAAACAAAACAAAACAACAACGACAATAACAACAACAATAAAAACACACTAGCTTCTTTGGAAAAGCATAACTCTGAGGGTAAACTTGCTTTTCATTGGAAACAACACAAAACAACAGGAGACTCTGAGAACCCAACTAAACTAAACAAAGCCCATCAGAGGCTGGGTTTCAGCTCCACAGAACCTTCTAACAAAGAAACAGAGGGAAAAGAGGCCTGGAATGGGTGGGGAGAGGGTGCTAGCAATTAGCTGCCTTTGAAAGATCAAGAGGGAGTTTTTAATGGGTGAAAGGGCTAGGGACCTGTTTTTGGTGACAACAGTCAGCCTTTAGTCAGGAAGTTGCCCACATAGGGTCAGAGGCTTCTCCTGCTTCCCCCTTACTTCCCCACTACTGCCTTGAAATCTCCAAGATAAGCAAAGCTGAGTAGAAAGGAGGGAATAGGGACCTCACGTGCTAAGGGGGAGGTAGCCAGGCCTTTTGCCTTTGGTGTGACTAAAGGAGGACTGCTTGGCCCCTGGGGTCCCCAAGGTAGAAAAAGCAAATATGCTAAAGTACCCCTGATTCCAAGAAGGATGGAGGGGTGGATCTACAGAAAAAAGAAAGAAGCACAAACAAAGATAACACAGAGGCCTCACAAATTCCCTGTGGTCTGCATCATAGCTGTTAAATCCCCCAGAAGCACTAGGCAAGCTGGGGTGAGGACGAGTGGAAGGTAGAGGACACTCCCACTTGGGCAGTGCCAAAATGGGTTGTTTGGAGGGGGCAGTCTCCATCAAGTTCAGATTGCCAGTAAGGCAAGACAAACGAGGTGGGGGCACTGTCTGGAAAATGGTGACAATCACAAAGGAAAGGAGAAAAAAAGTGGATCAGAAGATCTGCTATTTCACAGATGGGCATTGTTTCTAAATCCAGACTTGAATAGCCTATCTGCACTATGCTTGAATATTGGCCTGTGGTCTGGAAGAGTAAAGGTCCAAGGGTGAAGATTTGAGTCCTGAAGTCTTCTTCAGACTCAGAACTCAGACGGAGAAAGAAGCATGGAGAATCCTGTTAAATGACCCTGCAGGGTTAGGTTGTCCCACCACTTCCCCTCCAGAAGGTCCAGGCTGTGCTTTGTGGTATAGGTGGCAGGAGCAGGCTATAGAGCCAGAGTTAGCAATGTGACAGGTACTTCGGATTTCTAGGGGGTGGGTTTGTACCTGCTGGAACCCAGTTACAGCTATGGGAGATGATGGTCTACAGGTCGTCAAAATACAGGCAAATTCCTGAAGATCATCATGGGGCTTCATGTGCAGTCAGACAAAAGTAGTCTTCTCTGGTGGGCTAGGCAACAGTCATGGTCAAAGACTTGGGTATCTGCCTTTTTCCCCACCTTGAAAAGTAACAGGAATTTCCTTTTTTTCCCCAAAGACAGATAAAGTCAGTTTTTCTAGGCCAGCTCTGGAGATGGCCCATAATAGGGCAATAAAGGCCCTCTTCATTTTCCTCATGAAAAGAGGCAAAAGGAGATAAAGACCACAACCTTCTTTCAGGAACAAGACTGAAGGTAGGGCATATCCACTGGATTGGGAGGAAGGGGTAGGGAAACCAGGTGGAAGTGGGCAGGCTTAGAGACAGGGCTGGAGTTGGAGCAAATGTTGAACACTGGGCCTCTCACTACATGATGGGTAAATTGAAGGACCCAGGCTCCCTTTATGCTGCTCTTCATCATTCATTCCAATATGGGGGAGGAGTGGGAAAGAGTACAGACAAGGTGGAAGGGAAATATGTGGGAGGAGCAGGAAAAGGTTCTTCTCAGTTGGAAACCTCTCCCATTTACCTGCTACTCATGGATATGGAAAACGAAGGTAGGATACTCATAGCAGAAGTGAGAAAGAGAATTGGGGATAGTCCGTGCCTTTGGTCAGTCCCAAGAAAGCAGGACAATGCACCTTGTCCGGGGCTCATAGGATCCAGGAGTGCCCCGAGTTGACAACGAAGAAGGCAATGGGGGTGAAGGGGATGAAGTAGGACACGATGAGGCTTGGCTCACAGAAGTAACTTGCCATTTCTGTGGATTTTCAGGATGCGGCCGAGTCTCTGCTTTGCTGTGGCCAGGCCCTTTTTAGGACGTTTTCCTGTAAAGGAGGGGCAAAGTAAGCAGAGGCTTTAGGATCAACTTTAGCACCAACTGCTCTTGCACCGCCCCTCCTTTGTTTCTCTCAACAGAGGTTGTTCTTCATCTTTATGCCATATTGGGCAAGGAGCCCTCCTTAACTACTTCTATTCAATGCCACATGCTTGGCTCTTCCTTCTCTGATTACGGCAGCAGCCATAAACACTATAGTTCTAGTTTTCTGGTTCCTCCCCGCCCCCCGACTTCTTTGGGTTCAATCATTTTCCTTAGAAAATTCTGGAAGGAGGTCAATATGTCATTCATGTTATCCTGACCACCAGGGTTAGTGACTATAGTTTAGTGTCCCCGTGGGTGCCATCCTCAGGGTCGTCATTCATTAGAAACCCCCATTCTAGTCAATCTTAAACATCACACCAAACTTAGTATCCTTGAACTACATCCATACTATAGGGATTAGGCTCTGGCCAATGAGAGGAAAAGGAGGGTTGGAATTCTCTCTCTCAGGCTTCTGTCCCCCCACATCAAATCATTTCTTATATCCTATATGATCACAACTATTATTTCCATTTAGCACCTCTCTCCTCATTACTCTGATCAGAGGTCCTATGTTTGGGTTTCTTCACTCCTTCCTGAATCTATGGATGTACAGACTACTACTTACTTCCAATCTATCCCCCACTGTGACCACCTTTCCATGGCCTATTGAGCTCAAATACAAGCACCTGAAGTTTGGCTTTCAGTGTTCCTTCCTGGTGTTCTCATCTACTAGAGCACTTGAAATTTAGATTGGGAAGCTTTAAGATTGCTCATTTTAATCCCCATTTGGGTCAGGTACCTTGTCCTGCCTGACTGCTCTGGGAGCCAACTGAAGGACGCCTCTGGGTCAGGAAGACTCCAGGGGCCATGGGTGTGGTGCTTCGATTTGCCTGAGCCATGCCAAAGGCATTAGGACGAGCAGTGTACTCATGGTCAGCAAGACTTCCTGACAGAGCCTCTTGTTTAGGCTCAGGAGGTGGCTGGGGTGAGGAGGAGTTGACAGGCTGGGGTGTAGTAGCCACTGTTGGTGCAGACACTGTCACAACGACATTGGAATCTTGAGGGCGAGGCTGTTCTGCCTCCTTCAGCGAAGGCTTCTTCTTGATATATTTCTTCTTTTGGGCCTTCTGCAGCTCCTGAAATATGAGCCAAGTCAGAGGGGAGATTAAAGAGTGAAGAAAAGGAAAAGAAAAATTTCCTAGAAAGTACGAGACAATGGTTGATAAGTTTCTGCATCGTGCCATTTCTTCCCCATCCCTTCTAAATCTAGCTTGTATGGCCCTACAACAAGGACCTTCCCAATACCTATGGTGATTTCTTCGGCATTGTGTAGCCTCAACTCACCACTACCACTTAATAATAGTACAATGGCAAGAAACTAAATGATTTTGAAGACTTGGGTTTTGGTGAACTATGGGCATTTTTAATAACTAAATTTACACTAGCAGCTTAGGTACTTTATTTATTTATCTTCTTATTTAATTCTTGTAACAGTCCTAAGCAGGGGAAAACTTCATTTTACAAATAACAAAACAGAAGTACAAGGACATTAAGTAGCTTAAGCCCAAACCCTCATGGAAAAGTAGTTAGATGTAGTATATAACCCTGTTACAAAACTTCCCAAAATGAACTGAGAGTAAAGTGTTAGCTTTGGAATAAGGTAAACCTGACTTCAAATCCAGGCTTCTGTTTTCTAAGCTGTATGACTTTGGTTAAAGTTACTGATCTTTCTGAATCTCAGCTGCTTTGTCTGCTTTTCAGAGTTGTTAGAACGCTTAAATAATGACAAAAATATATAACACATGAAAGGAAAACTCAGCAAGTCGTTCACTACTATTCTCTATTTCTTATAATATCGGTTTCCCTTTGCTGATCTTTTTCTTCGAACAGAGGACTTGACAGTCTCTTAGGTCACTGAATCTCAATATCTCCCTTTGGATGGAATAAATGAATACGAAGTTGTGCCACTTCTTCCACTACCTTGTATTTCATTCACTTATTGCTCTATGGATCTACTATCCACTGTGTAGTAGGTACCTGGATAATGGGCACGTGGAGCCCCGAGAATCTGGAAAATGGTGCTGAGAACATGTGAATAAATTTATTTTCTGAAATGCCACTCAGCCACACATTCCAACTCTATGACTATATTTCATAGCTTTTTCTTGGCAACAAAAGCCTAGACCTGCCTTCAGAAGATCTGTTATGCTATGGATACCAGAGAAATTTATGGAGGATGAGAGTAACGGTATTAGTAATACATGTCAGACACTGTTCCTTAATTATTCACTTAATACTTTTAAGGATGAGAAGAATTATACTCCCATTCTAAGGATAAAGAAACTAGGGCAAAAAGGCTGTTATTTTCCTTTTGTTTATGTGCATCTGTGTTTTGCCTGCGTGTGTGTGTGTGTGTGTGTGTGTGTGTGTGTGTGTGTGTGTGTGCGCGCGCAAGATCCTCTGGAACTGGAGTTACAGACTGTTATGAACTACCATGTAGGTGCTGAGAATTGAACCCAGGTCCTCTGGAAGAGCAGCCAGTGCTCTTAACTGCTGAGTCATTTCTCCAGCCCTAAGTTACTTTTCCTAAGGTTTCAGATCCAATTAAGTTTTCAAGCTGAGATTCAGACTCTGCTTTCAGAATCTGCTCTGTTCCCTTACCAGGAATCTCTTTTCTCACCCATATTAAGAATGAATTCTGGGCCGGCCGGTGGTGGCGCACGCCTTTAATCCCAGCACTCGGGAGGCAGAGCCAGGCGGATCTCAGTGAGTTCGAGGCCAGCCTGGGCTACCAAGTGAGTCCCAGGAAAGGCGCAAAGCTACACAGAGAAACCCTGTCTCGAAAAAACAAAAAACAAAAAACAAAAAAAACAAAAAAAAAAACAAAAAAAGAATGAATTCTGGCTGGGTGGTGGTGGCACATGCCTTTAATCCTAGCAGGTGGATCTCTGTGAGAAACCATATCTTTTTTTTGTTGCTTTTTTTTTTCAAGACAGGGTTTCTCTGTGTAATAGTCCTGGCTGTCCTGGAACTCACTTTGTAGACCAGGCTGGCCTTGAACTCACAGAGATCCGCCTGCCTCTGCCTCCTGAGTGCTGGGATTAAAGGCATGTGCCACCACTGCCCAGCAGAAACCCTATCTTGAAAAACAGAAAAAAAAATATGTTTGCTTGTTCTCTGGTCTGACTCCATAAATTATGTCATCATATCTAGATTACTTAGCTTAAATTTTCCTACCACTGTTGCTATTCTCTTTTGCATGTAAGTGGCAAGTGGATTACCTTATGATAGGAGTACTTTCATCTTGCCAAGTTCTTTGTTGTTGAAAAATCTATCAAGCTCCCAACCAAATTCAAACTTTCTGGCCTGACATTCATGGTATTTCACTATGTGACTACTTACACCTAGGCAACACATAATGATTAAAGATTGAAGGCGAAAATGCCAATGAGTCTTACTTTACATCAAGTGTCATTCTAAGGAGGACAGACAGAGAGACAGACAGACAGACACACACACACACACACACACACACACACACACACACACACACAGACACACCTGCATTTAATCCTAAACAAAGCTCATGAAACAGTTCAGACAAAAAGAAATTGTATAACTTGTCCAAGTAGTAAAGCTAGGATGTAAGGCCAGTTACAGCTGTTCCAGAATCTGTTATTTTTTACATGCATGCACACACTCATGTGGTGCCATAACACAAGTGTTAAGGTCAGAGGACAACTTGCAGGAGTAGGTTCTCTTCTTTACCCTGAGTGTCCTGGAATCAAATTTAGGTCATCATGCTTGGTGGCAAGTGCCTTTACTCGAACATACATCTGTCAGGCCCCACAATCTACTTCTTAACTATTACTTATTATACTCATCTCCCAACATTAAGTCTCCAATCCAGAAAAATCTCATTCATTCACTCATTCACTCACTCACTCCAACACTGATTTATCATGTGTGGTCATTAAAATGAGGATATCGACCTAAATACATCCCTACTCTCTAATAAAGAATGTAAAATATCTTTATGATCGTAAGTACCATGAGATAATGCTATATAAAAGTATAGAAGAAGATCAAAGAAATAAAGTGGCAGTAGTTAATGCAAATGGGCAGAAGGAATGTTTTATGCTAAGCCATAAAGGCATGAGACAATCTGGTACATGGAGTAAATTATGAACACTGTAGTGGAGTACGGTTGACAAAGGATGTACACTTGATGGCAGTCAAGAGATCAGAGAGAAGTCACTATGGAACAAACAAAGAGGGCTTTTTGTGCTATAGCAAGGAACAATATTTTCCTAGAATGCTTCCCTGTCCTCTCCAACCCCCCCCAAAAAAAACCAAAAACCAAAAAAAAACCAAAAACCAAAAAACCCACCCTCTAATACCACCTCCAGCCTCAAAGCCTCTTCTTTGAAGTAATTCCATCAACCCAAATAGTAGTTATTCCTTAGAAAGCACTAACAGTAACTTTCATCTGTTTGTTTAAAGCAATAGAAAACCTTTATAAGTTACATCTTATGTGGCACTGATAAATGATGGGGAAATTTTAGTCAAAGAAGAGCTACTTGGCCTGCTTGATCTCTGCTGGCTCCCAATTAATAGTCTCTAAGACATTTCTCAGAAACTTTATATCTCTATAGAATATCATATGAAAAACAATTCTTAAATTTCACTTATATGATATAATTACTAAAATATATAAGCATTTAACTATTTCACTTTACTGAAAAAATCAAGTAGCATGTTATCTGAAGTTACAGGATATGATTTTGAATCTTGTCTCCTCAATTTACTGGCTGTCTTATCCTTGACTAGTCATTTAAAGTGAGCCTCATATTCTTCACCTGTAAAATGATGAAAATATCATCTACTGAACAAGACTATTGGGCATATTATATAGACATTGTACATAGGTGCACCTACCATTAAGCAGATGTTCAGTAGTGCTCTAAGCTATACGATGTGTCATGAGGAGCTATGTGGACACTGTTAAGAAAAACTTCACCTCCAAATGCTCCTAGAGTTTCTGACCATATTAAATGTTAAAGCACATTGTAAACTACTGCTAAGAGGTAAAATTGATTCAGTGAAGGTGACCTTTTAGGATGAAAAATGGTGAATGTTGTTTTCTTGAGAAGCAGGGGGTGAAGAGCCAGGTAATAATGTTTGATAAAGGGTATAAGAAAAACCTCTTTATAAAAGGCCAAATTCCAATACTAGTGGATGACTCAAACCTTAAGTGTACTCAACTGAGTCACTTCCTCAGGACTAAATCTAAAGGCAAATGACAGATCTAGTCTTTTCTGAGGATTTTTCCCCCAATACATATTTTTTACTTGTTATTTTATATACATGCATGCAATGTATTTTGATCATATTCACCCATAACTCCCCTGCCTCCAAAGCCTCTCAGATTCTCCCCAATCATGTTTCCCTCCCATCTTGATATCGTCTTTGGTTTTTTATTTTATTTATTTATTTGTTTTTGTTTTTCAAGACAGGGTTTCTCTATGTAGTTTTGGTGCTTGTACTGGATCTTGCTCTGTAGACCAGGCTGGCCTCGAACTCACAGAGATCCACCTGGCTTGGCCTCTTGAGTGCTGGGATTAAAAGCGTGTGCCACCCCCACCAAGCTTCTTTGTTTTTTTTTTCTGAGAAACCGCGAAGCATGCGCTCTACCACTGAGCTACTTCCCCCAGCACATTTCTTTGTTTTTTAAATAACCCACTGAGTCAAATTAATGCTGTCCATTATACATGGGTGGCCTACCAGGTACCACACTTGTAAAGAAAACTTACTGTCCCTCCTCCTCCATCTGCAGGGATTTTATATGCTTATAACAGTAGGTGATATTAACAAGGACACTTCTCTGGGCCCTTTTGCATCCTAAATCATGTCAACTATGTAACCTATGAAAGTAGCTTGTCATAGAGCTGGGATGTAAAGGATATAAGAGGGGCTGAGGCCGGGTGGTGGTGGCGCATGCCTTTAATCCCAGCACTCGGGAGGCAGAGGCAGGCGGATCTATGTGAGTTCAAGACCAGCCTGGTCTACAGAGTGAGATCCAGGACAGGCTCCAAAGCTACACAGGGAAACCCTGTCTCAAAAAACCAAATAAAAAAAAAAAAAAGAGGGGCTGAGATGCTGCCAGAAATAAAGATCAACAGCTATCCATAATAGTAGGATCCTACCAACCTAAAGGTCTGCATTTTGAGGCTTTAAGTCATCAGTAGCAAGGTCATGGGTTGGGTATCAACACTTACCTGCTGGGCAAGCTTTGCAGCTGCTGCAGCCAAACCTGTCTCAATAGAGGCAACTCGGGTCCCCTCACGAACAGGACGGTCCTGCTTGGGCAGAGTTGGAGTCACACGGGCTGCAAGGGAAACAGGATGCTTAGCTATTTGCCAATTACATTTTCCAACTTCTGACTACTCCAAAGGTGATTGTATTGGTCTTCCTGCTTCTAGCTTTTCACAAAAGCCTATTTAATGACCAAGGCATATATGAATACAAATTAACCTCATTGAACTGGTATTTAAAGTTGTTCATGTGCTTTTATGTCCTTGTTGTTCCTGGCTTACCTACTTTCCCAACCTTGTTTCTGCACCTACTGCTATGGTTCGAATGCCCCCTTCAAACTCATGTGGAAACTTAATGATCATTTTAACAGTTTAGAAGGAAGAACCTTTAAGAAGCAATTAGGTTATGATGTCACTGTTCTCCCGAATGGTATAAAGCTATTACTGTAGGAGTGGGTTAGGTATTAAAAGGGTGTATTTCAACTGTCTTTCCCCCACCTTCTTAACATGTGATGCCTTCTACTTATAGGACAATTTAGTATGAAGGCCTAAACCATGTCAGCATCATGCTTGTAGACTTTCCAGCCTCCAGAACCATGAGAAAAATAAACTTTTATTTAGAATTTACCCAGTTGTGATATTCTGTTATAGCAGCAGAAAACAGACTAAACACCCTTATTTTCTGTTTCTCCAGATAGATGGCTTCCTTATTACACACCCAGAGTATGACTTTGCATCATCTTTCCCTCCATATTCATACTTACCATCTGAACTGTCTAGAGTATGTATTTTCCTTTTGCTTATTTAAAACATACCCTCAAAAGTATGCTATAAAATCTCTTATGCAAAATGTTTGGGACCTCCCTGATCCCACTGCTCTTTTCTCTCTCAGAATTTATAATCTGTACAAATGACATGATACATAGTAATATTACCTATTGAAGACTATTATTTTATATATACCAACCAACAAATGAGTTCTTAAAGATCATGGCATAACTTTTTTATAGTACCTTAACAATACTGAATTAAAAAAAAAACCTGTTACCTGTTCATCCTTTTCAATAAGCATATTCTAGGAGAAACAAATATCCTCAGGTGGAAAAAGCAAGCTTTTCTTTACAAACAAATCCCAGCTGAAGTCCTCCGACATTCACACTCATGCTGTACAATTATACCATAGCACAACTGTGAAGGTCAGAGGACAACTTCTTGGGGTCAGTTCTTTCCTTCCAACATGTGGGTCCTGGAGATCAAACTCAGGTTGTTAGGTGTGGTGGCAAGTACCATTACCCACTGAGTCATCTCAAATGGCCCTATAACATACCTTTGAAAGGTAAGAATGTTTTGCATAGTCAGACAAAAGGAAATAACCATTAAAACATGTGTATCCAAACACACACAAACATACACAGGCAGGCAGACAGACAGACACACATACACACAAGAATGCCAGCTTACAAATGTAGAAGGAGTGATGGAACAAAAAATCTTAAGTTTGCAAGTCCTAATGAAACACTGGTTCTAGAGAATTGGGTATTCACATAGTACCTAAGTGTTACTGTACAGGGTATATGCCAGTCTCAATAATGAAAACTAGAAACTGGGCGTGCTGGCACATGCCTCCCAGCAATTGGGAGGCAGAGGCCAGTGCATTCTCTGTGAGTTCGAAGCCAGCCTGGTCTACAAAGTGAGTTCCAGGACAACCAGGACTGTAACACAGAGAAATCCTGTCTCAAAAAAACAAAAAAAAAGGGGGGGATTATAAACTTTTGAAATTGAGATAGCACCAACATATGTAGTATTCCAAGTATGAACTTTTGGGTTTTTGTTTATTTGCTTGTTTTCTTAAGAAAGAATCTCACTATGCAGCCCTGGAACTTGCAGGTAGACAAGGCAGGCTATCCTCAAACTCACAAAGAGCCACCTGTCTCTCTGTGTGGATATTAAAGGCAAAATCCAACACACCCAGCTCCAAGTATGAACTTTCATGTCATTAGTGACAATTATGGTGAAACAACATGAAATCATGTGGAAACAGGAAATTTGCAGCATTATTTGAGTAGTTAAAAAATTAAAAGTAAGCAAACTATTCACAGTATTTTGAGAGTTTAAAAGACAAGGATAGAAAAACTTAAATGATACCATGAGAAAAAAGAATATTTTACATAAATAACCCAGTCTCTCAAAAAGCAGTGATGTCACATGAAAGCAAGTAGACAAATCTAATATAGGACAATTTTATCAGTTTCTATAAGAAAACTAACAAAATCAAAAGGAACTGTTCTAGATTAAGAGTGATTTAAAAGGCACGACAGAGTCAAATGCCATATGGATTTTGTTTAGAATCCATTCTAAGTAAATCCATTAAATATACAATGTTTTGATCAAACAAAGTTGGCAAATTATTTATGTGCTTGGAATTAGATACCATCATGTAGTTAATGAATAATCATTCATTTTATTATGTATAGCAGGACTATGGTTATGTGAGAAAAGCATAGGGGGAAATGATATATCTGGAGTGTGCTATAAAAGTCCTTGTTTAGTTAGTTACTGGCATTATAAAAGAGAGGAATTTTTGAATAAACCACATGTACTTTGGTAGACAGGTTATGCAGGAGATTGAAATTAATTCTTTAAGGGTGATATTTTGTCTGTTTAAAACATGATCTAAAGCAAATACAGCAAAAAATACTAACACATAACTGTGTATCACAGATATCTAGGCATCTTAAATTTTCCTCTACAGTCCAGTGTAGCATTTTTAAAATATGACCATGGCTAGGGATGTAGCTCAGTTGGAAGAGTGATTGCCTAGAATGCACAAGGCTCTGGGTTTGAGTCCCCCAGTATCTCCTAAAACCAGGTGTGATTGTGCATGCCTGTAATCCCAGCACTCAGGTAGAAGCAGAAAGATTAGAAGTTCAAGGTTATTTATGGCTATAAAATGAGTTCATATCTAGCCCGGGAAACATGATGCTCAGCCTCAAAAAAAAAAAAAAAATCACAAATCTTTTGAAACATTTGTCTCTATCTCCAGAATTCTGCCAGGATCCCCCCGCCTGCCCCAACCCATAGGCCCCTCCCCTCGCCACACCAACCTTTCCACCTAGCCAGATCTTATACATCCTTCTCCAGGGTCTAGCCCAGTAAGTTTGCCTGACTTTCCCCTCTATGTGCCCTGCCCTCCCCAACCAACCAGATCTAGCTTAGGTCCCACAGCCAGCTCTCCAGCTTAAGTCTGGCCACCCCTGCCTGTATCACTACTAATCTCTACACTTCCACCAAGACCTACCCTTCCTTCCCGATGCACAGGCCCCTCCCATACCACATCCAACCTCTCAGATGTACCTTCACACTCTAGGCTTGGGCCAGGACACATCCTGTACATCAGTGCAGTCTTTTCTGTCTAACTGACTTCATTCTACTTAAGCCATTCACAACCTCTAGGTACAACTAGCCTACATATCCTCTCTTCTACCCCAATCTGGTTTGCTGGGGGTCCAGATGGTCTGCAGTTGTTTTCTCAGCACAAACCCTGACCCAGATGTGGCCCCCTGACTACAGAAAACTGCATAGGAGGAATGTCATCTGGGGTAAAGCAAGGCCACAAGGGAAGGAAAGTTTGGAAGGAAGAACTCAGATAAGAGGGCCAAAGATACTGTTCATATAAGCTCTGCTTGCAATGCTGACTCTAGTAGCTAGCTAAACAATATATAAAAGCGGTGGGAAAAATAAAACTGTTCATTCTTAAAGTGAATCCAGAGTCTATGTCTCTGTCTACAATTACCCTATTTTCCAGGTCCCTGTGATGCCTATGGCTGTGCTGGCCAAGGCACTAATCTGTTCATATCAGACACAGAACAAAAGAAGTCCACATGCTCAAATAAAAAAAAATACAAACAATATGAAAGATCATGCCCAGATCTTCCCTTCAAAATGTACCAGTCCTCTAAAAATGTTTGCCAATGAGATTACCTAGATGAATCCCAGGATACAATTTAAAAGAACAACCATAAACTTCATCAAAGAATTCCAGGAGTTTAAAGAAGATACAAAGAAACAGATCAATGAAATTAAGCAGAATAAACTGCTGAGTGATGCCCAAGAAAACACAAATATAAAGCTGATGGAAATTGCAAAGACAAACCAGGACTTAAGAAAGGAATTCAACCAAGAGAGAAAAATTGAACAGGACTCAAGTTGAAATGAAGAAGGAACTGGAAAACACAATAGCCTAACTAGTGAATCTGAAGGAAAGCCTTACAAGTAGAAAGAAACAAGTAGAAGATATACCAAAGAAGCAAGGAATATGGAAAAGTTTTTAAAAACACAAGAAAGGAACATACAGGAATTGTGGAACACTATGAAAAGACCAATCCTTCCAATTATAGGCAAAGATGAAGGAGAAGAATAGAAAGTCAACGGCATAGACCAGATCATGAAACTTCCCAAAATTAAAGGAAAAACAAACAAACCAACCATACAGATATAGAAAGCATATAGAACACAAAATAGATAGGACCAGAAAAACTCCTCATGACATATCTTAATTAAAATACTAAGTATATAGCACAAAGAAAGAATACTGAAAAACAAAACAAAAACAACCAAAAACCTCAAGTCACAAATAAAGGGTAACATCTGATTTCTCAATGGAAACTTTGAAAGCCAGATGAGCTGGGGGCAATGCATTCCAAGTTCTAAAAGGATCATGATGAGCAAACTAGACTAATATAGCCAGGAAAAGTATTTACCATGGTTTAAAAAGCAAATTTCCCATGATATAAACAGCCTAAAATTATATTCAACAAACCAAACCTAAAGAAAAGACAGGAAGTAATATTTTGGGCTAAAGAGAGGAATGAGTATAACCAAGAAACTGTGGGAAAAAATATGAAGCCATAAGGACAAAACTACAAAATAACAGTAGGAATACAAATACAAAAAAAATCAACAACACGATGACCACAATTAACACACATATTTCAATAATAACTTTAAATATTAATGGCCTCAATTCTCCAATCAAATGACAGGCTGACTGCATGGATCAAGAAACAAAGTCTATTTGTTGTCTACAAGAAAAACATCTTAGCTTTAAAGATAGGAACCACCTTAGAGTAGAAGGATGGATAAAAGTACCCCAATCAAAGGGGCTGAAAAGCAAGCAGGTATTGCTATCCTATTATCTAACAAAATAGACTTTAAAATAAAACTAATCAGAAGAGATGAAGAAGGATACTTCATTCTAACAGGGGAACATTTAACTAAGACATTACTATTCTAATCACATATGCACCAAACTCTGGTATGTCCAACTTCATAAAAATATGTACTACTGATTTATTTAAAGACATTAACACAAACCCTTACTTTCTCTAACAGGTAGGTCACTAGGTTGAAAAATAAACATCATTAAATGGCATCATACATCAAATGGACCTAACAGATATCTATATAATATTCTACCCAGACACCAAAAAATACATATTCTATTCAAGTGTCACACAGAAGCTACTTTAAAAAGACAACATCTTGGGACACAAAACAAATTTTAAAAACTCAAAAAGATTGAAATAACTCCATGTATCCTATGTGACCATAACAAAATAAAACTTAAAATTGACAGCAAACAAATGACTAGTAACTACACACACTCATGGAGACTAAACAACACATTACTGAATGATGAATGAGTCAAAGAAGAAATAAAAAAAATGAAACATTTCCTGGAACCAAATGAAAATGAAAACACAAATTAACAAAACCTCTGTGACACACTGAAAGCAGTCCCAGAAGGGAAATTATAACTCTACATATGTGTATTTAAAAAGTGTATAAATATACACATCTAGTTTAAATGAAAATTTCCCATCTGGGATGACAATGCTCCCTTCAATAGCCGAAGATTATCTACCAAAAACCCCAACAAGT
This sequence comes from Peromyscus eremicus, assembly GCF_949786415.1. NCBI lineage: Eukaryota > Metazoa > Chordata > Mammalia > Rodentia > Cricetidae > Peromyscus > Peromyscus eremicus. The sequence continues at coordinate 16,630,333 of NC_081439.1, read as the reverse complement.
CATGAGAAGCCCTCTTTTGAGTTGTTGGTCAGGACTGTCCAAGGGAATCCCAAAACATTATAGGCTATTGCTATTGCCTTTGATTGCTCCCCAACTGGAATCCCAAAACATTACAGGCTATTGCTATTGCCTTTGATTGCCCCCAATCCAGAGGTGGAAAGCAAGTCCTTATTGCTGAAGACAGACACCATGCACCTCAGACACATGGTCCAAAGGCCCCTGAGCTGGGACTGATGTGAAAGCCTCTTCTCTGAGGACTAGCTTCCATAACGCCATAAGGTGCCATGCAAGCTTCCAAAAGAGGGAACCAACCAACAGTCCTACCCAGCTCTGATGCCTGTGAGCCATAGCAACAACAAGCATGGCACAAAAACCCTAAGGGTGCAGTAGTGGCAAACATACCTTGGTGGTAACCAACAGCTCTCTAATTGGACTTTAGACCATTCAAAAAGAGGTAAATCATGTCTGATACTGGAAATCTAGCTAACTACCCATGGTTAGTAAAGTCAAGAATCTTGGAGAACCTAAAACCACTTTACTGATTTACAATCCCTAACTACATTCTATATATTTGTTCTTATACTCATAGATAAGTGTACTCCTTACTGTGCATCAGGAAAACTTCTCTTTGCAACAGATGTAGACCACTGGAGAAAATCACAACCAATTAAAATGCAGAGTTGTGGAGCCCAGTCCCAAGGGTTACATCTACAAAATACTCCTGCTCCTATGGTTCAGGGCTCATTGTGGAAAAGGGGATGGAAAGATTTTAAGAGCCTGAGGATCAGGGAGTTTGCTGTGAGATTGTATCTTCTAGGAGTGTCAGAAGTGATACCTATAAAATCTCATTTAGCACGACTCCATAAAATGAGCTGAACAAGTACAACAAGGCTAGAAATGCCAAAGTGGATAGGGAAAGCCCAGGCAGCCTCAATCCTATATGAAACACTATAGAGAACGAAAGGAATGCTGAAAGTGGGAGAAACAGTCTTCCCTGGGGACAAACACACCAATTAGTTATCCAATGCCAAATTGTTAGTCCTGAAACATACATAAAAGTAACAATATACTGCTGACTTAGCAGGTTATATTTATGTATTTAGGAATATATGTTATGTAACAACAATTAATGAAAAAAAAAAGGCCATGATTTTGAAAGAGAGCAAAGAGGAGTATATGGGAGAGTCTAAGGGAGGAAAGGGAAGGGGAAAATTATGCAATCATACTAAAATCTCAAAAAAATGAATTAGTAACAAAAAAGGAGTCTGTATCTCCCCAGTTGATTCTGAGCAGACTCATTTGTAAACTGTAATATAATGTGTGACTTCTAAGGTGAAGTTAGGAAAGGCAAGTTCTTAGTGGATTCTTTGAATACCCATCCTTGGAAACGTACTTAAGTTGCTAATTAACAACTAACTACTCTGAGATCACATAGCAATGAGGAAGCTAGTCAGGTGGGAAAACCACATGAATCCTATCACAGCAGGCACTTGGCTTGGGAAACTTCTAAAGATTCAAACTCAGGTTAGCTTCAGCCTTCAAAGTTCTTCTGCCTGAGGCCCCAGAAATCATGAACTAGAGTCAAACTGTTCCCACTGTGCCCTTGCCAATTCTTGAACTACAGGACATATAAACATGATAATATGGTAGTTGTTTTAAACTAGAATAAGAAAGTCCCTCATTGACTGTATCTGGATTTTGGAGTTTTTTTAAAGTGAGTGATAAAAGACATTTTTGGGCAGAGTGGTGGTGGTGGTGGTGGCGGCGGCGGCGGCGGCGGCGGCGGCGGCGGCGGCGGCGGCGGCGGCGGCGGCGGCGGCAGCGCACGCCTTTAATCCCAGAACTCGGGAGGCAGAAGCAGGCAGATCTCTGTGGGTTCAAGGCCAGCTTGGGCTACAGAGTGAGTTCTAGGACAGGCTCCAAAGCTACACAGAGAAACCTTGTCTTGAAAAACCAAAAAAAAAAAAAAAAAGACATTTTTGGAAGGCAGTTGTAAATTTTTTGGTTATAGACTGAGTATTACAATATCTTGTAGAATTATTAACTGACAAATATTGATATAAACAGTGTTATCATAGAGGGAGGCATTCGGAAATACTCAAATACTAATGGGCAAAATGTTGACCGTTATGTATTATTTTGAAGTGCTTCAGAAAAACTATAGATAACTAGATAAATATGGATAGATGGATGAAACAACTTTGACAAAATGTTAATATTACAGAATTCAGGTATTAATTAATGGGCATTTACGTATGTATGTTATTTTTCTTATCCTTGTGACCAAATATCTAAGAAGAGGTAATTTAAGGGAGAAAGTTTCTTTTGGCTTGGTTTTAAGTTCTTATTGGTTACAGTTCATATTAACAAACTGTTGTCAAAGGAATAGGGACACAGGTAGTCTCACACATTGCTTCGTGGGAGTAGAACCAATCTTTGAGATGTATTTTGGGGTGAGAACCTGGTGTGTTGCACACAGGCAGGTCTCTATGAGTTTCAAGCCAGCCAAGACTACATAGTGAGACACTGTCAAAAAACAACAAACAAGCAAAATGTATTATTAAGTGATAAAAGCAAACCACAGTATATAAAGGAATCTTCCAATAGAATAAACAAGTCAAAGAAAATAGATAAATGGTACTCATATGTAAATAATCTATCTCTGAAAACCTAAGAAACTGTTACAAGTGGTTTACTCCATATGGAGAAGTAGAAGGCTAGAGAGTAGGGTCAGAGAAAGATCTTTCAATGTTTATCCTTATACATGTTGACCACTCTATGATTTCATGGAGATTCAGTCTAAATAAATTACTTCAAATATTATTACTAATTATAAAACCTGGCAATGGCATAAATGCTCCACATTAAAGGAGAAGTTAGGTATATTCACAGAGAAACAGAAATTAGGTCGATAAATAGAGAAACGGTGGTAAAAAGTCTTTGAGACAAGGTCTCACTATGTAGACCAGAATGTCTTCAACCTCACTATGCAACCCAGGCTGACCATAAGTCTGCAATACTTTATTTTCTGAGACAAAGTCTTACTATATAGACTTGGCTGGCTTGAAATCTACTATAGAGATCAGGCTGGCCTTAAACTCACAGAGATGTGCCTGCCTCTACCTCCCAATGCTGAGATTAAAGGTATATGCCAAGCAAAAATAATTTTTTGACATTTATTTATTTTGTGGAGGGGTCAGAGAACAGCTTGCGGAAGTCAATTCTCTCCTTCTACCACGTGGGCTCCAGGGATTGAACTCAGGTTGTCAAACTTGGTGGTAGGTGTTTTTACATGCTGAGCCACCTTGAAAGCCCCAACTTGCAATCCTTTGATCCTCCTGTCTCCACTTCTCTTGGCAAGGGCTGCAGGCTGTGGTACTATGACTGGCTTAAATTCTATTATCTTGAGTTTTAGAAGTCTACCAGGAAAATAAAAGCTATGATGCTGCCTTTAAGGAGTAGCGGTGAAAGTAGAAAAAGCAGAGGGAGAGGGAGAGAGGGAGAGAGAGAGAGAGAGAGAGAGAGAGAGAGAGAGAGAGAGAGAGAACATTGCTGTTCAACCTAATAGCCTCCATATTATTTTATTTGCTACACATACTACCTTTGATTAAAAAGTAAAAAAAAAAAAAAAAGAGTGTGAAGTTTTATTATACACAGTATTATTTCAAACCCCTCTCCTCCAGGGGATTAAATTCAGTCTCACATGATAGGCAAGCACTCTACTACTGAGCAATAGTCTCAGCCCCTACAGTGTTATTTCAACCAGAAAAAAAATGAATAGAAAAAACACTAGAAGGAAATGTTAAAATGTTAACAGTGGCTGCTTCTGAATGGTAACATCTTGGATGACTATTTCTTCATAATTTCCTTTACTTTTAGTATTTTTCACATTTTTCTAGTACACGGGTTAAAATTTTTATCTTCATAGAAGAAACTAAAGGTAGCATCTATAAGGAAGAAATAGAGAAAATATGTCTGATTTTTATATATTGCTAATTCACTCATTAAAACACATTCCAAGAATTACAGAGACCATAAGCTTAGCCATGCAAATTATTGTAGTCACTGGGACAATAGCAAACATGACACAGTAGAGGCTTGAAAAGTATGTGTATACTGAGGTTTAGTCTTTCTTGCTGATGGAAATTCCATTGCTACTCTGTGAGGATAAATCAATGTATGGAAAAAGGACCTAGCTATTTTTTATGCTACGTAGTCCAAAATTGAGCTAGCTGAGATTGCAGGAACAATTTAACCAACCTACAGAAATGGTAAATATTCTTTTTTTTAAAAGAACTTTCTTTTTTTTAGAAATAGTAAATATTCTTTTAGGCCATTAAGGTTTGGGTAGTTTGTTAAGCAGCAAAAGCACCATGGGCTGGGGAAGATAATTCAGTGGCTAAAGCACTTGCCACATAAGCATGAGAACTGGAGTTTGGATCCCCAACGCCATGTAAAACTGGATGTGGTAAAGGGCATCTACAACCCTAGAATGCCTACAAATGAGATGGGAGGCGGAAACAGGAGAATCCCTGAAAGCAGGGTGTACTGCAGCACTGAACAACGAGAGATCCTGCCCCAAACAAGGTGGAAGACAAGGCCCACACCTGAGGTTGTTCTATCATGTCCACATAAACACAACTGTATACACATGTGAATAACACACAGGCGTGAACATGCACACTCAAACACTACACATAGAAACATACATTTTACATACTCAAATTTTAAAATGCTCCCAAATGCTTTTAGATGTAAACAGCCCAATCAGTGAGATGAAAATTATTTTCTCTCTCAAAATTCCATGTTGACCTCAATGACCTACTTTCCCTCTCTTCCTTCCCCTCCTCAGAGACGACTTCTCAGTAGTCAACAATCTTGAGATTCTTGCAGAGCCCAAGAATCAGCATACTTTTCCTCCTTGGAAACAAAATTACCATGGGGAGCTGGGATGATGGTTACCAGAACGTTCTTAGAAGCCCTAGATGGTTTATTGAAGTTTTCCTGGTTTCCTTCATCTCAAGCCATATGATCTTCCTAGCTAGATTACATAAACTGTGTCACACAATCATTTTAGCTCTGGGACCTCACATGATACTAAATGTAACAGATGTTTGCTGACTAAGCAAATGAGTGACTGAATAAGATCTTCTTGTATCACATATCTCTTACTTCAATTAATTTTTTTCGACTGACCACGCCTAGAGAGTTTAAGATATAGATAGTACATCACCTTTAGGACTCCATGGAGCATCATCTGAATTCTTTTTTTTCTTGGGTCGAGATTTCAAAGCAGGGTCATCATCATCAGACTCCAGGGATGGATAGACTGTAGGGAAAGGTGAAGGCAAGAAAAATGAAATCTCATCCAAAAAGGCAAAGACAGAATGGTACATACTTTAGTCCTTCCTACTCCTCTTCAAGTATACTCATTTACTTACTCCACGCTCAACTGCAGAAGGTACCCAAATATCTTACATTTTGTGCTTTGATATGAAAGTCCTTCTCTTACATTCACCTCATTCTGATTTATTTGGCCAACATCACTCAGGTGAGTTACTTGGCTCACCTTTTCAAACTTCAGCTCTAGATTTAGCCCTGTAAGACACTTTCTCTTGCTCTTGTAATCTGATTCAGATTCCTCCTTCTCAGCTCTCCATAGCAACCTGTATTATGCTTGCACTGGAGATGTTACATTGTACTTTGAAAATGATTATTATATCTGCTGCCTCTAATTTACAAATGAGGTGAGGGATGTATTTTTTACTTTATATTAAAGCAGCCTCATATAATGGAAAGTAGGTATCTATTACTTGTGAAATAATGGGAAAAATTAATAGTACATACTTAAAACACATAAAAACATTTAAGTTGAACTGGGACCAAGATTATTGGAATTATATGATCTAACTGATAAAATAGCCGTATACAAGTATTCTGTCTTACAGAAACAAATACAAGTATACAGAGTATCACAAAATCCATAGGCAATTCCTCCTAATCCATAGGCAAGACACTTAGGATTACTGGGAATATGGTCTAGAAAGATCCTATTGATGAAGTAAAATTCTGATGCCACTCCCAAGCTTAGAAGATAATTTTAAGAATACAACCTCATAGGAATGCTCCTCCTACTTCTTTCCAGAGGGCTTCTCTGAAGAAAAGTGAGTTTATTTTCAAAACTTCCTCTTTCAGCAAAGAGGTAAAAAGTCTGCCTCCTGACTATTTTCTTTCAAGAAAGGAGGATTTAACTGTTCTTAGAAAGGACCGAGTACTAATAACACAGTTCTTTCAGGAAATGCCATCAATATTACTTTGCTAGATCTGAAAGTTTTTCTACTCCAAAGAAATAAGTGTCGCACAGCAGAAAAACTTGGTGCCTTAGGGTCAGAAAACTGCTTTGAAATATTGGATGACACAGTAGTGGCCTAAAAACAGTTTCATAAAATCGAAATAATAGATAATACCTAACCTTGCCTTGCAAAGTTGTGTTCAAAAGTTGTACTTTAAGAGATGATGGCTTAGCAGGTAAAAATCTTTGCTGTGCAAGCCTGGTGACTTAGGTTTGGTTCCCAGAACCCACAGAAAGGTGGAAAAAATGGGCTACATAAAGTTGTCCTCTGACTACCACACAAGCTATGGCATGTGCACCCACCCACACATGATAATCTTTTTAATTTAATAAGAAAAAACAGATAACATGTAAAGTAACTTGCATAAGGAATTTCCATTCTGAGCTTCACATTTTAGTCAACAGGTAGTAAGGTATAGCTTATAAATCAAGTCTATGCATTCAAAGAAAATATATTTAAATATGCATATTATAAAGTTGAAGCCACTTCCTGATTTTAAAACGTATTACTCAACAATAGTAATTGGCCGGGCGGTGGTGGCGCACGCCTTTAATCCCAGCACTCGGGAGGCAGAGCCAGGCGGATCTCTGTGAGTTCGAGGCCAGCCTGGGCTACCAAGTGAGTCCCAGGAAAGGCACAAAGCTACACAGAGAAACCCTGTCTCGAAAAACCAAAAAAAAAAAAAAAAACCAAAACAATAGTAATTAACTCAGTGTGCAACTGGCATAAAGGCAGGTATAAGAACCAATGAGAAATAATATTCTTTTGTTTTTTGGGACAAGGTCTTACTCTGCTGCCAAGGCTGGCCTCAAATATCAAATACCTCTGCCTCCTGAGTACTGGGATTACAGGTATAAACAACCATGACCAGTTCTCACTAAAATTTTTGTGCCCGTTTTCTTTTTTATTAATACTTTTGTTGGCATACAAAATAATGGGTTATGGCATTTTATGCATATATCACTGTATATTGCACATATGACTCCATCCTCCCTTAGCTGTCTCCTCAATATCAATAAGCTCTAAAAGACTAAAATAATGGAAAGCATCTTCTCCAACTACAAAAAAAGCAAAAATTCAATACTAGGTGGAAATTATACATACTCAAAAAGAATCAAAGAAATAATCATTTGTGTGATTTCAAAGACTTTGATATGGCCTCAGTGAGATGGCTCAGTGGGTAAAGATGCCTACCACCAAGCCTGAAGACATGAGATCAACCCCTGGGATCCCATTGTGGAAGGAGAAAATTGACTCCCCTAAGTTGCCCTCTGACCTTCACACAACACTCAAAAAATAAAAAGGAATAAAAAACTTTTTAAAAAACTTTTTAAAGCCTTTGATATGAATTGAAACAAAAATAGAACATATGAAAACTTAAAAGATGCAGCAAAAACAATGCACAGAGAGCAATTTAAGCCAGCAAATACCTACATTTAAAACAATGAAAGATCCTAAATCAATAGCCCACCTTCATACAAAAAGAACCATCAAGTCTCCTATCTGCCCTGCAACTATCTCCATACCCACAGGCCACAGTTTACAAAAGAGCTTTACCTGGTGACTACATCCCTAGAATCCCATCCATCCCTTTGCAGAGGCCTAGTTCCAGACTGGTGATGCTGATATGACCTGGTTGGTCCTTCCCCTGTAAGCCCATCTGCCTCCTCCACTCTCATCTCTACAACCACAGGCCTAACTCAAAACTACAGCTCCAATCCTGGCTTTGCCTGGCCTCGGTCCAATCTAGAAGCTCATACATACATCAGTTTTACCTAGCCTAGTTCTGGACACATAGATCCTACACTGGTCAAATTTAAGGAAAGCTAAAATCTCACATTAGACACACAATCAAAGAAGTCCACAAGCCCAGGTCACATTAAAAAACAACAATATGAAAGACCAAAACAGTATGTGTCCCATCAAACCCACTAGTCCTATAGAAATGTTCTCTAATGAGAACTATCTAGATGAACCCCAGGGCATAGAATTAAAAGAACAATAATAACGTCATTAAGGGATTCAAGAAATTTAAAAGACACAAACACCTCATTGAACTTCAAGAGGATAACAAAACACACTTGAGTAATGCTAAACAAAATATAAATACAAAACTGATTGAAATGATAAAGCCAATTCAAGATTTAAAAACCAAATTGAGTAATGAGATAGAAATACTGGAGAGATCTCAAGCTGAAATGAAGATGGAACTGACTAACTCAATGACCTGACCCTTACTCCTTGCCCCCTCAGCCACTCTTCCTAGCCCACCTCCATTCCTTTGTGACTTCCTACCAATCCTCAGAACCACTAGAGACACCAAAGACACCACACTTGGCTGGGAACCAGGTAGACTACCAGTAGACTACTCCTTCCCTCCTCCATTCTGTTCTTTCTCCAGTGGTAGCCCCCTCCCAGTTCATTTCCACTGCCCCCTTCAAACCTGTGGCCATCTGTGGCCAGACCAGTTCTGTCTCTGCCACCCTTTGTGAAGCCAGATCCCTAATTAAGAGACTTCCAGAGTCAGTCCCCATCCTGTGCCTGTAAAACTTAACTCCAAATGGATCTAGGACCTAAATCACACATCACATTAAAGGAAAACTCATCAGAGTAACACCTGATTTCTCAATAGAAAAAGTGAAAGCCAGAAGAGCCTGGAGCAATGCACTTCAAGTTCCAAAAGACCACACTGCCAACCTAGACTGCTGTACCCAGGAAACTATCTCCCATAGTTGAAGGAGAATGAAAAACATTCCATGATACAAACTAAAACAATCTTTTGCTTGTATGTTACAGTTTCCGATTATGTGTTTTTATGGGAACTGTTTTTTGTGTATAAGTGTGTGTGTGTGTGTGTGTGTGTGTCTGTCTGTCTGTCTGTGTATTTCTTGTATTTTTTTCTATTCTTGTGTGTGTGTTTTTCTCTTGCTTGCTTGTTTGTTTTCTAAAGAGATAGAAAGAAAGGGAATGAAATTGGGTGGGTGGGGAAGTGGAGAGTATCTGGGAGGAGTTGGTGGAAGGGAAATCATGATCAGAATACTTGACTACATCTTGGGAAACAAAACAAATCTTTACAAATTCAGACAGACTCCAAGTATCCTATCTTACTGTAAATAATAAAACATAAAATCAAACCAAACCCATCTCTAGTAAGTATACAAATTCATGGAGATAAGGAGATAAAACAACTCATTACTGAATGACAAATGGTCAAAGAAGACATCAAGAAAGAAAAAAAAAATCCTGGTACTTAATGAAAACACAGCACAATAAAACCTCTGGAGGGAAATTTATGGCTCTAACTGCTTATATTTAAAAATCAGAAAGACGATGGGGCTGAGATATTGCTCAACTGTTAAGAGCACCAGCTGATCTTCCAGAAGTCTTGAGTTCAATTCCCAGCAACCACATGGTGACTCACAACCATCTCTACTGGTATCTACTGCCCTCTTCTGGCAGAATGGTGTACATGCAGATAAAATAAATAAATTTTAAAACATCACAAAGACCCATTTCAGCACTGTGGAGTCAGAGGCAAGCAGATCTCTCAGTTCCAGGCCAGCCTTATCTCCATTGCGGGCTCTAGGCTGGCCAAAGCTATGCAGCAAGACCCTGTCTCAAAAACAAACTTAAATCAGAAAAAGCACAAATATATGACTTAAAGATACAACTCAAGAATTGGGAAAACAAAACAAAGCAAATTCAAATCTAGTATATGGCAAGAAATAGCAACAACAACAAAATCACAGCAGAAACTAGTAAAATAGAAACAAAGAAAACAATATAAAGAACCAACAAATCTGTTTCTATAAGAAGATAAACAAAAAATTGACACTCTTGACCCAACTAAACCAAAGAAAGAAATAGTGACCCAAATTAACAGAATCAGAAATGAACAGGGAACCATTTTTAACAGACACAAGGAAATTCAGAATATTATAATGGAATACTTTAAAAACCTGTAGTTCATTAACTTGAAAAAAATCTAAAAGAAATGGACAAATTTCACACAAACCAAAGTTAAACCAAGAATTGGTCAACAACCTAAACAGAACTGTAACACAGGAAACTGAAACCGTAATAAAAATCACTACAAAAGCCCAGGTCTAGATATATTCAAAGCAGATTTCTAGCAGATTTGCTTAGAACTACAACCAGTCCTTATTATTAAAAAAGTAGACACAGAAAGAGCACCTCTAAGCCCCTTCTATGAAGCCAGTATTATTCTAATACAATGCCAATAACAGGAAAAGACACAATGAGAACAGTAAAGAAAATGACAGGCCAATATCTCTGATGAACATAGGTTCAAACATCATCAATAAGATACTTACAAACCAATACAGGCATTGATCAAAAAGGTTATCCACCAAGACCAAGATGGCTTTATCACAGAGATGCAGGGATGGTTCAAAATAAACAAGTCAATAAATGTAATAAACTATGCAAATGGAAGCCGGGCGGTGGTGGCACACGCCTTTAATCCCAGCACTTGGGAGGCAGAGGCAGGCGGATCTCTGTGAGTTCGAGGCCAGCCTGGGCTACAGAGTGAGTTCCAGGAAAGGCGCAAAGCTACACAGAAACCCTGTCTCGAAAAAAACCAAAAATAAAAATAAATAAACTATGCAAATGGACTTAAAGACAAAAATCACATGATCACCTCAATAGATGCATTAAAAACCTTTGATAAAGCCGGGGGTGGGGTGGTGGTGGTGGTGGTGGTGGCGGTGGTGGTGGCGGTGGCGGCCGGCGGCGCACGCCTTTAATCCCAGCACTCGGGAGGCAGAGCCAGGCGGATCTCTGTGAGTTCGAGGCCAGCCTGGACTACCAAGTGAGTCCCAGGAAAGGTGCAAAGCTACACAGAGAAACCCTGTCTCGAAAAACCAAAAAAAAAAAAAAAAAAAAAAAAAAAAACCTTTGATAAAATCCAGCATGTCTTCTTGATAAAAGCCCTAGACAGAGTAGAATTGGAAGAAACATATTTCAAAACAATAAGGTTATATGTGACAAACACGTATCTAACATCATTGTAAATGGAGAAAAATTTAAAGCATTACATTAAAATCAGGAATGAGACAGGGCTGTCTACTATTTTCAATATAATGCTAGAAACACTAGCTGGAGCAATAATGCAAAGGTAGGAAATTAAAGGGTTATAAATAGTGAAATGAGTCACTTTGCATATTTGCAGATAAGACATTATACATGAGATTCCAAAAATGTGATCAGAAAACTTTTAGAAGTGATCAACAATTTCATCAAAGTGACAGGATTAAAAATCAACTTACAAAAATCAGTGTCTACACACCAACAACAAACAAACTAAGAGATTATGGATACATTCCCATTCACAATATCCTCAAAAGAAATCTAGAACTAAAACCTAGGAGGTGAAAGACTTCTACAATGAAAACTTTAAATCTCTTAAGAGATTAAGAATGATACCAGAAAATGGAAAGACATTCCATGCTCATGGACCGACAGAACTAATAACCATTCTACCAAAACCTGTTTACAGATTCAATACAATCATAATCCAAGCTCCTCTCATTCTTCACAAAATAGGAAACATTATCCTAAAATTCATGTGGAACCACAAACGACCCGATAGCCAAAACGAACATCAGTAAAAAGAACAAAGCTAGAGGGGTTACTCTTCCAGATTTCAAAATTGTTACAGAGCCATTGTAATAAAAACAGAATGGTACTGGCAAAAACAAACAAAAAACCCCAACCAGACACGTAGACCAGTGGAACAAAATAGAAGGAAGGCATAAACATGAGTACATGTAACATTAAACAGCTGTTTAATATTTAACAAAGACGCCAAAAACATAAACTGGAGAAAAGATAGCATCTACAACAAATGATAGGGAAATCTGATGTCTACAGGTAGAAGAATTAAATTAAACCTGTATTTATCACTTTGCATAAAAACTAACTCAAAGACTGAAATGTGAAACCTGAAACACTGAAAGTGCTAGGAAAAAAACATAGGCAAGCTCCTACAAGATAAAGGCATAGGAATAAGACTTTCTAAATAGGACCATTTGCCTAGGAAAGCCAACAATTGACAAATGAGACCTCATAAAACTAAAAAGCTTCTGCACAGCTAAAGAAACAATTGAGTAAAGAGGAAGCCCACAGAGCAGGAGAGAAACTTTGCCAGCTACACATCTGACATTAATAACCATGATTTCATAAAACACTCAGAAAATAAGAGTAAAAAATGACCCATTCAAAAGTGGGCTATAGATCTGAACAGAGTTCTCAAAGGGAGAAAGAAAAGTAGCTAAGAAGTACCTTTAAAAATGTTCATCATCTACCATGATAGAGGGAGACATCATGGGGATAGAGAGAAACCCAGTGCTAGGGAAGTTGCCAGGAATCCCCAAGGATGACCTCAGCTTGGACTACTAGGAATAGTAGAGAGGGTGCCTGAACTGAACTGGCTTGCCCCAGTGATCAGTCATCACAGAACTTTTCTCCAGGGACTGATGGAGGCAGATGCAGAGATCCACAACCAAACATCAGGCAGAGCTCCAGCAGTCCAGTTAAAGAGAGAGAAGAGGGATTCTATGAGCAAGTGCATTAAGATCATGACAGGGAAACCTGCAGAGATGACCAAATCAAACTAGTGGGAACTCATGAAAGTTGGATCAAGGCTGTGGAGCCTGCAAGGGAGTAGGCTAGGCCCTCTGCATGGAGAGACAGTTGTGTAGCTTGATCTGTTGGGGGGCCCCCTGGCGGTATGATCAGAATCCATCCCTGGCGCATGAGCAGGCTTTTTGGAGCCCACTACCTATGATGGGACACCTCATGCAGACTTGAGGCAGGGGGAAGGGCTTGGACTTGCCTCCATTGGATGTGCCTCCCCATGGGAGGCCTTGCCTTCTTGTGGGGGGATTGGGAGTGGGTTGGGAGGGGGAGGCTGGGAGGGGCGGGAGGAGGGAAGAGGGAAGAGGGGATCTTTGATTGGTGTGTAAAATGAATGAAAACATTTTCTTAATAAAAAAAACCTTTAAAAAATGTTCATCATCATATCAGGCGTGGTGGTGTATGCCTTTAATCCCAGCACTCGGGAGGCAGAGGCAGGAATCTAGATCTCTGTGAGTTCGAGGCCAGCCTGGTCTATAGAGTGAGTTCCAGGATAGGCTCCAAAGCTACACAGAAAAACCCTGTCTCGAAAAAAATCATAAAAAAAGTTCACCATCCTTAGCAATTAGGGAAATGAAAGTCAAAATTACTTTGAGATTCATCTTAACCTCGTCAGAATGCCTAAGATGAAGAAAACAACTGACAACAAATCCTGGAGAAAATGGGGGAAAGGGAGCTTCTCAGTCACTGTTTATTGGTGTAATTGCAAACTTGCAGAGCCACTCTGGATATTAGTGTGGGGAATGTAACAAAGAAAAGCCCAAGCTAGACACAGTGGCACCACCTGTAAAAGTCAGAACACCCTACACAGAGAGAAACTGTCTATGAAAAAAATGAACCTGTGGCCAACCTGGTGACTTCAGTTAAATACTTAAAAAAATTAATGCCAACTGTTCTCAAACTGTTCCAAAACACAGGGTAAAGCTATTCATTCTATAAAGTGTGCAATACCTTCATCTAGAAGCCAGGGAGAGAAAAGGGTACTAAAATAGGAGAAAATCCTAGACCCAAATCTCTTGTGACTGTTGACATAAAGCATCCTCAATGAAATACTACTAAACTGAATTTAGAAGAATATTAAATGGATTATATCCCATTTCCCAAGATCTATCTTGGGAATGCAAGAGTGGTTCAACATGAGAAAACCACATCAATAAAACATAAATAGGACAAAAGGAACAGATGGACATTGGTCTACACAGAAAAACAAATTCATAAAATGCAATATTATATCAAGATTACAAAATAGTCTTATAGGGCTGGCAAGATTGCTCAGTGGGTGAATGTGCTTGCTGGCAAACCTGATAACCTGAGTTTAATTCCTGGGACACACATTGTGGAAGAAGAGAACCAATTCTTGCAAATTGTCCTCTGACCTCCATGGACACATCATGTTGTATATGCTCCCCACTGTGCATATAAGAATGTGTGAATAAATAAAGGTGTAGAGTCATATAAAAATTCTCCTCAGAAAAAAACAAAAACATAAAGGCATTATATAGGGCATTTATTACAGCCACAATTAAATCACAGTCAAGTGAAAAACTGAGAAGTTTCCTCTATGATCATGAATAAGACCGGGGTTGAGGATGTAGTTCAGTTTAATAAACTGCTTGCCTAACATTTGGTTCAATTCACACACACACACACACACACACACACACACGCACTCGGAGGGGGGAAAGTGAGAGTGAGGAGGAAGAAGTGGGAAAGGAGAGGGGAGAGGAGAGGAGAGGAAGGGAGGAGGGGGAGGAGTGGGGAGGGGAGGGGAGGGGAGAGGAGGGAGGATAGCACAACAAAAATGCTAATTTTTACCACTACTAATAGAACTAGTAGTTCTATCCACAGCAACTGGGATGGGGGGAGAAGGAGGTTGTGAAGTAGCAGCAGTAGTCATAGAGGTCATGGAGGCAGATTCAAATCAGCTATAGACAGAGACACAGGCCAACAGTATAGTTGCAGAGAATCAAGATAAAGAAGCTATAGTAGACCATGTGAGATTAGTCATGATGATGTAATTTCTTAAACTGATTCAGAGAAATTTTCATATACTGCTGTGATTTGAATGAGAAATAACCCCCATAGGTTCATATGTTTAAATACTTGGTCCCTATCCCACGGCACTGTTTTGAAAGGTTGTGGAATCATTAGGAAACAGAGCATTGCTGGAAGAAGTGGGCTTTGAACTTTTACTGCTTGGGCCTGATTCCTGTTTATTATCTGCTTCCTGACTGAGGATGTGATGTGACAAGCTGCCTCAGGTTCCTGCTGCCTTCCCTTCTTTACTATGATGCACTGTATCCCTTTTCAAAGCATTAAGCCCGAATAAACCCTTCCTTCCTTAAATTGCTTCTCAATAAGCATCTGGTCATGTAAAAAAAAGTAATACAGGAAATTGGTACTGAGGAGTGGGGCTGTTTGCTGTGATACACCTGCCCATGGGTTAATAAGACTTTTTAATTTTTTAAATTTTTTTTGTGGATAAGTGTTTGTGTCTGCATGTATGTCTATGTACCACATGTGTTCAAGATGCCAGAGACTAGAAGAGGGTGTCTAACTCCCTGGAATTGGAATTACAGTTGGTTGTGAGCCATCATGTCGGTACTGGGAAGTGAACCTACGTCCTCTCTTAACCACAGAGCCATCTTTCCAGCCCTGTGGTTCATAGGCCTTTAGAACTGGTTTATAGGAGGAATGTAAAAGAATTTGGAGATATAGGGTAGAAAAGCCCTTAAATACTGTAAGCAAAACAAAATGAAGACATTCTAATAGGATTCAGAAAACCAGAATGCCAAAAGAAATGTGGATCACGGGAGGCCTAGTACTTGAGGTTTCAGAAGGGAACAAGATTCCTTCTGGCCTAGAGGCCATTCATATTCTAGCAATTAATCTAGCTGTATTCTGGCAGTTTCCTAAGAAATTCAATGAGGCTGAATTAAAAGGTAATAGACCCCTTTTGTGTGTGTGGAAGAAATCTCAAGACAGGATGGCATTAAGGTTAGGACAGGTCTTGGTTATTCCTTGTTCTTCTTATCCACGTAATTTATAAAGATATGAAAAGTGAGCAGGATGATGAAGAAAATAACTTGACTAGGTTTAAAAAGGTGGCCATGTAAGGTACAAAAGTAGGTGTAATTGTTAAAGAGATAATTAGCACTATTGAAGAGTAACAGTACTCTGCACTGGGATGACAGGAAATGTATCCTAAAGGTAGAACTCATCCATCAAAGGCTCCAACTAGTGAACAAGTGAATTAATTTTAAGAGAGGGTAAAACTGACAATAATCCCTGGAGGGGTGGGTTCCTAGTTTAAAAGCAACTTCATAAAAAAGTGTTTTCCCAGATTCAGCCACAAAAGCATACAAAGGACACTGTATCTTTGATCTAAGATGTATCTTGAACTGGCAGCTGAACATGGCAGCATCACCCACATGATACTGGTTTTGAAGGCATAAAAGATTCAGAATTGAGGAAGTAATCAAGTTTTGCATCATGGTTCCACAGAAGTGCTGAATCCAGGCAATGTGTGGCAGGGTTGAAGTCCCTGCAAGGAGACAAGATACACCAATGTGTGAAGCTATGAAAGTAAAGTTCAAGTTACCATAGAGACTCTAGGGTACTGGAGAATCCAAAACCATAAGATCTATCTGCCAAAGAAAGCTTCAGGCCAGGAGTGTAGCTGGCACAGAGGTTATGTGTGCTGCAGGGAGCAAAGCTAGAGGAAGAGTGGGGCTACTCAGTCCCTTGGAACTCAGGTGATTCTATCACAAGCCCCAGATGCCCAACAGGGAAAGTTGTAGCATTTGGTGTTTGCTCTGCTGGGTTTCAGTTTTACATTGGTCTGATCATTCCTTGCTATATCCCCATTTCTCCCTTTTAGAATGGAAATGTTTACTGTATGTTCCTGTATATTGGAAGCGTGTAGCTTCCTGACTTGAATCTTACAACTTTTGAATAGTGTTAGAATTATTAAGGACTATAGGGACTTTTGAGGTTGTAATGAATACAATTTTACATTATGAGATGGCCATGAACAAATTGGGATGGGGGCAGGGGCAGAATATTGTGGTTTGAAAGTAAAATGTTGTACTTTAAGCTCATGTGTCTGAACATTTAGTTCTTAGCTGGTGGCACTGTTGTGGAACAATCTTTTTGTACACTGTGAACATGTGTTTTTGCCAAGGCACCTTCTGATTGGTTTAATAAAAAGCTGAATAGCCAATAGCTAGTCAGGACTTTCAGGGCAGAGAGGATGCTAGGAAGAAGGGCAGAGATGCAGAGAGTCGCCAGCCAGATGAAGAGGAAGCAGCATGGGAAGTTCACAATAAAGGTAATAAGGTCATGAGACAAGAAGTACATTGATAAAAGTGGGTTAAAGTTGTAAGAACTAGATAGAAACAAGCCTAAGCTACCAGCCAAGCTTTCGTAATTAAGTCTCTGTGTCATGATTTGGGAGCTGGCAGGTGGGACAGAAAAAGTCTGACTACATGGCACTGTTCTGGGAGGTTGTGGAATCTTCAGTTGGAGGACCCGTACTGGAGAAGTGGGTCTTGAGGTTTTGTGGCCTGGCCCCACTTCCTATCTGTTCTGTGCTTCTTGCTTACAGACAAAATATGATCAGCTATCTCACATTCTTACAGACAAAATATGATCAGCTATCTCACATTCTTGTTGCCATTCCTTCCCCACTATGATGGATTGTATTCTTTTTTAAACTGTAAACTAAATAGTTCATCCTTTAAGTTACATCTTGTTAAGTATTTAGTCATAGAAATAAGAAAAATAACTGATATATACATTAATGTGTTCTTTCTCTAGAGTATAAAAAATTTTTTTTGTTTAAATTACAATTTGGAATGCACATAAATAAGGACAGATGAACAAAGTCAAATAAAAGTAGGTGAGAATTTTATAAAATGAAGACGGGATAGATCAAGATCTCCAGATATACCATATAAAGGAAGAAAACAGCAGCTAGAGATGAAAATCAGGAACAAAGCTAGATGTGGTGGTGCACACCTATAATTCTGACACTCAGAACTGGTGGCAAGAGGATTGTGCTGAATAGTTGTCAACTTGATCCAAGCTAAAGTCATCTGAGAGGAGGGAACCTCAATCAAGGAAATGCCTCCATAAGACTGGGCTGTATGTAGGGCATTTTTTTTTTAGTGATTAATGAGGAAAAGCCCAGTCCATAGTGGTGCCTTCCTTGGGCTGGTGGTCCTGGGTTCTATAAGAAAGCAGGCTGAGCAATCCATGGGGAGCAAGAGAGTAAGCAGCACCCTTCCATGGCCTCTGCATCTGCTCCTGCCTCCAGGCTCCTCCCCTATTTGAGTTCCTCTCCTGACTTCTTTCAGTGACGAACAGCAATGTGGAAGTTAAGCCAAATAAATCCCTTCTTCCTCAATTTGCTTTTTGGTCATGACGTTTCATCACATCAATAGAAACCCTAACTAAGACAAGGATCAAGAGTCCAGGTTGTTCTCAGCTACATAGTAAGTTCAAGGCCAGCCTCTGGTGCTATGTGAGAACCCGTCTCAAAAACAAAACCTTAAAAGCAAAAAAAGCAAAATACACCTGAAACACATTCATTTACTCCCCCATAAGGAGCTTTATCACTAAAATATGGTACCCTAATATTTAGTTATGTCAACAGGGGCTATTTCCTTGGTATCTTTTTTTTTTTTCTTTTTTTCCAAGACAGGGTTTCTCTGTGTAGCTTTGGCGCCTATCCTGGATCTCGCTCTATAGACCAGGCTGGCCTCAAACTCACAAGAGATCCTCCTGCCTCTGTCTCCCAAGTGTTGGGAATAAAGGCGTGTGCCACCACTGCCTGGCTTCCTTGGTATCTTGAAAGATCAATAAGTGACAGTAATGACTCTCCTTACAGTATTATTGTTACTACAAGCACTGCTGGCAGCAGCAGAAAAGGATGAACCACAGGATGCAGTAGTACCAAATTAATAAAACCAAAATACTGAAATGATACAACAAACACCTTTGGATACATGTCTATGGCAGATCACAAATTTCTAGGCCAAAATACACCCCCCCCCAAAAAAAGAAACCCCATGTCTTAAGGCTTTGATAGGAATGCAATAATAAAGGCCTTGTTTTAAAAATGATAGGATGTGGAGACCAAAATAGAACTGCTTCTGAGTAACAGGCACAGAGAGTTGCTAATAGTCAAGCTTGCTTCATTTTACAGAGTACTAACATCTATTATTTTTTAGGATTCTGTATAAATTCCTTTTAAACTGACATTCTTACCTAATGATGTTACATAATCACCATTGGAAATAGAAAATTCTTGCTTGTAAGCAAAACTAATTAAACATAAGTGTAAAAATTTAAAAGGGAGAACCAAGTTGGAAAACAGAAAAAAATCCCTATATATACAAAATTCTTAAGAACCCACCATGGTTGGGGTGGGGATGAGGACATTACAGCTAATAGAATTCTACAAAGTTGAAAATGTATGATCAACATATAAGAATTAGTTGTGTTTCTATACATTAACAATGAAAAATCCATAAAGGAAAAAAGAAAATTGCATTTATAGTAATATCAAAAATGAGAAGGAATAAATCTAACAAAGGAAGTATAAGATGTGAAAGGCTACAAAGACAAAAATAAATGGAAAGACATCCAATACTAACATTGGATGTCTAATATTGTTAAGACAATAATATTCTCCAAAGTGATCTACATATTCAATGCAATCTCTTTCGAAACAATTTTGAAGAAGTGGAAAAGTTGGTTCTAAAATTTGAATGGAATGCAATGGACCCTTAATACCAAAAACAATTGCAAATAGAATTCAATAACATATAAAAAAGATTATCCTCTGTGATCAATCTGGCTTTACTCCAGAGACACAGGAATGGTTCAATATACAAAATTCAACAAACATAATCCACAATGTAAGTAGACTAAAGGACAGAAACCACAGGATCATCTCATTTGATGCAGAAAAGGCCTGTGACAAAATCCAACACCCCTTCATGATAAAAGTCCTGGAGAATCTAAAGATACAGAGGATATATCTGAACAATAATAGAGGCAATATACAAGAAGTCCACAGCCAACATCAACCTAAATGGTGAGAAACGCAAAGCATTTCCACTGAAATCAGGAATAAGACATGGTTGTCCATTCTCCCGACTCCTGCTCAACAGAGTACCTGAAGTCTTAGCTACAGCAATGAGACTAGTGATGGAGATCAGGGGATACAAATTGGAAAGAAAGAAGTCAAGATATACTTATTTTCAGATGATATGGTTCTATAGGTGAAAGACCCTAAAGATGCCACTAGAAACCTCCTACAGCTGATAAATATATTCAGCAAAGTAGCAAGATATAAATTAACACATAAAAATTGGTAGTCTTCCTATATACAAATGACAAACATACTGAGAAAGGACTCAGAGAAAGCAGTACCTTTCACAATTGCCTCAAAAAACATCTTGGAATAAATTTAACCAAAGAAATGAAATCCTGTACAATGAAAACCTTAAGACACTGAAAAGAAAAACTGTAAAGAACACCAGAAGATGGAAGTATTTCCCACATTCACATATTGACAAAATATTGTGAAAACGACCATACTGTCAAAAAGCAAGCTACAGATTCAACACAATCCCCATCAAATTCCAATACAATTCTTCACAGAAATTGAAAAAAAAATCTTAAATTTCATAAGGAAACACAAAAGTCCCAGGATAGCCAAAAAGTCCTAAATAACAGCAAAACTGCTAGAGATAGTACCACCCCAGATTTCAAATCATACTACAGAGCTGTAGTAATGAAAACAGCATGGTATTGACATAAAAAAAACCAGACTCATTGATCAATAGAATAGAATTTTGGACTCATGAACACATCTGAGTTTTGACAAAAAATCCAATAATACTCAGAGAAAAGACAGCTGGTCAAACTAGATAGCTACATGTAGAAGAGTGAAACTTGATCTTCATCTTTCACCCTGAACAAAAGTCAACTCCAAATGGATCCAGGACCTTAACATAAGACCTGATACCCTGACTCTGATAGAGTAGATAGTCGGGAATATGTTTGAACTCACTGGTACAGGAAAGGACTTTCTGAACAAGACCATAATAGTACAGGCATTAAGACCAAAAATTGATAAATAGGACCTCATGAAACTAAACAGTTTTTGTACAGCTAAAGATGCAAACGAACGAAGAGGCAGCCTACAGGTGGGAAAAAATCTTATCAAGAGATATGTGTGGCAGTGTGAATGAGAATGTCCTGCATTTACACATATGTTTGACTATTTGGCCCCCACTTGGTAGAATTGTTGGGAAGGATTAGGAGGTGTGGCTTTGTTAGGAGAGGTGTGTCACTCGGGGTGACTTTGAGGTTTCAACAGATTTGTGCCATGCCCAGTGTACTCTCTGCATCCTGCTTGCAGTGTAGGGGCTCCCAGCTGTTCCGTGATGCTCCACTATCATGGACACTAACCCCCTGGAAACCTAACCCCAATTAAACACTCTCTTTATAATTTGCGTTGGTCATGCTGTTTTATCACAGCAATAGAAAAGTAATTAACACAGCATCCAACAGAGGGTTGGTATTTAGAATATATAAAAACAAAAAATTAAACATGAAAACAAACAACCCAATTAAAAAATGAAATGCAAACAGCTGAAAATGCTTTAAAATGTTCAACATCCTTAGCCATTAGACAAATACATATTAAAACTCTTCTTCCAAAGTATGGAGAGATGGCTCAAGGGTTAAGAGCACTGGCTGTTCTTCCAGAGGACCTGGGTTCGATTTCCCACTCAAAACCAACTCAAACTCTATAGTTCCAGGGGATTCAATGACCTCTTCTGACCTCTGTCGGCATCATGCACACACATGGTGCATAGACATACATGAAAACAAAACACCCATCCACATCACATAAAAGAAATAATACTAAAAAAGTAACAACTTTGGCCAGGCAGTGGTGGTATACAACTTTAATCCCAGCACTTGACAGGGGCAGGTGGATCTCTATGGGTTTGAGGCCAGCCTGGTCTACAAAGCAAGTTCCAGGGCAGCCAGGGATACACAAGGAAACCCTGTCTTGTAAAAACAAAAACAAAACAAAATGATGATGACAAATGCTGGTGTAGATGTGGGGAAAAGGAACACTTAATTCAACGCTGCTAGGAATGTAAACTGGTATAGCCCTCATAGTCCCTGAGAGACAAAAAAAAAAAAAAAAAAAAAAAAGAGCCTTGTAACTATGGCTCTGGGCTTAGGTAGTAAATGAATGAGAGGACCAGAAGGCAAGAGAGATGGCTTAGTGGTAAAGTGCTTGCTATGCAAGCATGAGAACCTGAGTTCAATTCCTTGCCCAACAAAAAAACCAGCCAGGCACGATGACATGTGTCTGTAATCCCAGCCCTGGGGAGGCAATGACATGAAGACTTTTGTTGGCCAACTCAGTCTAGCCAAATTTTTAGCTACATGTTCATTGAGAGACCTTGTCTCAAAACCTAAGGTAGTGAGCAATTAGTGAGTAAAGGCACTTGCTGCCAAGCCTGATGATCTGAATTCAATTTCCAGAACTCACATGGTGGAAGGAGAGAGCTGACTTCCCCAAGCTATCCTCTGACCTCAACACATGTGAAGTGACATGCAGCCCCCTCACATATGCATACACATTCACAAAATGAATTAAGTAAATGTCATTTGTTTAAAAGTACAGAGAGAATTCAGTAGGAAAAGACCAACTTTAAAATAAATGCTGTTGATACAGTTGTACATACATTCAGACAAAAAATTAAGCAAACCATGACCTAGTATCATACTGTAAATAAAAATTTACTCAAAATAGCTGGGTGGGCCGGGTGGTGGTGGTACATGCCTTAAATCCCAGCACTCGGGAGGCAGAGCCAGGTAGATCTCTGTGAGTTCGAGGACAGCCTGGTCTACAGAGCGAGCTCCACGACAGGCACCAAAACTACACAGAGAAACCCTGTCTTGAAAAAAAAAATTTTTTTTTTTACTCAAAATAAATGAAGCATGTAATACCTAAAAACAGGGGGAAGTTGTCATTAACTAGATTCACACAGAAATCAAAATCCATTGAAAATAAAATTAATTTGAACTTTACAGAAAATAAGTTTTGTTTATGAAAGAGTTAAGAAAATGAAAGACAAACTATAGTTTGGGAGATAGGATCCACAACTTATTCTCATAAAGGACTTGTATCCAGACCATAAGGAAAAAGGTGGTTTGAGGCAGTCTCATGTAGTTTAGGCTGGCCTCAAACTCACTATGTAGCTGAGGCTAGCCTTGCCATGGCACGAAGCTATCCATACCCTCTGCCTCTATCTCCCAAGTGCTGGAATTATAGGTGTGAGCCAGTACACCCAGATCCATTTTCCAAAGTTTTAGCACTTAAAAAAAAGTGGGCATGGTACCATACACTGTAATCCCAACATTCAGGAGTTTGAGGCAGGAAAATCACAAATTTGACACTACTTTGGGCTATCTAATGAAACCTGCTTCAAAAATAAGAGAGCAATACTGCAATCTTCCTATAAGGAGGTCACTTGACTATGATACTATGATGTACACAAAAGAGCAGACTAGAAAAAAAAGTGAGTCAAGGAGAGTCAGGAGTCTGGAACCACAGTAGCCAAGACTGGAAAAAGATTCTGTCCACTTCTTGCCTCTACTCTTCTGTCTTCTCCCCAGTAGAACTCAACTACACCTTTAGCAACGGAATTTAAATGGTTGATAATATGCACTGCTGGTAAGAATGTATGGAAAAAGGTATTTCTCATACACTATTCATAAGCTGATCCTTTTGAAGCACAGTTTGTCACTATCAATTTGTATCTCGTACACAACCTTTAATCCAACAAGTTTTTCTATCCTAGAGAGACATTTACTGGTAAATGGACATAAAAGATTATTGCAAGAATTTTCAATGCAATAAAAAACCTTAAGAACAACTTAAATGCCAATCAAATAGGGAAATGATTAAACTTATAATGCTATAGAATACTTTTCAACAAGCAAGCCTCTATGCATTGATGAAGCAGATCTCCATGTACTGTTGTTGAAAGATAGCCAAACAAACTGTAGAGCCACACACATTAAATACTCTGCCTATGTAAGTCTACATGTAAGTTCTATGAACACAACAAAAGGAAACTGGGCTCAGAAACGAGAGTAGCAGGCCTAAGGAATTTTGTCTTTCTCTAGTTTTTTAGTCTCAGTCAATGAAAATTATATCAATGAAAATTATATTTATATAGTTTTGGAAATAGCAAAAGAAAAATCCATATTATTGTTACCTACATTAAATAAGCCAGTGCTTTAGTCATTATATTACTCCAAAAATCACCCTTTTAATGACTCATCATTTTTAGGACTTGTTTCTTAAATATGTAAAGTTTAATGAAGGTCATTTCAGTTTTCCATCAATACTTGAAGGGAACTGATTCCAGAATGCTCTCTCCCATCAACCAAAACCCATGTGTGCTTAAATTCCTTATATAAAATGGTATGCTATTTGCATATACTCTCTGCCCTTCATCCATGTATACGTCCAATGTAAACAGCTGTACTATACAAGTTAGAGGAAAATGGGAAAAGAGTCTGTACATGTTCAGTACAGATGTAATTTTTTTCCACATATTTTTGATCTATGGATGAAAGCATGAATGTAAAATGCTTGGCTATGGAGGGCTGGTGGTATATACCTTCACAAAAAATGAACTGGTTAATATATAACATTAACAATACAGATGGTGGCAGTCAAATAAGCAAGAGAGGAAAAGAGTTTGCTAGAGTGAAAGATGAATAGCACAAAAACCACATGACAGCTAATTATAAGAGAACTATATACTATATTGGAGGACATACCACGAGTAAGCCACCAAGGGCCTAGTGTGCTGAGAGTAAGTATAATTTCTAATTCTTACAACAACCTAGAGATATCCCCATTTTACAGAACAAGAAAACATGGTTCAGAAAAAAATAAGCATCTAGCTTAAGGTCAGGCCTGTGTTCACTACAGGCTGTCTTAGAGTTAGGATTGAGATTGGGCTAAAGGGAACTCTTTCAATCTAGCCCCACATGCTAACACATTCTTACTATACTCAGCATCCTTGAAGCATGCTCCCAAGCTGTCTTGCTCATCGAGACTGGCATTCTCCTCCTCCTCCTCGCTCTCGTTTTTCCAGTACGCTGGCCTCTTGATGGGCCGCTTCCCTGGGGTACGCTGGGAAGCAGGACTGCTAGATACAGTGCCAAGCCCACTGCTGGAGCTCCCACTGCTTCGGTCTTGTCCCCCGGTCCACCAAGCCTGCAGGCTGGAGGTAGCTGGTGAGGATGATGAGGACTGCAGGTTGGCCATACACAACATGCCCTGGATGGCCTCTTGAGTGCTGGGGGAGGCTGGTGCCTCACTGTAAAGAAAGAGGAGAAACACTGGGGTAGTTATTCTGGTCAGAAGAAACTAGTTGTAAGAAACTCAGGGAGGAAGAACAGCTATGGCAATCAAGGTGTTACAAAGACAAGAACCATCCAGAGTTAGGAATGAAGATATTAAAAACTGTTTTCATGAAAAGCTAGTTTTGCCTCAAGTCTCTCTAAAGACAAGCAATGAGAGGAGATAGAATTCTCTCTTTTTTTCATCTATGCTGCATTACTTCCTTTTTATTAACAATTCTCTTTCTATGACTCTCCCTGGCCCATTTTCAATGTACTTAAAATTGATTTCTCTTCAAGTCTACATATCCTGTCACTGCCAGATCTGAAGATTCCCAGGATAGTTTTCACATCCACATTATTCTTTCAGCATGAATGTCCTTGTTAATTGTCTGTTTACTTGGTTCAGTAAGTTATACCAGCACTCACTTGGAGGCAAGGCAGAAGGACTAGGAATTTCAGACCAGCCTGGACTAAATAAAGAGACCCTGTCTCAAAAACTCAAAACATATAAAAATGCTCAATAAATGGCCTAGCCCTTTAGGTGGTACTCTTTGATAGCCCAGAAAATGAAGATTACTCACGTGAGGGCAGCATAGTCAGGTCCCCCCACCTGCCTGCTGGCCTTAAGTAGATCAAGAATTCCACCAGCTCCACTCCCATTCCCAAGCTTGCTTTCAACCCCTTCCACCATGTCCTCATCTGTTGTATAGTCCTCCTGTTAAGGAAAGAGCATACTGTCTCAATTGTACAGGGCAGGTCTGATAAGTTTCCAATACAGGGTTGACAGTGTGAGTCCTAACATCCTAAATGTAAATCATTTATTATGCAGAAGATTTATCCTTTTATTTGAATCTTTACAGCATCTTTGTAAAAACACTATAACTCATATTTGACAGGTGAGCAATCAAGGGATCAATGAAGGAAAACAATTTGTGAAAGGACACATCATAAACTTCAAATTAGACAGATACCATTTTTGTTAAGTGACACTGCCTTTTATTTTGTTCTTTATTAAAGGATTTTTAAAAAATTAAATAGATTATAATCCTCCATTTATTGGCTGGTCACAACTTAGCATGCAATTTAATTTTTCGTAGGACTGGAAGTGAATCCAAGGCTTTGAACATGCTAAGCAAGTGCTCTACAATGAAGAATATCCCTAGCCTAGCATGCAGTCTTTTATTTTGTAAATATTTCAGAAATTAAATGTACAATATCTTTATCCCTTAACTAGACCCAGGGCACGCTCCTACCTCAATGTCAAACTCAACTTCTCCAGGTTCACGAATTCGGTTGGGGTCAGAGCAAGGCTTTGCTCGGGGCAACTTGCGGGGAAATTCTAAAATAAAATGCAATATATTAGTATGAGCCTAAGATTATGATGCATCTGAGCCAAACACTCAAAGGAAAAAAGATAGGAATGTAACTTTTGCCAGGTAGTAGTGGTGCATGCCTTTAATTCCAGCACTTGGGAGGCAGAGGCAGGCAGATCTCTGAGTTCAAGGCCTACAGAGTGAGTTCCAGGACAGTCAGGGCTAAACAGAGAAACCCTGTGCAAAAAAATCAAAAATAAATAAAAAACTAAATAAATGAATGTAATTTTCTCTGAAGTAATGACCACCAACAAATAATTCAAAGAGGTGACAAATTAACTGAAAAATAAGTCTCCAAAGCAAAAAAAAATATGTAAGTATATATAGCCTGGTAAACCAGAAAACCAACAAGTTCAAACCTAAACCAAACGTGAAATGGCAGGACAGGGAAAAATAGAACAGAAACATACTTGATCTTATTATCAGGCTCGCCTTTTCCTTTCCCAGTCTCTCGTCAATCTGCAGCTCATCATCTGAATCCAAGTCAAATTCAGCTCCCATGACCTGTTCTGCTACCAGCCTTGCACTGTCTACCTTCTTTGCAATTTTGGCTCTCCGAGACTTGGATAAGCTCTTTACTCTCTTGGTACTAGAAAAACAAGGAAAAGAGCATGAAATGAGTCATGTGAGATATTATCATGGTAGGGCTAAAAATATGGATCAATGGTAGAATGCATGCTTAACGTATGCAAATTTCTGGCCTCATTCCCTACTCATTACTCTCCCCAAAAGGCAATTTCCCCCTAAGTGATTATACTGTGCAATTTTTTTGATGAGTCAAAATCCACCATTTTTGTAAAAAAATGACACATATCATCCCTCTCCCCTCTCCAGCTCCTTCCATGTCTCCCTACTCCCTTTCAAATTCATAACCTCTTATTGTCATTTATGTGTTGCAATAATAATATACACACATATATACATGTAAATACAACCTACTGAATCCATTTAGTGCCTTTTGTATGTTTATGTATTTAGGGCTGAACACATGTGATTGGATAACCTATTAGGTGCCTCATTCTTGGAGAAGATTGATTTTCCCTTGCCTGTAGCTCTTCACCTAGGCACGAGACTGCTGTGGATATCGTTCTGTATAAATAAAACACTGATTGCCCAGTGGCCAGGCAGGAAGTATAGGCAGGACAAGGAGAGATGAGAATTCTAGGAAGTAGAAGGCGGAGGAAGGAGACACTGCCAGCCACCACCAGGACAAGCAGCATGTGAAGATGCTGGTAAGCCACGAGCCACGTGCCAAGGTATAGATTTATAGAAATGGATTAATTTAAGATATAAGAACAGTTAGCAAGAAGCCTGCCACGGCCATACAGTTTGTAAGCAATATAAGACTCTGTTTACTTGGTTGGGTCTGAGCGGCTGTGGGACTGGCGGGTGACAGATTTGTCCTGACTGTGGGGTAGGCAGGAAAACTCAAGCTACATGAGACCTTATGATATTTCCCCTATTCATGTTGGGATGACAACTGCTGTGGTCATTGTGCAGGTTTTATTTAAATGATCATATTAAGATTAAATTCTAAAAAATTATTAGCCGGGCAGTGTGGTGCACAACTTTAACTCTAGCACTCAGGAGGCAAAGGCAGATGAATCTCTGCAATTTTGAGGCTAACCTGGTCTATAGAGCAAGTTCCAGGACAGCTAAGGCTACAAAAGAAACCCTGTCTCGAAAAAAAACAATTACAAAAATAAATGATCAACTGTTCTTAGAACAACAAATGCATTGAGTATGTATATAATACTGTCAAAGAATAAATGATTTTTAAAAACTTGACATGAAAGGAAGAACCTAAAATAGATAACACTTCTGGAAAAAAAACACATTAAACTACTTAAACTTAAAGTACTCAGTTTCAAAACTTATGATAAAGTAATTGAGGTACTATGAGATTGGCATAAGAATAGATGTATATGCTGGGCAGATGCACACCTTTATTCCCAATACCTTGAAGGCAGAGGCAGGCAGATCTCTGTGAATTTGAGGCCTACCTGGTCTATGTAACAAGATCCAGGGCAGCCAGAGTTATAAAGTAAGACATTGTCCACTGGGCAGTGGTGGAGCATGCCTTTAATCTCAGCACTTGGGAGGCAGAGGCAGGCAAATCTCTGTGAGTTCAAGGCTAGCATGATCTACAGAGTGAGTTCTCAGACAGCCAGGGCTACAAAGAGAAACCTTAACTCAAGAAAATAAATAAATAAATAAAACAAAAAAGAAAAAATAAATAAAAAAAATTTAAAAAAATGAAAAGTCAAGGTAGACACAGTAGCAGAAGCCTGTAATTTCAACATTCAGCAGACTAATGGCAGGAGGAAGAGTTCAAGACTGGCCTAGGCTACATAGCAAGACCCTGTTTCAATATAAAAGAAAGCAAAGAAAAGAGGAAGGGATGGGTTGGTGATTTAGCTCAGTGGTAAAGTGCTTGCCTAGCAAGCGCAAGGCCCTGGGTTCGGTCCTCAGCTCCAGAAAAAAAATAAGAGGAAGGGAGTTATGCCAAAGACTGAAAAAATATTTGCAAATCATTTATCTAGTAAAGATTTGTACCCAGAATATTTAACTCTTAGATGTCAGTAATTAAGATAATTTCAAAGCAATCAAAAGATCCAAATATACATTTCTCCAAAGGTAATATACAAATGACCACAATCAGACACACAAAAAATATATTCCACATCATTAGTCACTAGGTAAACCATACTGAGTCAGATATGGTGGGGCATACCTATCATCCCAGTACTCCAGAGGCTAAGGGAGGAGGATGGTGAATTTGAGGTTAGCCTGGGCTACAAAGAAAGAATCTATGTCCAAAAAATTTCTGATTAGTTTTGATAATGTGGATACATCTGCAGCAGGATGTTATGCTAAGTGAAACAAGCCATACAGAAAAAAAACCACAAAAAACAAAAAACGCATGATCTGACTTTTATATAAAATAAAGAAAAACCCGAGATCCAGGAAAGGCACAAAGCTACACAGAGAAACCCTGTCTCGAAAAACCAAAAAAAAAAAAAAAAAAAGAAAAGAAAAAAAAAGAAAAACCCAGAAATTTGTATAAGTAAAGGGTACAATGGTAGTTATGAAGGATAAGGTGTGGTGGGAGGGAGATTGGTTAAGAGGTACAAAGCTACAGCTATGTAGGAGTATGTTCTAGAGGTCTTATTGGTTATTTAATCAACAATATTGCCCTCCACACCTGAAACTTTCTAATTCTATAAATAAATATGTTAATTATTTTTGAGATTGGTAGTCATTTCACAATATAGATGTATTATAAAACATTACACTGCATCAATTAACTATAAAATGTTTGAGGGTACAGCACTTTGTCTAGTATGTATGAGGCTTTGGTTTCCATCCCCAAGAGTCAAAAACAAAACAAAACAAAACAAACACTCCCTTAATCTTTATTTAAAAACAACAATATACAGGACTGGATAAATGGCTCAGCAGTTAAGATCAACTGCTACTCTTGCAGAAGACCTGAGTTTGAATCCCAGCACCCATGCCAGGTGACTCACAACAATCTGTAACTCTAGCTCCAAGAGATCAGATGCCCTCTTCTGGGCTACACAGATACCTGCACATATACAGACACACACACACAAGTAAAATTTTAAAAAGAAATGTACAATGAGCGCAGCATGGTAGTACACTTCTGTACTCCTAGCACTTGGAAGGTAGAGGTAGAAGAATCAGGAGGTCAAGCCCAGTTTCAGCTATAGCATAATTTTGTAGCCGGCTTAAAAACAAGAGACTCTATCAAAAATAATTTAAAATGACAGAAACAACATCCAAACCACACATGACTAGAAAATAATGAAGTGCATTGCTTGTTCTAACAAACAGATCTCTTAACTCTAAAACCAAGTCTCAAGTGACTCATACAAAATACACAGGAGAGCCAGGTGGTGTTTAATCCCACAGAGGCAGGTAGATCTGTGTGAGTTCAAGACCAGCCTGGTCTACAGAGTGAGTTCCAAGATAGTCAGGGCTACACAGAGAAACCCTGTCTTAAAAAAAATCAAAAACCAACCAACCAAAGAAACAAATGAACAAAAACCACAGGAGATAAAACTTTATTATTGCTGGTCTAAAATGTAAAATGATGCACATGCACTTTGGAATAATTTTTAGACATTTCTTGAAACCAAAATATATGTCCACATAAAAACTTGTATATGGAGCTGGAGAAATGATTCAGTAGGGATTCAGATTCCCAGAACCCATGTAAACACCAGGTGGGCCTGAGGTGGCCAGCCTGTAATCCCCAGATGTAGGGAGCATAGACAGGGAATTTCCAGAGCAAGCTGGCTAGCCAGACTAGCAGAAAAGGAGAGCTTCCAGCTAAGTAAGAGATCTTGCCTCAGTATAAAATGTGGAGAACCACTGAAGAAGCAATTTGAAGCCAACCTTAAGCTTCCACATGCAAATGTGCACAAACATGCGCATGTATACATAACACACACATACATATACAAAAACAAAAACTCTGGAACATGAATGTTCAAAGCATCATTATTCATTATTCATCATTATTTCTTCTGGCTCAAAGTAGAAGCAATCCAAATGATTATGAAACAGTGAATAAATAAAAAAAATGTGGTATAGCCAGAAAAAGGAATATTATTCAACAATAAAATGAACCAACTAATAATGGTTCCTTGCTATATTATAAATGAATCACAAAAATATTATACCCTAAGTAAAAGAAGCTAGACATAAAAGACCATATATATAATTTCAATTATATAAATTGTCCAGAAAAAGAAAATCCATAGAGATAAATATATAAGTAGTGATAAGACAGTTTTAGCCTTGGATAAGAAGGGTAAAAGGGCAGAGCCAGGCAGATCTCTGTGAGTTCGAGGCCAGCCTGGGCTACCAAGTGAGTTCCAGGAAAGGCGCAAAGCTACACAGAGAAACCTTGTCTCGAAAAACCAAAAAAAAAAAAAAAAAAAAAAAAGAAGAAGAGTAAAAGAAATGTTCTAAAAATTGGACTATAATGATAACTGGACTAGTCTATAAACTTAATAAAATTCACTTAATTACATACTTGAGCAAGATAATTTATAGTATGCAAATTACTAATAAGTATTATCTTTTTTTAAAGATTTATTTATTATGTATAGTGTTCTGCCTGCATGTATCCCTGCAGGCCAGAAAAGGGCACCATATCTTATTACAGGTGGTTATGAGCCACCATGTGGTTGCCGGGAATTGAACTTAGGACCTCTGGAAGAGCAGCCAGTGCTCTTAACCACTGAGCCATTTCTCCAGCCCATAAGTACTACCTTTAAGAGTTATTTTATAGAAGTTCAGAGACTAGGAAGAATAGAAAAGACAGAGAAAATAGGTCAATTGTAGCAGGAATCTTAAAAGGTCTTATTAATAAAATCAAACCTGAGGCCAGGTATTGGGGTGAACACTGAATGATCAGAGAAACAGAACAAGCCACAGCTACCTCACCTCGCCAGTTCCTCAGCTGATCCTGTTTCCTCAGACTGGAAGCTTTTGAGTCCTCATCCAAATGGATCTCAGCTGAACTGTTGCTCAGAAGCCTGAATGCTTAACCAGCCAAAAGTTTAACCAGCCAAATGCTGCTAGTTTCTGGTCTTCACGCCTTATAGACCTTTCTGCTTTGTGCCATCACTCCCTGGGATTAAAGGCTCACTTTCTGGGATTAAAGGTGTCTGTCACCATGCCTGGCTGTTTCCAATGTGGCCTTGAACTCAGAGATCCAGAGGGATTTTTGCCTCTGGAATGCTAGGATTATAGGAGTGTGCTACCACTGCCTATCCTCTATGTTTAATATTGTGGCTGTTCTGTCTCTGACCCCAGATAAGTTTATTAGAGTGCACAATATTTCGGGGAACACAATACCACCACAGTCAATCAATAGGCATAATGTTATTATCGTTTCGTCAAAGACTAAGTTCTGGCATTCTATGGTATAATAGGATAAATATAATTAACAATAATGCCTTATATATCTCAAAGTAGTACAGAATTCACTCAAAAATTTTAGAACATTACTGAGTCAGTAACTACCTAATATTACATTGTACCTCATAAATATATACAAATACTCTGTGTTAATAAAAATATACATATTCATGCCAGACAAGGTGGCACACTCTAATCTCAGCAATTGGGAGGCAGAGGCAGACAGCTCTCTGTGAGTTCAAGGCCAGCCCAGACTACATAGGGAGTCCTAGGCCAGCAAGGGCTACATAATGAGAATCTGTGTGTGTGTGTGCGTGTGTGTGTGTGTGTGTGTGTGTGTGTCTGTCTGTCTGTCTGTCTACAACATATGTGCATATGCATATATATGTATACATATACTATATGCAACACATATGCGAAGGGAATGGAAAACACGAAGTTGTTTAGATTATCCTGTTAACAAATGGAAAACAATTTTAAATAGTAAAAAGGAGTGTTTCTAGTAAATCAGAATATTCATATATTTAGCAAATAGCTATTTGGCAAAAATGTCTTTCAGTGAATTAGTTCTTATTAGATTGACCTGTTTTCTGGCTCATGGAGTTGATACAGAGTCTGTCACATAGCAAAGACCCAATGATGACAAATAGTACAATGAAACTGTCTGAATCACAGTTTCCACATGTATAACATGGCATATACTAATATTGAGAACTATAAGGATTACATAAAATAATGTATATAAACAGCTAAGATAGTTTGACTCACAGCAGTTACTCAATGACATCTATTTATCACCTACTCTTTTGGTTTTTAATTATGAAAAATTTAAACACATACAAAATTTTAAATGTATAATAAATACCACATATTTATCATCCAGCTGAATTTCAGGATTTATGATGTACAGCCAATCTTGTTTCATCTACCTACATGTCACTCCTGCAATATATGTGATTTGGAAAAAGCCCAGACATACTTTATTTATAAATATTTGTATACTCTCTCAGTTCATTTGGTAACACCTCTGGCATCTGCAGCAGGTTAATAGAAATAGCACAAGTACAAGACTGTGGGGAGGGGCACAGAGATTTCTTTATACTATATTTGACTAGTCATTATAATTGATCATACAGGACTCACAATTGTCTCCTCCCCAGGAGACCTGCCAGAAGCTGTGAAAACAGGCAGAGCTCAACATTCTTTTCAGTATTACTCTTTAGCTACTGGGTTGTCACATTCCAAGGACAGCTCCACAGCTTTCAGACTCTACCCTTTTCCCTTACTAGCCAGGTAGACCTAATAAACTTTCCCTTAGGATCTAAAGAGAATGCTTTTCTACAAAGAGACTAGGTATCTTTGTGTTCCTACATGACCAGTACTCTGTACTTCGTTATTGGATTCACTGTTTAGTGTTTTAAGATTCCAGATGGTAACTCTGGCTTGCCTTTCCCTGCCTCTGGTTCCCTAAATACATCATAGTTTACTGGTGACATACTTAGCCTCTGGCCATAATCACATCATCATCATCATCATCACCTTGCATTTTCATTTTATCAACAAACTTATAAAGTCTACCATTTATTAAGCACATAATATTATGTACTATGCCTTATAAGAATGTTATATACATTATTTGATTTAATCACCTCCAAATCCTAAAGTACATTTTGCCTACAGAAAAGATATTTTGAAAATACTAAATATTAATTTGCCATGTCACACAGTAAATACATGTTAGAACTGAGATTCAAACTTAGGACTGACTGATTACCAAGATCATGATTTAATTAACAACTTTTCTTTTATTCTTTTGGAAAACGTTCCTTAAAAATTACTTTAAATTTTATAACTTTGCCGGGGGGGTGGGGGGGGGTGGTGGTGGTGCACGCCTTTAATCCCAGCACTTGGGAGGCAGAGGCAGGTGGATCTCTGAGTTCGAGGCCAGCCTGGGCTACAGAGTGAATTGCAGGACAGGCTCCAAAGCTACAGAGAAACCCTGTCTCGAAAAACCAAAAAAAAAAAAAAATTGTATAACTTTATTATAGATTGCTGTGGGATGTTCTGTATGGCAAATGTGTTGCTAATTAGTCAATAAATAAAACACTGATTGGCCATTGGCTAGGCAGGAAGTATAGGCGGGACAAAGAGGAGAATAAAGCTGGGAAGTGGAAGGCTGAGTCAGAGAGACACTGCCAGCCACCACGATGAGAAACAGCATGTGAAGATGCCGGTAAGCCACAAGCCACGTGGCAAGGTATAGATTTATAGAAATGGGTTAATTTAAGCTGTAAGAAAAGTTAGCAAGAAGCCTGCCACAGCCATACAGATTGGAACCAATATAAGTCTCTGTGTTTACTTGGTCGGGTCTGAGTGGCTGTGGGACTGGCAGGTGAGAGAGATTTGTCCTGACTGTGGGCCAGGCAGGAAAACTCCATCTACAATAGATAACTTGTTAATAAAGGAGATTATACACTAAAATTAACCAGACCCATGCTCTATACATCTCAGTGAACTTCTGTACAGAGTAACCATTCTGAACCTGTGGAGCTTCATATTGGATTTTACACTTTCACTACTGTATATTTTTTCAGCCAGGTATGTTGGCACTTATCTGTAAACTCTCAGCATCTGGGAGGCTAAGGCAAGGGAATCACCTCAATCAAGCTCAAGGCCAGCCTGAGCTACATAGCAAATACCAGGCCAGTCTGAACTACAGAGTGATATCCTGACACAACATTAATTCCATGTAAGTGAAGTTTTGTACTCTCTCCTTTCCCCTTCTCCTACTTTCTAGAGATAACCATTGTCAAAGGTTTGGAATAGCAAGTATAAAATATATAATAAATATATATACTTGCTTGAATGCACAGACATTATCTCTGGAAAGAAGGGGATTTAGAGGAAGAGGTAGAACAAGAGAGGATAATGAGGAAAGAAAAATATTGCATCTATATTTAGCTATATACACATATGTACACATACATATACATATGTATATGTATATATATATATACATATAAGCAGAAAGGATAATTATTTGTGAGGAAAAGCAGATCAGTGGCAGAAGTTAAGGAGGATAGAGGATGGTAGTAGGGAAGTAAATATAAAACAAATACAGTTTATATGTATGCATGGAAATATCATAATGACTTCTGCTAAAGGAACATAGCAAAAAATGACTCCTAATGACATACTGCTATCCCCATAGATCAGTGCCTTGATTAACCCACATCAGAGAAGCTTCTTCTTGCAGCAGATGAGAATTAACATAGAGACCCACAACTGAGTCATGTGCAGAGAGTGAGAAACTTTGGAACACTCAGTCCTAAATGGGATGTCTTCATCAAATCCCTCCCCTCAGTTTAGGGAACTATGCAGAAGAGGAGACAGAAAGACTGTAAGAACCTAAGATAATGGATGTCTCCAAGAAAACAGTGTATTCCAGATACAACAGGACTGATGCACATATTAATTCAAAGAGACTGTGGTAGCATGCACAATATCTACACAGTTTCAAGCCAGAAGGGGTCCCAGCATTTTTCCTGTTCCCATCTCTCTTCCCTTGTTCTCTCCATGGACAACTAATGTTGGTGTTATCTCCCAGATACTTTTTTTAATTTTTCAATTTTTTTTAGTCAATCAGCTTGTACACAGAGATTTCATTATGATATTTTCCTTTAAAATTTTTTTTCATGGGAGCTGGAGAGATGGCTCAGCGGTTAAGAGCACTAAGAAGACCTGGGTTCAATTTAATTTATTTTGCATACCAACCAGTTTCCCTTCCTACCTTTACCTTTAAAAAGGCATACATGTAATTGTGTGTAGGAGTGAAAAGCAATATATGGGTATTTTATTTATATTTTTAATTTTAGAAGATGCTTAAAATTCAGTTTATATCATTTTAAAATTCAAAAGGGTCAGTTCAGGGAGCTGACTCAGTGGTTAAAGGCACTTGTCACCAATCCTAATGAGACATGTTTGTTCTCTGGAACCTACAAAGTGGAAGGAGAGAGCTAGCTCCCTTGAATCAGCCTCTGACTTCCATATGTGTACTATGAAATGTATATACCCCCTCTATAAAATAAATAAATGTAAAAAACTCAAAAGTGTGACACTCACACACACAAAATAAATCTTAAAATGAATGTTGCTATCAAAACACACACATACATGTATGTACATGCATGTGTGCATATATACACAACTTCAAGCCAGAAATGGTGGTGGAACATGCCTACAATCCCAGCAATCAGGATCCAAATGCAGAAGGATCATGATTTCAAGATGAATTTGGCCTACATAAGTGAATTCAAGGTCAGTCTTACATATGTAGGTAAATCCTGTCTCAAAAAAAGGTGTGTGTGGTTGTGGGGGGATGACTGGGGATGTAGTTCAGTGGCAGAGTGCTTACCTAGCATATATAAAGCCTTTAATTCAATCCCTGGCATGAATAAAAAAATTAAAAATCTATTTTGAAGCAAGGCATGTCTACAATGCCAACTACTTTGGAGGCTGAAGCATTACTTGAGATCAGGAGTTCAAGACCAGCCTGAACAACATAGTGAGACCCCTATTCAGTTGAAAAGACACTATCTTGGACATCTTTTTGTGCTAACGGATATTAAACTGCTCCATTCTTTTCAAGTCTCTAATACATGGACTCCATTCTAAAGATATGCTATAATATATTTAACCTATGCTGGTGAACATTTGAATGATTTCAGGCACTTATCATTGCAAGGATGCAGGATGCACTGAACATTTCTTCTTATACATTTGTACAGAGATCTCCATAAAATGAATTCCTATGCATTTAATTATAAAAGCATATTTTAGAAAGTATGTTCTTGAGCTAGCAAGACAGCACAGCAGGTAAAGGCCCTAAGTACACAAAGCCTGATAAAGTGAGATTGATTCCTGAAACCTACATCAGGAGGAAAGAATGGATTCCCGAAAGTGGTCTTTTGATCATAACACCCATGCTGTGGTATCCCTGTATGTACTGCCCTTGACCCCCACCCCTCCACACACATAGTGAATAAAAATAACCAAAAAAACCTCATGATCTTTGGTTAAAGACTTCCTTATTTTTATTTTATGTATATGAATGTTTGGCCTGCATGTATGTATGCACATCACACGTGAGCCTGGTGCCCATGGAGATCAGAAGAGGGCATCAGATTCCCTGGAACTGGAGTTATGGATGATTGTGAACTACCGTCTGGACACTGAAAATAGAACTGGGGTTCTCTGCAAGAGCAGTAAGTGCTCTTAACAGCTGAGGCATATATCCAACCCAAAACCCTGTGTTCTTAACCCACATACTTACTACCACTAATTATTTCTACTAGTAGTTCTACCGTAAAACTTGCTAAAATTCTAGAACTTTACAAGATCTTTCCTAAAATTGCCAGCTAGACTCTAGACCTCTCCCTCTGTCCATCATGACTCCCGTACAAAGTAAATATCTATTAACATTTGGATATTAGTCTAAATATTGCCCTTCCCTCACCCATGTCCCAACCTCCAGGTCCACATTTTAATAGTCACTGGCAATCTCTGTTATCTGTGTGTTTCTTTTAACCAACTTACCTGCCATTGGCCATCAACAGAGCCAGTGGATTCTCACTGCCACCAAGGTCCATGTCTGGTGAGTCATCATCTGATTCATTCAAGCGGGTACCAGTGATGTTGAACTGTAGAAGGAGGAGGCTCAGTTGTCACCAGTCTGAGACTCCCAGGTAAATCAAGATGGCCAGTTCCCTCTGGTTTACTGCAAAACTGTCAAAAACCCTCTGAACCAAGGCCTTCTGATATGCCTGTCCCCAACCCCCACCTCCAACAATTACAGGAGTAGGAGGTTGAGAATATATAGCTTGCTTGGGGAAAACATATCAGCTTGTGAAACATATACCCTAAAAAAGGAAGAGGGTACTATTATTAGATACCCATAGAGGGCAACGTAATATTGAGACAAACTGAAACCCTGAAGGAGACAAGGACCTGTTCAAGATTCTAACCCAACACACAACAATCTCAATCTCTCAAATCTCATTCCCACCTTAATATATCAAGATTCAACTCAAGTGTCATGTACCTGGAAAAGAGCTCCTGAGCCCTGCCTCGATAGAATCAATCCCCTTCTGTGTCTCAAAATCCCACTCATACCCTTGATTGTGGCATCCACACTTGATTTCACTCATTTGTTTTTACACCTATCTTTCTTATTAGCCTATCAGCCTCTTGAGTTCCATCCACAGCACCTATCACAGTGCCCAGCACAGAAAATATCTCAATAAATGCCTGTTAAATGAGTGGAACTGGTAGCCAAACACCAGGGACCCTAAGAGATGGAAACAGAACAGGATAGCCTGCTCTTTTGAAATACTGCTCTTCCAAGGGACCCAAAAGGGTTGGGCTGAACCCATGGGCCAGCACCCACCTTTGCTTTCTGGGAAGAGCCTGTCTTCAGTGCCTGATGACTGTATGAGTCCATGAGATTATAGCTCAACTGGCCAGCAGGCCCCAAGGCTGAACTCTCCTTGCCCTTTCGCTCTGCCTTCTTGAAGATATCCTTGGGCTTCAGGCCTTTCTTCTTTGAACCACTTTTGGAGGGCAGTGACAGCCTGGACATGGATACTGAAGTGGAATGGGCTGGCCTGGTTAAGGGGATGGAGCCGGCTGGGAAGATTCTCTGCAGCCCAAAGATATTGCTCGTCTTCCCAACGTTCTGTTGGAAGATGTCCTACAAGAGTATTAGTACACGAGGGAGTTAGAGCTTACTCAAGGGTTCTCTCTATGTTAAGAGCAGAGGTCTGTTCCCAGCACTAATGGTACTGCCATGGAAGTGGCTTACACAGGTGCTCCACATATGCACACCCCTGGTTTCTATACAGTGAGTCATCATAAATTTATTGGGTGGCATTTCTTTACCCAGCCATTGACAAGTAAAGAGAAGACGAGCAAAGAAAAAGCCCAGGATTACTGTCAAAACTGAAGGGAAAAGACTCCAAGATTAGCTGACACAAAATAAAAAATAATCAAGTACTTATCTGTGTGGTTCAAACTCTATGGACTATAGGACTTATGAAGAAAGATTCTAGTCCTCATTTTGCTACCAGCTATCCCTGTGACCTAGGAAAGTTATCTGACTGAACAAGTTCTAGAGCTTGTTTGCTCAGCTGTATAATTTAAAAGTCAATACCGAAAAGGTGTTTTTCAAAGATGTTCTGTGGTTTCTTTGAGCTTTCTGGGAGAAATCTTGGGGACTGGTGGTATGTGGAAGGCAGATGAGAGGAACAAGGGGAGCTCTAGGTCTCTGACCTTTATCCTATTCAAAGCAGTTATGATTTGATTTGTTATATAAAATGGCTTCTATACAAGATCTTATTTGGTGGGGGGGGGGGAAGGATTCCATTGCTTTAAAATGTTTGAAAACCAATGAACAAGTTATGTTCTATCTCATGAGTTTTCATCTAACCAGCCCAAAATTCTGTATGTACAAAATTGGGTTAAGTAAGAACTGGAAACAATATTGTCCTTTGACTGTCCCCTGAAAGGTTTTAGTAGGTGAAATGGAGGAAAATGAGGTAGGATGTAGACACTGTAAACTATGGTGTAGATAGTGCAACATGCTACAAGCAGTGAGACCAGAAGTCCAACTTCTAGAAGCAAACCACCCTGTAGCATGGATATGCATACATGTGTACATACATACATATGAAAGAAAGGAAAGAAAAGAATGACAGAGGGAAGGAAGAACGGAGGGAAAGACAGACAGACAAACAGACATCTCTTAGGCACTAAACAGAATTGTACAGATCCTAAGACAACATTAACATCCTCAAGTTCAATTCTCCTCTGGTGCCTCTGCTACTTCACCAGCCCACACTGAGTTTTCTCTTTACTACA
Source organism: Peromyscus eremicus (assembly GCF_949786415.1). NCBI lineage: Eukaryota > Metazoa > Chordata > Mammalia > Rodentia > Cricetidae > Peromyscus > Peromyscus eremicus. The sequence continues at coordinate 16,589,619 of NC_081439.1, read as the reverse complement.
AAGTCTATTAATAACAATGACTCACATTTATTGAGTACTTACTCTGCCAGGCACTGTGCGAGGGGCTCTATATTACCTCTCAATTCTAGCAAAGATCTGAAAGGTTGGTAAAGTTATTCCTCACTTTACAGATCAGGAAACTGAGACTCTGAAAGGCTCTTAAGCGAAAGAACAGAAACCAGAACCCAGGCTTCTCTGAGTTTCTTACTACTGCCTCGTGGTATATGCCACTTGTTGAAACATGCCTTTCAATCATTTTCAACCTGAGGTTGTCATTTTGTAGAATTCAGAGATTGAGTCAAAGTATTAAAAGAACAACTACAACTATCACTCTGGTCCACTATTAGAATTTATCATGTGCCAACAGCATGTCAAGCACTATACTTAATGTTCAATTCACATTACCTTATTTAAGCTAAAACAACCTTGAGTAGGTATCATTATTCTCATTTTAGAGATAAGGAAACTGAATTTCGGAGAGGTTAACTATGTCTGTGAGTTTGTGGGTAGGCACTACATCATTTATGTATCCCAGGAACCTAGCCCAGAGTGTGGCATGCACCCAGAGCACATAATTATTTAAACAAATGACTAAACGAATGAATAAGGCCCTTGAGAGAGTCTTCCCATTCCTTCCCTAGGCTTTACACCAACTATAAAGTCCTGACCTGCCACTTGAGTCTCCAGCCCTTCCCAAATGCCTTCCTTTCTCCCATGCTTCTTACTTCAACCAAGCGGATCTCCCTAGCCAGATCTTTAATGAGCTGTACAGTCCGCACTGTCTCCGGGATCTCATCCTCATGGTCTGGAAGAGCCTGTCAAATAAGAAGCATGAGACAACTGATTTCTTGTAAACATGCCAAGGGAAAGCAATGAAGAAAGGATAGTCTTTTCAATAACCAATGGGGAACCAATTAGATACTAGATATCCATAGACAAAACAAAAGCAAAAACAATAATACATTTCTTGAAATAGACACAGAGGATTACAGATTTAAATTTAGAACTTAAAAATATAAACCCTATATAACCAAGGAGAAAATTTTAGTGAGCTTTTGCTAAGCAACTAATTCTTAAGACACAAAGAACATGAACAATAAATAAATAAATAAATAAACAAATTAATTAATTAATTAATTAATTAAATAAAATAAAAGATGGAGTTACAGAAGACAAAAGCCTGTCTTTGAAAAACCCCTGTTACTTTAAGACAAACCAAAGACTGAGAAAAAACTTTTGTAGACCGTATATCTGGCTGAGCATAGAGGTACACATCTATAATTCCAGTGCTGAGGAGGTTGAGGCAGGAAGATTCCAAGTTTGAGACCGTGAGCTATATAGTGAAAATCTGTCTAAAAAAAACAAAACCCACACATATATGGTAAAGTACAGTATCAAGAAGTGCCAAGAATTAAGCTGTAAACTTGGGCCATACCTCTCATGAAAACAAGGACCTTAGGGAGATCAACTGGGACAAACCAACCTCTCCACTTAGGAGAACAGAACTCAGTACCAGCAGCAACAGGTCCAGAGTTAGCTCAATAGCACCTCTGGGAAATAACTGCTAGTGTGTGTCTTTTGTTTGTCATCTTTTTTTTTTTTTTTTTTTTTTTGATTTTTGGAGACAGGGTTTCTCTGTGTAGCTTTGCGCCTTTCCTGGAACTCACTTGGTAGCCCAGGCTGGCCTCAAACTCACAGAGATCCGCCTGGCTCTGCCTCCCAGTGCTGGGATTAAAGGCATGTGCCACCACCACCCGGCATTGTTTGTCATCTTTTGAGTACTGAGATTTAGGATTTTATATAGATATCAACCTTTTCATTTTGCTTCTGTATTCAGTAGGCAGAGAATAAATACAGTTTCCTGGTACTTCCTTATTTCTCATGGTTCAATTCTTTCCCCCTTAACAGCTAATTAATCTAGAATTTGGGGTTGAGGCTATACAAGGCAACAAGAACCCATGTAACCCAGTTGGATAACTTTAATGGTTCCTTTCCTTCCAGGCTAGGAGGGGCACTGGAAGGAAGGGAACATGTGTTCCTTATCATGCAAATCATCTGTTCTTCAAAGAAGATTTCTTCTATGAGCCTGTCTATGCTCCTTAAAAGTGTCCTACTCTCCTCTAGCTCCCTTTGGCCATGCTATTCGGAGCCATTCCTGACTCCTGATTCCATCTTGACTCAGTGTATGAGTGCTTAAGAATTACTCACTCACTCTCTTTTGGTGTTCCTGGAAGAGTCACTGAGAAGTGTTTCATAGGAGGGATCAGAGATAACACTAAAGGTAGCCACACTGGAGGAGAATGGAAAAACAGAACTACAGGCTAAAGGAGAGGTGCACTGAGATCAGGGTACAAGGGAAAGCCTAAAACATGAAGTTCAAAAATATCAGGGGAACGCTGGTAACATAAAATGAAGACATTGCACAGGCTAAACCTACAATGTCTGAAACCATCCCCTTAGGTCACTATATGGAAGGAAGAAGACTATAAAGAATCTGAAACCTGAGACTATATTGGTATTTCCTCTACATTTCACATCTCTTTGTTTTTTGACTCTTTGAAACAAAATTTTTCAAACATAATTTGATCATGTGTTTCCCCTTCCCTAGTTCCTCCCAAATCCTATCCACCCAACTTTATGTTCTTTTTCTTTCTTTAAAATAAACAAACAAAAAACCCAACAAGAAACACACACACACACACACACATCCAAAAAAGAAATCAACATGGACTCCCACCCCTAGCCAATATAAGCTATCTGCAATTGATATCTGCTAACAAAGGAGAAATCAGTTTTCCCCAATGTAGCCTCACTGGGTATATTAACCACACCTCAGGGCAGAGTAGTTGGCCAACACAAAACAAACTCAATGCTATTTTTGCATTTCTTAAGGTTGAATTTTTTTAAATGAACAATTGGAAATTAATATATTTACATGGCTAAAAAAATAATTAAAAGGATATATGTTGAAAAGCCTCACTTTTTCAATAGCTTCCATATCCCTACAGATTATGTCTTCAGGCAAATATGAACATACACAAACAATTCTTCTTTCCTCCCTTTTTACATAAATGGTTGCTTCTATATACGGTTCTGTACCTTCATTTGACAAATTCTGGAGATCTTTCCAAATCAGTACATAGAGAGCTTATGAAAGATAGTAAGAATTATCTTTATAGCTGTTTTATACTCAGCCAGATAGATGAATATTGGTACATTCTAAAAAGACACTTTGGCAGTCAAGAGCCTTACATTTTCTTCATATACTTTGATCCAGTCATTGATCTTTCAGGAATCTATCCTGAAGGAATTAACAAGAGATAGGGCAAGGACTGATGCAGACAGATATTTACTATATGATTCATTGTAACTACATCCCTCCAAATAAAGAAAGAAATAGAAAGCAACTATAAACAAATAATTAGATAAAAAATAGCATACTCCTGAAAAAGAATAGCAGGTAGCAATTAAGTATTTATGAGAACTTGAGTAATACAAAAAATGAAGCCAATCTAGTGAGATACAAAATTGAATAAATAATGCAATACCAATTATGTTTCTAAATGCACATATGGGTCCCAGGGATATAAGGTGCAAAGCATATGCAGTGCTCCAGAGGCTACCTCTAGTGTCCTCAAAAAAATGCACACAGTAGGCTGGAGATGGCTCAGCATTTAAGGGCACTGGCTGCTCTTCTAGAGGAGATAGGTTCAATTCCTAACACTCATGTAAGTCTACAACTCCAGTTCCAGAGGATCTGATACTCTCTTCTGACCTCTGCAGGCACTGCGTGCATGCTGTGCACTTACATTCAGACAAAACATCCGTACACATAAAATAAAATGGAAAAAATTGTAACACACACAGAAAGATCAAAAGGAAATATAACTAAATGTTAATTCCTTTCAGTTAAAATTACAGGTGACATTTTTCTTCTTTACAATCTTCTGTATGTTTCTCATTTTGAAGAATAAGCATGTATTATTTATTAAAATCAGAAAAAAAGGCTCCTAGCCCAGTATTCCATTCTAAACCAGGAGCCTATTTGCCTCTCTGATTCCTTATGTCTCCCCAAACATCTATCAATAGCTAGTCTTTACAGAAGGAAGAACTACTGAGTAGGTATAGAAATAAACATATTTACTTCTTTCCTTGTCCAGGCTCTAAAGGCCAAGTTCAGAGCTTTACCACCATGGACCAAGTAGGAGGCCGGGTGTCTCCTGTTCTCTCTCAAACCTAAAACAGGGAGAACAAAGAAAAAGAAGAATGTCAGTACATCCATTCAGAGGGATGAAGGACTTGTTACCTTTGTCAGACAACCAAAGAAAATGCTGACAATTCTAGGCATACCTTCAGCTCTGTTACACTAATAGTGTTTAGTTACTGAGAACTTACTAAATACTAGGCAGTTGTCATTTAATCCTGAAATCTACCTTGTAAGCAAAGTTCATTTTATAGTTCAGGAAACTAAAGGCCTGAGAGGAATCTTTTTTGTTTGTTTGTTTGTTTATTTTTCGAGACGAGAGTTTCACTGTGTAGCTTTGGAGCCTGTCCTGGAATTTGCTCTGTAGACCAGGCTGGCCTCAAACTCAGACATCCGCCTGCCTCTTTAATGCTGGGATTAAAGGCATGTGCCACCACCGTCCGGTCTGAGGGGAGTCTTAATCAAAGATATACATGTAGTAAGTGCCAGAGCATAGACTAAAGAGTCCTGTCTATTAGAATATGAGGCCTATATTCCTTCTATTAAATTATTCTGCCTCTTTTTTTTCCAGAGCTGAGGACCGAACCCAGGGCCTTGTGCTTGCTAGGCAAGCGCTCTACCACTAAGCTAAATCCCCAACCCCTATTCTGCCTTTTAAGTCCTAAAATTGTCTATGCTCTGCCTTACTTCATGAGGAAACCATTAACAACCAGTTTTAGGCTTTATAAAGATTTTTCTACTGAACTAAGCTGTTCAGAAAAGGTAAATGAGCCATTAGCTATTCCACATTTGAACACTTACATGACAGTCTATCAAAGGGGCAGAGTATGGGCTTGAAATATTGGATAAGAGACTGTACTCACTGGGCTATGAGGTCCTTTGTAACTGAGATACTGATTCCTTCTGGCCAAGTCACCTTAAAGAACCAATCTCAAGTTCAAGCAAGGGACCCACTTCATTTCAAACAGGAACAAGAAAGGAAAACCAGCAAGTTGGCTTCCATCTGGGCTGATACCCAAGAATAAACACGATGATGCCTGGGTGTCAGGACTGGGCCTTATCCATGAAGGAGGCACATTCAGGATACTAATAAAAGAGTAGATCCTAATAGATGCTATATGATTCCATTTATAGAATATTTTTCAAATGACAAAATTATAGGGATGAAAGACAGATTAGTAGTTTCCAGAACTTATGGATGATGTAGGGGGAGAAAGAGACTGAAATATAATAGTTGTAGCACTTTTTAGATTGTAATGGCCACTTTCTTTTTTAGTTAGTATACAGAAATATGAAGTAAGAGGTTTCACTGTGATATTTTTATACATACAAATCAGTGTATTTTATTCTTATTCACTCATCCCACTGCCCTCCTCTATCCTCTTCCTTACTCTAATTCTGGTTTCTGCTTCCATGTTACATATATTCTATTACCCTTTTGTTCTGTCCATCCCTCACCACGTGTGTCCAACCTTCTGATATGGCAACCCAATGCTGTTATCTTCAATGTTCACACTAGATAACCATGCAACTGAGTTACCAAAACAAACTGTAAAACCACTTCATAACATCTTAAGTCAGTTTACAATTTTGTGCCAGGCCCCATTTTCTGCTGTTCTTAGCAACATAGCTGTATGCAGCTCTTGGACCACAGGTTGGACACACCTGCTAGACCTCCTTCTCTCTACTCATAGTCCCCTTCTACTTTGATCTCTCTCTCTCTCTCCTCTCTCTCTCTCTCTCTCTCTCTCTCTCTCTCTCTCTCTCTCTCTCTCTCTCTCTCTCACACACACACACACACACACACACACACACACACACACCATAAATTTAAATCTAGATTCCATATATGAGAGAAAACAAAATTTGTCTAAGTCTGGTTATTTCATTTAACATAATGATCTCCAGTATATCCATTTTCTGCAAATATCAAAATTTCATTTTTTCATTACAGCTGAATAAAGTTCCACTGTGTCCAAGTAGCACATTTTCTCTATCTACCATCTGTTTATGGACCTCTAGGCTGGTTCTATATCTCAGTTATTGGGACTTTTTATTAAATATATTTAAGATATTAATGCTATTTTGATATACAAAGCAAGGCACCAGCATTAGCAAGCTTTCTTCTCCCATTCTTCCTCTCCATAATTTCCACACTCCTTCTTCTTCCTCCTTTCTCTCTTAGCAAAAGTGATAGCTGGTAAGGAGAACCATACCTCGAAAGATGTCCAGAATGTGTTTTCCCACATACCAACAGATGGTCTCAAAGTTAGGAAACTTGAAGAGGTCTGCTGTGCTCAGCCGCTTCTCAATTTCATAGGCTCTGTAAGGAAACATAATGACTATAAAAAGGATCTATTTACTGAGCATCTATTATTTACCAAGTATTATTCTTTGTGATATGTATCTGCTATATTTTATCCTCACAGTGACACTGTAAAATCCTATATACAAAGAAACTTTGGGTTGAAAGATTATGTGACTTGCCCAAAGGCAAATTAACAACCAAGTGAAGAAAGGGTATTAACCTTGTCAAACTGAATGTCATCAAGAACCAAGATAGGGTGGTGGCGGTGGTGGTGCAAACACCTTTAATCCCAGCACTCTGGAGGCAGAGGCAGGCGGATCTCTGTGAGTTAGAGGCCAGCCTGGTCTACAGAGTGAGATCCAGAACAGCCAGAGCTACATTACATAGAGAAACCTCGCCTAGAAAAACCACACGTACACAAAAGAAGAACAAAGATACTTTCCTTTCTTGTTGTCTTCATCTTAATATATTGCATTCCTTAGTCAAGAGGAAAACACAAGGACTATAGCACATAAGAATGGACAATTTCAGAACTCACTTGAGCTGCATTTCAATGTTAAGGCTGTGTAAGAAGTTCCCTCCAAAGGCTAGGCAGTCCACAGGGGTCAGCACAGCATGGATCCATCCTGTAGTATAATAAGGTAAAGATCACAGCTAGCAGAAGACCTTTCTTCCTTTGGACACCTCACTGCCTAGTCAGTTTAACCCTGGCTCCATAAAAATAGTCTACCACTGATTCAAAATATTCTTACTTTTTCACGACCGACTCTGTTATTACTGAAACCCTGAACAGAATCAACTTATTTCTATTGCTTTACCTACCCTCTCTTACCTAAAAGAACATCACTCTTTTGCTAGGACTATTCTTTCTTAAATGCACACCACTAGAACACAATTATTCATTCCCCTTGCCTTTGATCTAATTTTCCAGCATTATGTTTTTTCCTTAAATATGTTCCATATTCATATCCCTTTGCTACCCCTTAATCCAGAAAGTTCACGTCCCTCCTTCTCTCTCATATTGGCTACTACTCCAAAGCAGTCCTTTTTTTTTAGATTTATTTGTTTACTTTACATCCCAACAGTGGCCTCCCTTCCATCCTCTTCTCCCACTCCCTCTCTCCACCTCTCCTCTGTACCCCCAAACTACCCCTCTTCCATATTCACTCAGAAAGGGGCAGGCTTCCCATTTTATCAGCAAAGCATGGCATATCAAGCTGTCATAAGACCAAGCACCTCCCCCTGTATTCAGGCTGAGCAAGGCAATCCAGTATGAGGAACAGGTTCCCAAGAGCCAGCCAAAGCACTGGGGACAGGCCTGCTCCCATTGCCAGGAGTCCCAGAAATAGACCAAGTTACACAACTATCATATATATGCAGAAGGCCTACGTAGGTCCTATACAGGCTCCCTGGTTGTTGGTTCAGACTCAGAGTTCCCATGAGCCAGACTAGCTGTTTCTATGGGTTTTCTTGTGATGTCCCTGACCCCCTGGCTCCTACAGTCTCTCCTCCCTCTCCTCAGCAGGGAGCCCCAAGCTCAGCCCAATGTTTAAGCATCTCATTAGATGCTGAAAAGCCTTTGATAAAATCCAACACGCTTTAATGATAAAAGTCTTGGAGAGATCAGGGATAAAAGGAACATACCTAAACATAATAAAAGCAATCTACAGCAAGCCAGCAGCCAACAACAAATTAAATGGAGAGAAAATCAAAGCAATTACACTAAAATTGAATAAGACAAGGCTGTCCACTCTCTCCATATCTATTCAATATACTACTCGAAGTTCTAGCTAGATCAATAAGTCAACAAAAGGAGATGAAGGGGATACAAATTGGAAAGGAAGAAGCCAAACTTTTGCTATTTGCAGATGACATGATAGTATACATAAGTGACCCCAAAAATTTTACCAGGGAACTCCTTTAGCGAACTGGCTGGATACAAGATTAACTCAAAAAAATCAGTAGCCCTCTTACATACAAATGATAAAACAGCTGAGAAAGAAATCAGGGAAACAACACCCTTCACAATAGCCACAAAAAAAACATAAAATATCTTGGTGTAACTCTAAGAAAGCAAGTGAAAGACATGTATGACAACAATTTCAAGTCTTTGAAGAAAGAAATTGGAGAAGATATCAGAAGATGGGAAGATCTCCCATGCTCATGGATCCATAGGATTAACATAGTAAAAATGGCAATCTTAGTAAAGCAATCTACAGATTTGCAATGTAATGCCCATCAAAATTCCAACACATTTCTTTACCAACCTTAAAAGAACAACACTCAACTTCATATGGAAAGACAAAAAACCCAGGATAGCTATAAATAATACCGTACAATAAAAGAACTTCTGGAAGTATCACCATCCCTGATGTCAAGCTCTACTTAAGTTCTACTAATAAAAACAGCATGGTATTGTGCCTGAGGCTAAATAAAAAAGTAGTGGATGGGGTGGATAGATGGCTCAGTGGTTAAGAGTACTGGCTGTTCTTCCAGAGGACCTGGGTTCAATTCCCAGAACTCACATGGCAGCTCACAACTGTCTGTAATTCCAGTTCCAGGGGCTCTGATACCAATACAAATAAAATAAAATAAAATAAAATAAAGAAGTCAAAATTACACAATGGAGAAAATAAAGGATCTTCAACAAATGGTGCTGGCATAACTGCATGTTGGCATGTAGAAGAATGTGAATAGATCTATATCTATCTTCATGCACAAAACTCAAGTCCAAGTGGATCAAAGACCTCAATATAAATCCAGTTACACTGAACCTGACAGAAGAGAAAGTGGGAAATAGCCTTGAAAGCATTGGCACAGGAGACAACTTCCTGAACAGAACACCAGTGGCTAAGATGGACAATTAATAAATGGAACCTCATGAAACTGAAAAGCATCTGTAAGACAAAGGACACTGTCAATAGGACAAAATGACAGCCTACAGAATGGGAAAAGATCTTCACCAACCCCAGAGCTGACAGAGGGCTGATCCCCAAAATATACAAAGAACTCAAGAAACTGGACATCAAAACACAAATAATACAATTAAAAAATAGGGTATAGACCTAAACAGAGAATTCTCAACAGAAGAATCTCAAATGGCAGAGAAACACTTAAAGAAATATTCATCATCCTTAGCCATCAGGGAAATGCAAATCAAAATGACTCTGAGATTCCATCTTACACCTGTCAGAATGGCTAAGATCAAAAACACAAATGGCAGCTTATGTGGAGCAAGGAGAAAACTCCTCCACTGCTGGTGGGGGTGCAAACTTGTACAGCCACTTTGAAAATCAGTATGGCGGTTTCTCAGAAAATTGGGAATCAATCTACCTCAAGATTCAGCTATACTAATCTTAGGCATATACCCAAAAGATACTTAATCATACCACAAGGACACTTGCTCAACTATGTTCATAGCAGCTTTGTTTGTAATAGTCAGAACCTAGAAACAACCAAAGTATGGATAAAGAAAATGTGGTACATGTACACAATGGAGTATTACTCAGCTGTTAAAAACAATGGCATCATGAAATTTATACGTAAATGGACAGAACTAGAAAAAAATCATCCTAAGTGTGGTAACCCAGACCCAGAAAGACAAATATGGCATGTATTCTCTCATAAGTGGATATTAACTGTAAAGTAAAGGATAATCACGCTACAATACATAGACCCAGAGAGGCTAAGTAACAAGTAGGGCCCAAGGGGGGACCTTGGATCTTCCTGGGAAGGGGAAATAGAAAAGAACTCCTGGGTGGACTGGGGGCGGGTGGGTATGGGAACTTGAGGGATCCGGTTGGAGGGGGTGGAGAAGGAGAGTGCTGAGAGTGATGACTGGAAAGGGGGGCTTTCAGGTTCGGGGAGAAGCCTCATGCAAGAGAAACTCCCATAAGTCTACAAAGATGACCCCAGTTGAGACTCCTGGCAGTAGTGGATTAGTGGATGCATAGCCTGAACTGGCTACTCCTGTGGTGGGATTGGTGACTACCCTGGTTATCATTGGAGAGCCATCGGATTCAAACTGGTTTTTTTTTTTTTTTTTTTTTTGGAGATGAGGATCGAACCCAGGGCCTTGTGTTTGCTAGGCAAGCGCTCTACCACTGAGCTAAATCCCCAATCCCTCAAACTGTTTTTTTTAATACCTGTAGGTATGACTAAACCCCTTCAAATTGGTAAAACATCAACACCAATAATTTGTGATATGCTCCATATATATAGTTGAAACCACTAAAACAAACAAAACTAGAGCAAATAAACAACAAGAACCACTGAAAACCAACACAAATTCTAAACCTAAAAATTCATGGGATCCAAACAAACTAATCTTGGGAAAGATATATAAAGTTAGAGACTGATAATTCCCAACTTCAAAACTTACTACAAATGTATAGTAATAAAAGAAGTATGCATTATCTTCAGGACAAACATATTAATCAATGGAAGATATATGATTCAAAAAATAAACCCACATATGGTCAGCTGACTTTTCCTGGGTTTTTTTTCCATTTGATTTTTGGTTTTGCAACACTGGGGAGCAAGTTCAGGACCTTGGACATACTAGGCAAGCACTCTACCACTGAACTACAACTTGAACCTCAGATCAATCAATTTTTGTGAGAGATATCAAGACAATTCAGTGAGGAAAGAATCATTTTTCAAGATTGTGGTGGTATTGTGTTCCCCCAAATATTGTGTACCTTAATAAACTTATCTGGGGTCAGAGAACAGAAAAGCCACAAGATACTTAGGCTAGAAAATGTTAGCACACGCCTTTAATCCTAGCATTCCAGAGACAGAAATCCCTCTGGATCTCTGTGAGTTCAAGGCCACATTGGAAACAGCCAGGCGTGGTGACTCATGCCTTTAATCCCAGAAAGCAGCCTTTAATCCCAGGGAGTGGTGGTAGAAAGCAGAAAGGTTTACAAGGTGTGAGGACCAGAAACTAGAAGCATTTGCCTGGTTAAGCATTTGGCTGGTTAAGCATTCAGGCTTCTAGCAGAGTTCAGCTGAGAGCCATTTGGATGAGAACACAGAAGCTTCCAGTCTGAGGAAACAGGACCAGCTGAGGAATTGGCAAGGTGAGATAGCTGTGGCTTGTTCTGTCTCTCTGATCTACCAGCATTGACCCCAATAACTGGACTCGGGTTTGATTTTATTAATAAGAACTTTTAAGACTCAGGCTACACAAGATAGTCTAGAACAATTAGATGTCAACATGCTGAAGAATGAAACTGGGTCCTCACCTCAAACTATATATAAAAAACAAACTTAAAATTAATAAAAAGGTCTAAATATAAGAGCCAAAACTATATTGGAGACTGTGATACATACTTAGAAAGCTAAGGCAGAAAGATGACAGGTTTGAGGCTAGCTGGACTACAAAGTAAGACAGAGTACAGTCTGAGTAAGACAATGTCTCAAAAAAACCCTATAAAATATTTATAAGTATTCATGACCTTGAGTTACCAATACCTATAGAAATGTATAATCCTATTGAACAAAAAGCTAAGGCAGAAGGTCACAGGTTTGAGGTCTGGTGGCTACATAGTAAGACTGAGCACAACCTGAGTGAGACAAATAAAAAACAAAAAACCCTCACAAAAAATCCTGTAAAACATTATGACAATACACAGGATACCAGTACTATGAGCAAAGAAAAACTGGACAAGAAAAACAGATTAAGTTGGACAGAATTCGTAACTTTCATGTTTTATGGGACCCTAACAAAGAATGTCAAAAGACTCAACTCTTTCTGGGGAGCTATAGGCAATTAATGGCTGCTGGGGGAGAGGGAGTCACAGTTACTGGTAAGATAATCGCCATCCATGCTCAGGTAAGCAACCCTAATGAAATGCAGTGGGGCACACATAGATGTGAAAGTAGGAGATACTTGTTTGGAAGAAGGGATTCAGCAGCAGGAAGAGAAGGATAAGAGAAGATAATGGGGGACATGAATGAAATACATATATGTATATGGAACTGTCAATGAATCAGTTTTTAATGTATTAAAAATAATATAAAAATACAAACTCAAAAATGGGAAAATATTTGAATATATCTGATAAAGGTACAAAAATATAATGAACTATTTTAACAATAAAAATACTATTTAATTAAAGAATAAGTAAAAGATTTCACAAAAATACCAAAGAACAAAGATCTATAAAGTACAGAAGTACTTTTTCAAGATGGTCAACATTAAAAATCATTAGGGAAAACACAAACTAGAACCTCAGTGGTATACCACTTTACTCACACTAGGATTGCTATGATCATAAAGACAGCAATGACAAGTATTGGAGAAAATATGAAGAAATTGGAACCCCTGTACTTTGTTATCTGGAATGTAAAATAGTGCACGTATATACTTTGAAAACAGCTTGGCAGTTCCTCAAAAAGGCAAACGATAGAGTTACTACATAATAGAGGAATTCCTCTCCCAAAAGATAAACAAGAAAACTGAAAATACAAGCTGAATATACCTTATCTAAAATACTTCAGATCAGAAGTGTTTCAGACTTCGGACATTTTTGAAATTTTGGAATATTTGCAAATACACAGATATCTTGAGGATAAAAAGAGTTATTCTGGGAATGGGACCCAAGTCTAAACAAAACACTCACTTATGATTTGAATGTACTTTATACAAACAGCCTGAAGGAAATTTTACATACTTTAATGCACTTACGTCTTTGAACATGATCCCATCACATTAGTCAGATGTGAAATTTTCTATCTGCACAGTTGCTTTGGCTCTCAAAAAGTCTCAGTCAGTAAAGTACTTGCCATACAAGCACGAGGACCTAAGTTCAGATCCCAATCACCCATGTAAAAATCTAAGCATGGCAGCATGTGTCTGTAATTCCAGCACTGGGGAGCTTGGAGAAAGGAAGACTCCTCAGGCTTGTTACAACTAGTCTAATTTAGTGAGAAACTATGTCTCAAAAAATAAGGTGATGGGCTAGAGATAAGATGGCTTGGGAATTAAGAAGAACATTGGCTGCTCTTCCAGAGGACCCGGCTTCAATCCCCAGCACCCATAGGAGTTCACAACTGTCTGTAACTCCAATTCCAGGGGATTTGATTGCTCTCTTCAGGCCTCCAGGGGGACAAGGCAAGCACCTGATGCACATACTTACATGTAGGCAAAAGACTCATATAAAAAAATCACTAAAATTAAAAAAATAAGGTGAAGAACACTAACACAGAAAACATCTGATGTCAAATTCTGGACTCTCATGTGCATACATAGAGAACTATGTACATACAGAGAACATAGAAAATAAACTCAATAAAACATGATTTGGGGGTTTCAGATTATTAGATACTTTTGGACTCCCAAGTGCTGGGATTAAAGGCATGCACCAAAACCGCCTGGCTTGCTTCCAGATTTTTTTAATTAGGAATATTCAATTCATTATGCTAGCATAATAACTTGTACATGAATACTCATAGTAGCATTGTTCATAATAGCCGAAAATTATTCCAAGTTAGGTTGTCTGACACATAAGTATAACCGCAGCTACTCAAGAAGCTGAGGCCTGACTGGACTACACAGTGAGCTCAGTGCCAACCTGGGCAATTTAGTGTGATCCTATCTCAAAAAAATAATAAAACAAGTAGGATAAAAAATAATGAATAGCCAGGCGGTGGTGGCGCACTCCTTTAATCCCAGCACTCGGGAGGCAGAGCCAGGAGGATCTCTGTGAGTTCGAGGCCAGCCTGGTCTACAGAGTGAGTTCCAGGAAAGGCGCAAAGCTACACAGAGAAACCCTGTCTCAAAAAAAAAAAAAAAAAAACAGAAAAAAAAAAACAGAAAAAAACGAATAGGGGCTGTGGAAACAGCTCAGTGGTAGAGCACTTACTTAGCATTCACAAGGCTTTGCATTTAATCCCCAGTACCAAGAAAAAATAGAAACAACTCAAATGTCTATCAGCTAGTGAATAAAAACAAACAAAATGTGGCTGGAGGAAGTAGAGGAGCAGTGTATAACAGTATTTCAAGGAATGACATGGCTGTTTGACTTTTTTTCCACTTGAACTCAGAGCAGCTGTGATTACTTATGTAAGATATTCACAAGATTGGGCTCTCTAACATCCAGTCATAGAAGGATGAAGGGTTCATGGGGCCATCCTTCCCTGAAGATTCATATGCAATTAATGGTTGATAGGGAAGACAGATTTTCTTCAGTAGTGTAGCCACTGGTAAGGTCCCTAATATGCTCCTGTTAACAACTCTAAGGAAACATCACTGTGTTTCACACACGAAAGTAATCTGGGCAGTGATGGCACACACCTTTAATCCCAGACTCAGAAGGCAGAGGCAGGCAGAGGCAGGCAGATCTCTGTGAGTTCAACGGCATCCTGGTCTACACAGTGAGTTCCAGGACAGCCAAGGCTGTTACAGAGTGAAACCTGTCTCGAAAAACAAAACAAACAAACAAAAAAAGATATGAAAGTAGAAAGGAAGCTAGATGGTTAAGGAGGTTAGCAGGTGTGGTAGGGGGACAGCAGGGAGTGGTGAATATGAAATACAATATATACATGCATAAAATGTCATACTGAGATCCACTATTATGGATAATATATGCTAATAAAACATTTTTAAAAAGAAAAGGGAAATACATGGCATATTCACATAATGAAATACTATTTTGCAGGGGCTGGAGTTGTAGCTCAGTGGTAGAGGGCTTGCTTAACATGAGCAAAGCCCTGTTTGATTTCCAGCACTACATAAAACACAAAAATTAGGCATGGTGGTGCAAGTGTATAACTGTAGTGCTCAGGAGATGGAGGCAGGAGTAGTAGAAGGTCAAGGTTATCCTTGGCTACACAACAAACATGACTAAATTAGACCCTGTCACAAGGGGTGGGGTGGGGAGAGACTATTTTGCAATTAAAAAGAGCAAAGTAGTTAAGTAAGGTGTCATATGCTTGTAATCGCATACTTATGAAGCTGAGAAAATATTCCAAGTTTGAGGCGAGGCTAGGCCACAGAGCAAATTCCAAGATCACATGAATCTTTCTAAAGAGAAAACAAAGTAAGATGGTGAACACTTGAAATCCCACCACTCAGAAGGTGGAGGCAGGAGGATCATATTTCAGGGCCAACTTCAGCTACACACACAGTTGAGTTCAAGGCCAGCCTGGGCTATATGAGATCCCATCTCAAAAACTATTAAAGTGACAACAAATGCTGTGACATGGATAAACTCTGAAAACATGTGAGTGGAAAAAAAAAACAGAAACAAAAGACAACAATACATTTATATGGAATCTAATTCCATCTATACAGAATACTCAAAAGAGGCAAATCCATATACAAGGTAAGTGAAAAAGTTGTTGTCACAGCCTGGGAGGAGAACAAAATAAAAAGTAACTATTAATGGGGAAGGTGTTTTTTTTTAAGGTGATGATCATATCCCTGGTTATACAACCTTATAAATATACTAAAAAACAACCGCTAAATGAGAATGAATGAATATAGAACAATTCTTTGAAAAGCATAGACGACCACAACTCATCTAATATGGAATAAATGGGCTGGCAAGATGGCTTTGTTGGTAAAAGCAACATGGGCCAGATAATGCAAAGAATCTTATAAAGATCAAGGAAATTTGTCGGCAATGGTGGCTCACGCCTTTAATCCCAGCATTCAGGAGGCAGAGGCAGATGGATCCCTGTGAGTTCAAGGCCAGCCTGGTCTACAGAGTGAGATCCAGGACAGCCAGCACTGTTTCATAGAGAAAGCTTGTCTTGAAAAAAAATTAAAAAAAAAAAGATTAAGGAAATTGAATGCCAAATTAAAACTCTCCACAAAATTTTAAGGTCCATGTGATTTCACAAGAGAATGCCATTTATTTATTGTTTTTTGAGCTTCCCCCAACTTTTCAGGTCCATGTGATTTCACAAGAGAAACCCACTTATTTATTTATTTGTTTATTATTTTTGAGCTGAACAAGGTGGCACATGCCTTTAATCCCAGCAGTTGGGAGGCAGAGGCAAGAAGATCTGTCTGAGTTCAAGGCCAGCCTGATCTACAGAGTAAGACCTTGTCTCAGAAAACAACAACAAAAAATTTTTTAAATATTTATTTTGTTTTGTTTTTAAATGGAGTTTTACTAAGTTGCCCAGGCTGGCCTTGAAAACATAATCCCCCTGTCTCAGTAGGCCAAGTACCTGAGATTCCAGGTGTATCCCACTACGCCCACGTTCAATAAGAATATTTCACTATACATTTCAGGAATATTTAATGTTAATCCTGATTAAATAATCAAGAAACATTTAAATTGGACAGAGATACCTTGTTCATAGGAGACTCAATTAGATTCCAGATATGAACTCTCCCCAGATTGAGACAACAGGGCTATTTTTTTAAATGTACATACTTAGCTCAGAATATAGCTCAGTAGAACACTTGGCTAGCAAAATATACAAATTCAACTCTATGTGAGATCTAAGAATCCTAGAAGTAAAACCCAGGCATGAACTATTAAGAAAGAACATTTCCATCCTGGGTTATTCAACATTATAGACTAGAACATCAGCCTCACAGTTATTATCCCTAGAGGCATGGTGCTGACTCCATCTACCTGTATACCCAGTTGACATCAACCCAGAAACAAGTGTTCAATCAGCCGCCTCCTGCCTGCTCTGCCATCTGCAGCCTCCACAAGCAACCACACTATCTACTGGCCACCACATAAATTTTCTTGAGGTCTACTTCTTAACCTCTCAGCTGATGAGAAAAAGAGATGTCACATCATGAGATCACTAAATTATGGGCAGGATTTGTTGCAGTGCCACTATCTCCCTTTGTCTGCCCTTCCCATCCTCCCCTCTAGAGGGACTCAGGAATGACCTGTAGGAATGAAAAGTGTTTGTCCTTGCTTCACAGAACACTTGTAGCACTTTTCCACCTGGTCACCAAAGAACATCTCGTTCTGATTAGAGGAGCTGCTCCAGCACTCAAAGAGAGTCAGATTAGCATTTGTTGGGCGGATCAGGTAGAAGATCTTCTCACCCTAAAATAAAAAAAAGATAACATACCAAAGGTTTTAAGAAAAGTCATTCTGGGGGGAAGGGATCTTCCTAAGGACCAAATCTCTTTCCCATGCTCCACAACTACAGCAGTATGCCAAACCTATTTCCCAATTTTTATATCATTTTTTTATCTACTGCTGAAATTTTCTTCAAATTTTACAAAACAACCTGAGGGAGGTATTTAAATCAAAACTGTTTAAGTTAGGAGAAATATATACCAAATGCTCTTATTTCATATGTAATACCAAATGAGAAACGGCCTCTATAGATAAGATCAATACTAATAGTCCTAGAATTTAAGGCCATGTTACTGATGAGAAGAAAAATGAATCTGCCTTTAAATGCCAGTTACACAGTGTTCTTTCCCACACCTACAATCAAAGTTATTAAGTTTAAAAGTTCAGTAACTGCCCAAGGACTTCTAGAAGATTGCTTTTCACTAGATGATTATCTGTTGGAAGAATATTTTATTTCTTAATTGTATTTTGCTTGAATAATCATCTGAGAGACAATTTGGTGAAAAAGAACCATACCCTAGCATAAGGATAACTCTGGTAGCTTGGCTAATATATTATAAATTTAAACAGACAAAATGATGATATGCATTAAAAACTAGATATGTGTACTGTACAATGGGAGAAAACAGACAGCCTTCACAGATTAGCTAATAATAGTATTATATCAATTTCCTGATTTTGATAACTGTTCTGTAATTACTTAAGAGAATACCTTTGTTCTTTTTTTTTTTTTTTTTTTTTTGGTTTTTTCGAGACAGGGTTTCTCTGTGTAGCTTTGCGCCTTTCCTGGAACTCACTTGGTAGTCCAGGCTGGCCTCGAACTCACAGAGATCCACCTGGCTCTGCCTCCCGAGTGCTGGGATTAAAGGCATGCACCACCACTGCCCGGCTACCTTTGTTCTTAAGAACTATATAATGAATTACTAGACATAAGGAGATACTATCTTAAGGATCTAAGGAGACACACACTAGAACTACTCCCAAATGTCTCAGGAAAAAAATAGTCACTTCATTTTGTTTGCTTTGGAGAAAGAAAATGAAAGAAAGCACTTGTGAACCTGGATGAGGAACACACAGGAAATCATCTCACTCTTCTTGCATTTTTTCCATGAAAATATTAAAACATGCATCTGCATAACAGCATTTTCATTTACATGCTCCAATTCTTCATGATAAACCAATGAGAACAACTAATTGAAGATGTATGATCTTTTTGCACAACAATCATAAAGCAAGTTTTCTGTTCCTTCCTCGGCACTTCTGTTAAGACAGCTAAATAGAATAAACAGTGGTGAAAACAATCAAAATTATTTAAGAAATTGTTTTCCCAACTGCAAACATCCTTTATAGGCACCAAACAGTAATTACAAAATCATAACAACCACTAAAAAGAAAATCATAGGAATTATTACTTTGAAAGGAATTCCATTATGTCTGTTTTATCTGTGGTGGCAATTAAGTGACTATATAACTGTCAAAATTCACAAACATATAAATGAATTCTATGGTGCATGTATTAAAGTTCGGGGGAGGGAAAACTCATCAAGAATTTCTACAGTAAACATAGACATTTTCATACATACTGGCAGAACAGAAATATTAAAAATTTCTGATATTAGAAATAATAGAAATTAGTTCATTTAAGAAGGTAACAGTTGGGAATATCTTAAGGAATCTACTGTAGTTCAAAAAACTACTTCTGCAGTGCTAGAAATACATAGAAAGCAGGGCCTTGCACATGCTAAATAAGCACTCCACCCTTGAGTTATATCCCCAGACCTCAAAAAAGTATTGTTTTAGTGCTGGGGTGCCGCCTAGGTCCTTCTTTTTTGTTGTTGTTTTTTTGAGACAGGGTTTCTCTGTGTTAACAGCTCTGGCTGTACTGGAACTCATTATGGAGACCAGGCTGACCTCGAACTCACAGAGATCCGCCTGCCTCTGCCTCTCAAGTGCTGGGATTAAAGGTGTGCACCACCACCGCCCGGCTTGCCTAGAGCCTTCTTACGTATGCCTCCCTCAACATGTATTTTTGTTGTCGTTCTTTGTTTTGGTTTGGGTTTTGTAGCTCAGGCTAACCTCTAACTCATGGCAACCTTCTTGCCTCAACCTTCCAAGTGTTGGAATTATAGGCACAAGCCACCATGCTTACCTTCAAAAACCTTTTCCTTAAGCATCAAAACTAGAGGCCTATCTACCAAGTAAGACACCTTGATAGAGTTAATTATATCAAAGTGTTACCCAAATAGAATATGAAAGGCAGATACGTCTGGCTGCCTCCAGAAGTCATATGCATTCCTACCTTAAGCACATGGTACCAGACTGAGGTCCCACCAAAGTCAATGTGAAAATCTGTGTAACTATCCCGCACACTCATGAGGCAGTACTTCTGCACATTGGGTCTCTCAAAGACACTTTCCTCCGGCCACAAGTTCTCTACCCATGACAACTTGCGAACAATCTTGGGTGTTTCCACAAGGTTTGAAAGCCTAGTAAAGAAGGCAAAAAGACATGTAAGCTGACAGAAAATTGAAAGTTTAAGCCTGAATAAAATACCCTCGTAGATAAGACAAATAAAAAAATCATTTTCGCTGGGCGGTAGTGGCACACTCCTTTAATCCCAGGATTCAGGAGGCAGAGCCAGGTGGATCTCTGTGAGTTCAAGGCCTGCCTGGGCTACAGAGTAAGTTCCAGGAAAGGCTTCAAAGCTACACAGAGAAATCCTGTCTCAAAAAACCAAAAAAAAAAAAATCATTTTCTCCACAGAACCCAAAGGTATATATAACACTTATTCCTATAAGTTTGACAGTAGATGTTTTAAAATTTATTTATTTTTATTTTATGTGCATTGGTGTTTTGCCTGCATGTATATCTGAGGTGTCAGATCCCCTAGAACTTGAGTTATAAACTGTTGTGAGCTGACAAGTGGGTGCTGGGTATTGAACCTGGGTCCTCTAGAAGAGCAGCCAGTGCTCTTAACTGCTAAGCCATCTCTCCATCCCTGATCATTAGTCTTATTCCACTCAGCTTCCAAAGTCTTAAATCCTAGTTTCAAATCCTTCCCCAGTAGAAAGTGATCACTTCTACTACTAAATTGTCATACCTATCATTTCATTTCCCGTCTACTCATTCAGCACACACTTTATAACAGTTGTCTAGTCCCTACCTTGATATCTTCTTTATGAAAAGCCGTTATATTACAGAAACCTTCTGGAGCTCAGTTCCATAAATCTAGCTGTTTTTAATCCCATATAAACGCACAAATCTTTCATAACATTATACTCTCCTCTTTGGTTTGACCTCAGGAAATTCAATGAAAACTCTGCATTCCATCTCTACCAACTATTTAAACAAAGAATTACGCACTCATGTGTATAGTACCTTTCCATATGCATCCTAGTCCCCCACCTTTATCTTCTGTTTGTTCCAGTTTTCTTCTTTCCCTTTTTCTGCATGTCTCAAAGCTATTTCACAGGCTTTCTGGATAAAGTGATATATAAAGCAACTATAGCTTTTAAATACCTTTAGGTTCTTTAATCTTAAAAGCAACAGCAAGCTAGGCGGTGGTGGCGCACCCCTTTAATCCCAGCACTCGGGAGGCAGAGGCAGGCGGATCTCTGTGAGTTCAAGGCCAGTCTTGTCTACAGAGTGGGTTCCAGGACAGCCAGGGCTACACAGAGAAACCCTGTCTCACCCTCTACGCCCAAAAGAAAAGAAAAGAAGGAAACTGGAGACGAAATTGGCTAGATTATTATAAAGTTGAATTGATACCCTACAAAGTATATATATATCACCTGCCTACTCCAAAGGAAGAAACCATTAGAAGGAAACCAAAATATGAATTCAAGTATATCTACAAGTTTTAGACATGTTGTTAGGCTTTTTTGTTACCTTTCCCCTCCTACCTGGTATCAGAGAATTCCAAACTAATGACATTGAGGACTTTTTCCCTCTTTCCACTGTAATAATATTTCACAAAGTCACCGAGTTTCATCTTGCAGTCAGCCTGGCGGGCCACATCAATCACATCAATCTCTTTGTCAGAACCTGAAGTAAAGAAATGAGTTCTGTACCAAGTGATCTCAGGGACAAAAAATTCTTGTTCCCTCACCAGCACCTAGAATGGCCTTATACTCAGGAATTCTGTCTTCAGATACTTATGTGTTCAGGGCAGAGAGTAGGAATCTATCACACCCTCTCAAGATCTGGGTGGAGGCCTGTTAGGGCTCTGGAGCTACCTGACAGAGACTCTCAGATCTGCCATGGGTCTGCTTCTTTATTTCTTCTCTTCCACTCTCCCTACAAACCTATGCTCCAGTAATAAATAGTATGTAAGAACATGTGTCAGAGAAAATATGATCCCTAAAATTTGCAAAGTTAAAAAAAGTGGGGGAGAACCAACTTAATTTTGTGTGGTCTATTAAAAGAAGAGAATTAATATAACTACACACACACACACACACACACACACACACACACACACACACACACAGAAGGAAAAGAGACTAGTATTTTGTCTCTTTGCCTTGCCAAAGAATGACTTTGGGCAAGGCACTTCATATCATATTCCCAAGATGGTTAGAAAGCAAATATAAAAAGGTGAATTAGAGAAAGTGACTGTAGTCTTTTTGGTTTTGTTTTGTTTGAGACGGGGTCTCTCTATGTAGCCTTGGCTATCCTGGAACTCACTATGGGCTGGTCTCAAATTCACAGAAATCTGACTGCCTCTGCTTTCCAAGTGCTGGAAATAAAGGTAGTGTATGCCACCACGCCAAGCGTGACTCATGTCTTGATGGAAATAGATAACGTCACAGTTAAAAGGGTCTGTGGGGTCTTACCAACATAGTGTTCCACATCCCTCACAGTGAATGATGGAGAGGGTAGCGTCATCCCCAACCCATCCTTCTTCAAGACGAGGATAGGCACACTGAAACTATTCTCTTCCAGGAATTCCACCGTCAGCTGACTTCCAGTGGGTTTCAGAATCACTTCATCTGAGCTGTGTGGGTGACAGGAGAGAAAGCCCGACTTTGAGATTTTGCTCACTAAAGGCCTTAATGGCCTCCTACTCAAGGGGCATAGTCTTCCTGAAGGAGTCTTATAGGGGTTGACAATAAATGGCATAAACCTCATACGCCAGGAAAGAAATGACCTCTCCAAAGCAGGAGACAAGGTCACTGACAGAGGTGGGAATATATGGTGAACAGACTACTCTTCTCTGAATAACAAAGGAAACTAGTCAATAGCTTACCTAAGAAGAGATATAACTAACAATTTTGACTCATTTGTTCTAACCCAGAATAGCAACATCCAATTTAAAATGTTAGTGAAAAGAGCAAAGACTGAGTTTTTAAAAAACAGTATATAACCACTTTCTCAATACATGTACTTATAAAATGGGAATTCTTTTTTTAAATTTTTCATACAATATATTTTGATCATATTCTTTCCCCTCCTTCAATTTCTAGTCATGATGAAAAAAAGATAGTAGATAGAGGTATAGATTAGTACCAGAGCATTTGCTTAGCTTGCATTGAGTCTATGATTTCAATCTCCAGAACCAAAAACAGAAAATGGAATAGACTATGAAGAGAAAGAAAATGAGTTGTATTGAAACAAATACATTAAGCTCAGGATCTGTTTCACTCTTTATGTAGTTCTAGATGGCCCAAAAATTAAACTGCAAAAAGTAAAGCCATAAAGGTACTAGGGAAAAAACATTTATGAGATAAGACCCAGTTATTACTAAAATGGTTAATAAATTGATCTGCATTAAAAACTAAAATTGTCTGCAAAGAAAGCTATTATAAATCAGTTAGCTTCCTCCAATGGCGTCTCACTGGGTATACTAACCACACTAAAGGGTAGGTCCCATGCCCAGCAGTAGATGGCCAACACCAAATAAATTCCAAAGTATTTTTGTAGATTTTTTTTGTTTCATATTGCTTTGTTTCTTTTCTCTTTTTTTTTTGGTCTTGTCTTTTGTTGATTTAATATTTTGTGGTGTTGTGTGTGTGTGTGTGTGTGTGTGTGTGTGAGAGAGAGAGAGAGAGAGAGAGAGAGAGAGAGAGAGAGAATGTTTCTTGTGGGGTTGTTTGTTTTTGCATTGTATGATTGTTTTCTAAAGAGAGAGAAAAGAAGGGTACAGAGTTGGGTGGGTGGGGAAGATCTGGTAGGAGTTGAGGGAGGGGAAAAGCATGATTAGAATATGTTGCGTGAAAAAATTCTCAATAAAAAATGTGGGAAATGCTTTAAAAAAAAGGAAAATTGTCAATAAAGAGGACTCAAATAGCTGGGCAGTAGCACACGCCTTTAATCCCAGCACTAAGGAGGCAGGGACAGGCAGACCTCTGAGTCTGAGGCCAGCCTGGTCTACAAAGTGAGTTCCAGGACAGGCAGGGCAACACAGAAAAACCCTGTCTCAAAAAACCAAAATCAAAAAAAGTACTCATAAATATACAAAAATCAACATCTTTCATAATTAAGGTAATAAGTTAAAATAAAAATATTTCACTAAATTTTGATTAGAACAAAAAGTTTAATAGTAAAAAAATTACTGGCCAGGATGTAGTAAAATCAGAGCCTTGACAAAAGTCTGTATGTAAAATTGTACAACTTTTATAAAAACAATTGGCAATATTTAAAGATTCTTAAAGCATATCCCTTTTGACCTAACAATTTCAGTTTTACACAGTAAATCTACAACTGTCCTTGTCACATATGCAAAAACTTAAGTACAGAGATAATCACTGAGACTTCGAATATAGCCCAGTAGTAGGGTACTTGCCTAGCATGCATAAGGTCTAGGTTCAATGTTCATCACTGAAAAATAAAGATATTGACTACAGAAGTTTTCTTAATAACAGCAAAATCCTGGAATCAATTTAAATGGCCACCAATAGAAGACTGGTTAAATAAAATGTATATCCATTCAATGAAATGCTAAATGACCATGAATGGGAATAAAGACTATCTGAACATGATTTGTGGATTGATTACCAAGACATATAATTTAGGTTTAAAATAGCCAGGCAGTGGTGGCACACGCCTTTAATCCCAGCACTTGGGAGGCAGAGCCAGGTGGATCTCTGTGAATTTGAGGCCAGCCTGGTCTACAGAGCAAGATCCAAGACAGGCACCAAAACAACACGGAGAAACCCTGTCTCGAAAAACCAAAAAAAAAAAAAAGTAATGTGCAAAATATAGTGCCTCCATTTGTTTCAAAAAATAAAAAGGACACAGAAACACATACTTGTAGACGAAAAGACTATTTTTGAAAGAATGTAAAAGAAATTAGCTGACATAGGTAGAAGAAAGGATCTGAAGGGTCTGAGGTAGCATTCCTCAGATGCTTATAAATTGACTAAGACAAATGCTGTTTCCCAACTACTGCAGATTTTTGTAAATAGGCTATAATGTACTCTAAACATCAAGTGAAACTCTGGCTACTGTTACTTAGAAACTAACCAAAACAGAAGTTCCCACCCATAGGAGATTTTGCAGGGCTCAGAAGATATCTAGACAGGAGGGAAGCACAGTCAGTGGAGAAGCTGAAGGGAAATACGCTCAGCTTCCCATACCCCTGATGCTTAACATTTCTTTGCACAAAGAGTCCTCACCTGTCAAAAGTCCTACCCCGGAGTTCTCGAATAAACATAGAACTCCCAGTCTTCACTGGTTTCCCCTTGTGAGTATCATGCCCTTTGGAAGATCCACGGCGTTTTTTCACTAAACCAGAAAAAGACAAGAGGTCATGAGTTGGCCAGAAGCTAAGCTTCCAAGAACAAAGGTCTCCATACTCAATAGGTTCTTATTTTCTAATCTAAAACCCTAGGAGGCATCTAGAGTTAAAGAGAGACTCTTACACTCAGAAAAGTTCCTGGGGGGAAAGAGTGTGCTTCCTCTAGGCAGTTGCTAAATAGGGAGGGAGATAAAGCCATGCACTTCTGCCCTCTCAGTGCAATAGCTGCAGGCCTGCTGGACTTGCGTAAGTGTCTGCTGTTTCCTAATGAAGACACATCTGAGGCACTTAGGCAAAGGCCCTCCCAAACTACCTTTGATTTGTTTCTCCCCTTGACCACTTCCTGATGAAAACCCTAAAATCTACTTACTAATGGAGGGCCCATGTAAGACCTCACAGTTGGGGCAATGGTACAGGTCGATCTCAGCAGCTTTCTCCTCCTCAACACCAACACAACTGTAAAAGAAAAAAAAATAGCTAAGGTTTATAAGAATTTTACTTTTAAAAGTTCTAGAACAGTGAGTGTTGTATAGCGCATGTGGCTATTTATATTTATATTAAGTAAAATTAAGTAAAATTGGGGGCTAGATAGATGGCTCAGTGGTAAAGAGCACTGGCTACTCTTCCAGAGGACCTGGGTTTGATTCCTAGCATCCAGATGGCGGTCCACAATCCTAACTCCAGTTCCAGGGGATCTGACTCCCTCTTCTTGCCTCCACCAGCACCAGGCACATGGTGCACAGACAGACATACATGTGGGCAAAACACTCATACATAGAAAAATAAATATTTTTAAATTATTAAGTAAAATTTAAACGTAGTTCCCCATCACCCTAGCTATATTTCACCAGCCACATGCAGTTAGTAGCTACCATATTATACAGATTACAAAACATTTTCATCAGTGCAAAATTCTACTGGTCTAAAACAATGATGACAAAATGTCATTGAAACTTCATTAGGGCCAGGTGGTGGCATACACCTTTAATCCCAGTACTCTAAAGACACAGGTAGGCAGATCTCTGAGTTCGAGGCCAGTCTGATCTACAAAGCAAGTTCCAGGACAACCAGAGCTGTTACACCGAGAAACCTTGTTTTTGAAAAACAAACAAACAAAAAAGAAACTTCATTAGGATTCAGAATGGTCAAAGCTGAAAGAAACTAGAACATCTGTATGTGAATGAGCAGAAATATGTAAACCAAATAAGTAATTTTAAATGTTCCAAATAGCCACATTTAAAAGGAAAAAAAGAGTCCAATGTTCTAGTCCACACTTCTAATTCTAGCATTCTAGCATTCTGGAGGCAAAGGCAGGAGGATTATCATGTGTTTCTGGCTACCCTCAAGTATTAGACCAGCCTGGGCTATATAGGGAAACATGTCTCAAATATTAAAAACATGTCTTATTTTAATGACATTTTATCTTGCTTTAGACATCCAAAATACTATTTCTTTCTTTTTTTTTCCAAGACAGGGTTTCTCTGTGTAGCCCTGGCTGTCCTGGAATTTACTCTATAAGCCTGGCTGGAACTCACAGAGATCCACCAATTTAACATTCGTGCAACACCTGTAGCATGCCAAGAAATCAGGACATCATCAATTTTGTAGAGGTGAGGAGTCAAGCAGATAATGTACATAAAGATCATAGCACAATGTACACATAGACTGGCACAGAATAAATGATATTACTTTTTGCCAAATCCAGATATCACCCCTCACTAGCCTAAAGCTTTTTGTTGTTTTTTTTCCCTTCAAGAAACACTTGCCAGGCTTGGTGGTACATGCATTCTGTGGTGGTTTGAATAAGAATGCCCCTCATAGGCTCATATGTTTGGATACCAGTTCCCCAGATGGTGGAACTATTTAGGAAGGATAAGGTGTGGCCTTGTTGGAGGAGATGTGTCATTGGAGGGCAGGCTTTGAGGTTTCAACAGATTCCTACCATCCCCAGTGTGCTCTCTAACTCCTGCTTAAGGTTCAAGATGTGAGCTCTCAGCTATTTCTGCTTCCATGCCTTCTCTCTGCCATCATTGATGCTAACCCTCTGGAACTGTAGGCACAATTCAATGCTTTCTTTTATAAGTTGCTTTGGTTATGGTGTTTTATCACAGTAACAGAAAAGTAACTAATATGCCAGTAATCTCAGAACTTTAGAGATGTAAGCAGGGGGATCAAGAGACCAGCTTCAGCTAGATGAAACCCGTTTAAAAACAAAACACAAAAAAGAACACTCCTTTACTTTCCAAGTTTAACCAAATATGGTTTTTCTACAAGGAAACTATTTTCTCCATACTAGTACCACTCAAAGTTCACAGTCCTATACTGATTTGTGAACTGCTGATTACAGATCTGTGTTAAGTACAGAAAACGAGAATAGGTATCGCTTCTCAGCAATCTGGTAGAATGTTTTAATAGCCATTGAATCTAATAATGAAAAAATTGGGTTTGTTATACTGCTTTTTGTTCACATTATTTTTTTAGTCATTCTTTTTTTATTTTATAAAATCCATTCACTATAGATTGAAAATAAAGGAAACTATGTCCTGGTTCTTTACCATGGAGTCTAAGGAGCACTGTGTTAAGAGTTCTATCAGATGGAAACCTCATATTCTTCCAGGCGCTGACTAATCAGGGAAGTTCAGTAGATGACCCTTTAACTCTCCAGTGAGAATTTGAGATTATCTCTGCTCTTGTGCCTTAGTTTCTTTTCCTGCTGCCATGATAGAATGTCATGAACAAAAACAACTTAAGGACAGAGGTGTTTATTTTAGCTCATAGTTCACAATTCAAGAGGTACATCTCAGGAGGAAAGTCAAGGTAGCAGGTACTTGAAACATCTGGTCACATTGAGTTAACAGTAAGGAAGAAGAAAGCAATGAATGCTGCTGCTCAGTTCCTTTTCTGTTTACACAATCTAGAAAAGTGCCACTTATGGAGGGTGGGTCTCCCCACCTCAATTAAAACACAATCAAGATAATTTCCCACAGGCATGCTCCCAGGCCCAAATCCCAGTGATTCTAGATTTCATCAAGTTAACAACTGACATTAACTATCAGGCCTTGTGTGAGATGATGACTCATTCCTCTTTGAGTTTCATACCATGCAGCCATACCACTTCCTGCTCCTCTTTACTTCCAGTTACCCTTCTCCCCAACACATCCCTTCACTCACTGAAGAACCTGCTCACAGATTTTTTCCCCACCACAATCCTTTTCCCTTTCAATATTCTACCTGGTATTAGTATTAATGTGGAGACCCAACTTGCTGGGTTCACTCTTCTTTGATCTCATCATCTCCAGATGATAAGTTACCTCCACTCTCATTTCAGCTACTCTCATGACCATCCTCCAGACTTGGTCCAGCAATTGTTTCACTTCTAGAATATGAAATACATACACCATTTCTTTGATCATAAGTATATCCATCAGCTCTCACTACACCTGTTCTTTGCTCTCAAAAATCCCTAGCTGCTCCTACTTTTACCCATTCTTTGTTTTGTTGTTGTTGTTGTTTGAAACAAGGTCTCACTGTGTAGTCCTGGCTGGCCTGAAACTCAAAGATCTAACTGTTTCTGCCTCCTAGCACCAAGATTAAAGGCCTGTGCCACCACACTACACATTCTTTTTTTAACTTTATGCTCTGTTTTCAGACAAGGTCTTACTGTGTAGCTTAGGCTGACCTTGAACTCATAATCCTCCTGAATAATGGGATTATAGGCAAGCAAGCATTGGGATTACAGGCCTATAGCACCAAACCCCTGCCAAATCCACCTATTCTTGACTTCAACCTATTTACTATCTAGTTTAATTCCAGCATTCTCCACTTGCCCTACTGTCTTTCATCACATTTCCAAACCCTATAGTTTCCAAACCCTATAGCTCAATCCCTATCTAACACTAGACTACTGGGTGCGCTGGAGAAAAAACAATCACCCATTGGACTGGAGGCAAAAAAAATTCACTAAAATGTGTAGATTATATTGCCTGATAATCCTCCTACAATTTCCCACTTAGCTCTTTCCTTCCCACAATCCACAGTAAACTTCAAATCTTTGACCCCACTATCTCTCCCTTCTCTCCATGCAAATGATTTACTTACTTCTTGGGGAAAAAAAAAGAAATGAAATAATCAGACAAGAACTAACTTGACTTTCTAGTACCAACTCTACTTCCTTTGCCCATCCTTTCCTCCTATTACAATGGAAGTACTATCTTTCTTTCCTCCTAAAGTCAGTGTTTGCATCTAAGTCACATTTTTTTTTTACTTTCTCAATTAATTGTCCCCTCTTTTTAAAGTATCTTCAATCTCTCACCCTGTTTCTTTCTCTTCCCTCTTTACCATTTAAACAAGTACACTGACCTTAATGAACAACAAAAAACCCTCATTTCTCTACTTTTCTTTCATTCCCCTCTTGTCTGCTCCTCTCTGACAGTTCAAAGTCAAACATCTTTCCATACTTACATAGCTCAAAATGACCATTCTTTTTGAATAGGTAACAGTTAAATATGGTACAAAACTCAAAAGATCAGCTCTAGATCCTAATTCTTTAACTATCAGTTGTGTTCTTCTGTCATTCTTATTGTTTACTGCCCTAATACAGGTTGTTATGATCTCTAACTAGAATTATTGTCCTCCTCATCCAGCTAGATTCCAAGCCTCTACTCTGTCTCCACACAAAATGATTCTACACACTAAAACAATAATTTTAAAAGAACAAGTGTGGGTTAGAGAGATGGCTCAGCAATTAAGAGTGCTTACTGCTTTTGCAGAGGATCCAGAAACTCCAGTTCCAGGAGATTCAACACCCTATTCTGACATCCTCGGGCTGCTGCACACATAAGGTGTACGTACACATACTTAGGCATACAAAAACACATAAAATTAAATAAAAACACAAATGTGACCTTATTGTCTCATACCTAAAACCCGTGAAAAGCTCCTTATTCTTCTTTTTTGTTAACTTTTTAAAAGTTTTATGTATATATGTGTGTGTTGGAGGCTGCCCTTGGAAGCCAGAAGAGGGCATTGGAACTCCTGAAGCTGAAGTTACAAGTAGCTGTGAACTGCCTAACATGGGTGCTGGAATTTGAACTCTGGTCCTCTGAAATAGCAGCAGCAAGTGCTCTTAGTTGCTGAGCCATCTCTCTAGTCCCTCCCTATTAAAGAACAAATTGAAATTGACTAAGCCTATCAATAGTGGCACATGCCTTTAATCCCAGCACTCCCGAGGCAGAGGCAGGTGGATCCCTATGTTTTCAAGAACAGACTGGTCTATAAAATGAGTTCCAGGAGATCCAGAGCTGTTTCACAAAAGAAACCCTGTCTCAAAAAAAAAAAAAAAAAAGAATTGAACATAGCCTAAAAAAGGCCTTGCCTCTCTGGTCTCACCTTTTACCCTTCACACATAGCACCAGTTATATAAACGAAAATGCTTACTGCAAACGAAGAGCAAGTATTCCTTCTTCAGAAATATAACAAAGGAGCTTTTTCCTTTCTGCGGTCACTCAGGTTACCATGGTGTGATGATTTGAATCCATGTTCCTGGGCATCTGAAGACTTAGTCCACAGCTGGTTACACTGTTTGGGTAGGCTTAGGAGGTGTGGTCTGGCTGGAGAAAGTATGTCACTGGGGTGGGCTCTGAGGTTTCAAAAGCCATGGGCTTTCTCTGCTTGCTGCTGTTCCTGCTGCCAGGGGTGGTGTTTTCTTCCATGCCTCCCTATCATGATGGTAATGGACTCTTATCTGTCTGAAACCATAAACTCAAAATAAATCCTTCCTTCTATAAGTTGCTTCAGTCATGGTATGGTGTTTTATCACAGAAACAGAAAAGTAACTAATACACATGAATTTCTTCAGTTGATATTGTTTCTTTTGTGGCTGGGGAATGAACCCAGGGCCAAACATGCTAGGCAAGTGCTCTGTTACTTAGTTAAAACTCTAGCTCTATTTCTACTTTTTGAGATAAGGTCTCAAGCCTAGCACAGTGGTGCATGTCTTTAATCCCAGCACTTAGGAGACAGAGGCAGTTGGATCTCTGTGAGTTCAAGGCCAAGCTGGTCTGCAGAGTGAGTTCCAGAACAGCCACAGCTACATATAGTGAGACCCTGGCTGAAAACAAACAAAAATCCTACTTGAGATAGGGTCTTACTAATCTGTCTTGGTGATTCTCCTGCCTCAGCTTCCTGAGTAGCTATAATGACTGTTTTAGTTAGGGTTTCTATTGTTGAGATGAAACATTATGACCAAAAAGCAAGTTGTGGAGGAAAGGATTTATTTTGTTCACACTTCCACGTTGCTGTTCATCACTGAAGGGAGTCAGGACAGGAACTCAAGCAGGGCAGGCTCCTGGCGGCAGGAGCTGATGCAGAGGCCATGGAGGGGAGCTGCTTACTGGATTGTTTCCCCTGGCTTGCTCAGCCTGCTTTTTTATAGAACCCAGGACCACCAGCCCTAGGAGGGCACCATCCACAATGTGTTAGGACCTCCCCCATTGATCACTAATTAAGAAAATGCCTGCAGCTGGATCTCAAGGAGGCATTTCCTCAACTGAGGCTCCTTCCTCTCTGATGACTCTAGCTTGTGTCAAGTTGACACACAAAACCAGCCAGTACAATGACAGACCTAGGCTTGTCAATATAAGATTTTTCTTTATTTTTTCTATCTCACTGTCCTGGGAGTGAGGGTACATCACTCAGTAAGTACACAAGAGTACATGCTCTGGACCCTGAATTTCTCCACATCTCTACCTGGGGACAGGGTCCCAGGCAGTTAGCCAAGAACCTACTCAGGGAGACAAGAAGGAAGAGGTAGGGGTTGGGGATTTAGCTCAGTGGTAGAGCGCTTGCCTAGCAAGAGCAAGGCCCTGGGTTCGGTCCTCAGCTCTGGAAAAAAAAAAAAGAAGGAAGAGGTAGAGGTAGAACCACAGAACTCAAGGTTCTAAGTTCTCAGCACACAACCCACTGATGTCACATACAAATATGCAAAAGTAAAATATATTAAGACTTTTGGGACAACAGAAGCAGTGCATTTAACCTCAACTGTGGAGCTCCATGTGACAACAGCATTCACATGCTCATGAAGCCACTCTTAACCTAAAAAAGGGCTGGGGATGTGGCTTAGAGGTTGAACACTTGCTTAACACGAGTGAGGCCATAAATGTTCGATCTCTAGCACCACAAAAAATGAGCAAAAGATTCTTAGTGCCAGCCCATAATGCTCTCTACTGTTCTTTTTCTTCTCTACTACTGACACTACTCCCAAATACTACCTATTTCAGCTCTACCTATGCTGACCCACAACAAATGTTCATTTACTTGCCATTTGTGCTTATACATTTAGCACATAGAAATTCTGGTATTCACCAGAAGTCCTCAGCTCCTCCATCTCCCAGTCTTGCTTCATTTACTTACTATCCAGCTAATTCAGCAAACATGCAATGGGCTAGATAACTCCTCAGACAAGAGAAGGCAGATAAACCAAAATTAAGCTTAGATGCGCTGTCTCATTAATTATCACTGGTGCCAAGGATAATAAATTGTTGTACTGCAGCCAGGCACTGGTGGCACAGGCCTTTAATCCCAGCACTCGGGAGGCAGAGCCAGGTGGATCTTTGTGAGTTCGAGGTCAGCCTGGTCTAGAGAGCGAGATCCAGGACAGGCTCCAAAACTACACAGAGAAACCCTGTCTCGAAAAAACCAAAAGATAGTTTTGCCGGGCAGTGGTGGCACATACCTTTAATCCCAGCACTAGGGAGGCAGAGGCAGGCGGATCTCTGTGAGTTCGAGGCCAGCCTGGTCTGCAAAGAGAGTTCCAGGAAAGGCGCAAAGCTACACAGAGAAACCCTGTCTCAAAAAAAAAAATAAAATAAAATAAAAAGAAAAAAAGAAAAACCAAAAAAAAAAGTTGTATTGCTCTGGATAGCTTCCTTAGTAAAGAGAATTATTATAGTATGGGGCATTGAAATTAAGCTGGGTTCACTGTAGGCACTCAACAAATAAGTAAATGAGTAAATAAATGAGTAAATGAATACATAAATAAACATTAATTGTATACCGACACCTGTAGAATGATCAATCTAGAGGGAAAGATACAGGTAGTGTCAGAAGTGTCATTAAGTGCTACAAAGTAAGTAAAACAGAACAATGATTGCTAAGTGGATGAGTAAATTTAAAGCCTACATAAAAGTAACTGTGAAGAAAAGTGAGCCATGGACTTTAAATATATTATATTTAATCTCTATAACAAGTCAGGGACACGATGTACAGCACTGAGACACTAAAACACAGAGGTTAAAAGATACAAAGATATGGGAGCCAAACTATCTGGGTTTGAATTTCACCTCTTCCACATACAGCTGTGTGAACACAGGCATTTTATATGAATTCTTTGTGCTCCAGTTTCTATACCTGTGAAACAGAAAAATTAGTAATAACCACCTTATAGTTGTTGCAAGGATTCAATGAACTTAAATAAAGTACTCAAGTACCAAAACATGATAAATATTATCTATAACAGATAGGAAATATGAATCAATTACAAAACTATTTAAATAGCAGAACAATATACAATTTTTGGTCTTCATGAGCCTATAATATCTAACCAAGTATATAGCTGATATGAGGTAGTTAGAAGAACCAAATGCTACAAGAACACAAAATCAGGCACTTGATTGTTTTATCCAGGGCTATGGAACCAAGTGGGACTCAAAGATCAGAGGTGCCAAAACAGTGGCAAGTTTTGCTCAAGATTCTATCTAGTTTCCTATCTACTTAGCCTCTGCTCTCTGAAGATGCCCAAGGAGCCAGGTCTTGTAACCAACCTGTACCTTGGGAAATCAATACCTTCATCCATAAATGAAGAAGGGAAAGAACATATTTTACCTTCCTTCATTAAAAAAATCAGTCAATTTTTGGTTTCTTGAAACAACCTTTATCAGCTAGAACAGAATCTACAAAACCAGAAGCAAAGGCACTCGTAGTTCCCACCACTGGCTCCACTGCCTCCAGGCACATAGGACTTGGAGCAGTGCAAAAGAAGCTAAACAATCTCCATGTACCTGAGAAGTTTCTGCTGTTGGTTTAGTACCTGCACACGAGTTTGTCATTTAAAAGAACTCACTAAATTCCAGAATAATCTGATATTACAGACAAAACAGGTCATTCTCTATATCTCTTGTGAGCTTCTCAGTCACTGTCCCATTACTCTATTCCCATTTATATTAAAACTCCTGAAAATCAAGTCATTCCTGACCTCTTTCTTTCACAATCCCAATCCAATCTATCAGTAAATCCTGTATAGTCAAAATAAAACCACTTCTCATCAATACAGACTCTGGCCTAAGTCACCATTTTCTAATTAGACTGGTATTTCTCAAGGTTTTTGGTTTTGTTGTTGTTGTTGTTGTTTTTGAGACAGCATCTCATGTACACCAGGTTGGCCTTGAACTCACTATGTAGCAAGGATGACCCTGAATTTCTGATCCTCTTGCTTTCACATCCTTTGTGTTGGTATTACAGACATGTTTATTCAATGCTGGGATCCAAACCTAGCTTCACAAATACTAGGTTAACTAACTCTACCAATTGAGTTACAACCCCAACTCATGCTTCTCAATTTTTAAGCAACATTAGAAACATCTTAGAAGCCGGGCGGTGGTGGCGCACGCCTTTAATCCCAGCACTCGGGAGGCAGAGCCAGGCGGATCTCTGTGAGTTCGAGGCCAGCCTGGGCTACCAAGTGAGTTCCAGGAGAGGCGCAAAGCTACAAAGAAAAACCCTGTCTCGAAAAACCAAAAAAAAAAAAAAGAAACATCTTAGAGGTCCTGTTAAAATACAGAAATGAAAATTATGGCACTCTGATGTGGTTCTCAATGAACCTAGAACACATATTTAAGATGAATTACACTATACACAAGGAAATGTAAACGAACTTAAAGAGAAAATTTTACTCCTCACTCAGAAAAAAAAAATATATATATATATATACATATACTGTCTACAGCAAGAAGTAAGTATAGAGACACATTCACATATACTACAGAAAAAAACAATATAAAAAATACGGAATTATAAAACAGGTATAAGTAACCCCCAGAAAGACAGAAGAATGTAAACAGAGGCATACAGATCAGAGGAAAGGCTGAGGATATAGTTCAGTTGGCATCATGCTTGCCTAGCACACACAAAGCCCTGGGTTCAATCCCCAGCACTGAATAAAACCAGGTATGTTGCCGGGCATGGTGGCGCATGTCTTTAATCTCAGCACTCGGGAGGCAGAGTAGATCTCTGTGAGTTCGAGGCCAGCCTAGTCTACATAGTGAGTTCCAGTACAGCCAAGACTGCTTCACAGAGAAACCCTGTCTCTAAACAAACAAACAAACAAACAAAAACAAAATCTCATTTCATGTAAGTGTAGACTAAAAGAAAAGAATGTTTGCCTGGCATTGCCTGGGTTTGAGCAATGCAAAAAGAAAAGGGGGTGAAAATATATACAACGTCAGCTGGGCAATGGTGGTGCATGCTTTTAATCCCAGCACTCGGGAGGCAGAGCCAGGCAGATTTCTGTGAGTTCGAAAGGCCAGCCTTGGCTACAGAGTGAGATCCAGGACAGGCACCAAAAGCTACACAGAGAAACCCTGTCTGAAAAAAAAAAAAAAAACAGAAAAAAAAAGAAAATATATACAATGTCACCTTTAATCAAAAGAAAGTAGGAGTGGGTATATTAATATCAGATAAAGACAAATGAAAAGAGACCAGCAAGATTGGTCAGTGGGTAAAAGTGTTTGCCATGCAAGCCTGACAACCTGAGTTTGATCTCCAGATTCAATATAAAAAGCGGGTTTAAAGTTGTACACCTCTGTAATCCTAGCAGTCTCTCCTACAGGGAGATGAGGAGGGGATGGGAGAATTGCCTGGAGAATTGCCTGGAAGTTCACAGGCTAGCTAGCCCAGAGTACACAGCAAGGCAGAAACAAGAGAGATTCTGCCTCAACATGACTGAAGGAGAGAACTGTCTTTTGAAAGTTGTCCCCTGGCCTCCACATATGTGCATGGCACATGTACATCCTCACTATTACACATACATCAAAATATACATACACAAATAATAATAAAAGTTAAATTTTAAAAAGGGAGGGACAAAAAAAGAGGATTGGCAAGCAGGTAAGCAGGGTAAAGGTGTTTGCTCTGCAAGCCTGATGACCTGAGTTTGATCCTAGGGACCCACATAGTGGAAAGAGAAAATTGACTTCAGCAAGTTGTTCTTTGACCTCCACATGAGCACCATGGCACATACATGCACAAATGCTCACGTAAGGAAGAGAAAGAGGAGGGAAGAAGAGGAGGTAGGCAGTGGGGAGGGAAAGAAGGAATAAATAGAACCAAAAAATAGTTAAAGATGAATTCAGAAGGTATGTCCCTTTGGCAAAATAGTAGTAGTAGGGCCTATAACTTCCTTAGCTACAGGTTCTTGGCCAGGTTTATAGAACAAGGTATGAGTTTCCCATTGTAGATCAGGCCTTAAGTCCAATTAGAAAGCTGCTGGTTACCTCCACAACATTCACGCTACTATTGAGCCAATGAGCGTATCTTGCCAGGCCAGTCATTATTGTAGCTCACAGGATTCACAGCTGGCAAAGACTGTTGATGGCTTTTCTTCCCTAGCAGACTACAACACCACCTTCTGATACTATAGAAGTTAGGTAGTAGGAAGAATGCTTCCAGGTCAGAATCAGCTTGAATTTTCCATGTCCTATGATCAAAGTACATGGTATGTTCAGCAATAGGATCTTTTTTTGTTTTGTTTTGGGGTTTTTTTTGTTGTTTTGTTTTGTTTTGGCTGTTTGTTTTGGAGCTGACGACCAAACCCAGGGCCTTGCACTTGCTAGGCAAGCGCTCTACCATTGAACTAAATCCCCAACCTCCAGCAATAGGATCTTATCAGCAAGTTCTAATGAGTAATCAAGAGCAATGATACTACCTTGTACTAGTTTTTTTGGAGGGGAGGGGGGGAATGGCCCCTAGGACCACCTTGATAAATGGGATATTTTATACATGGCACTGGGCTTTTTGATAATCTATAGCTTTTGAGATGAGCATTATCCCTCTATATAGGGTAACTTGAATTAAGCTTATCTGTGTGTATATATGTACATATAATAGGAAGCTTATAAAACAGCATTTTATATGGCTTTTTCAAATATCTTTAATGTTGGTTATTCCTCTACCTCCCCAACTGTACCCTCATGTACAACTCCCCACTTAAACCTTTACCTCCATTATTCACCTTTCCTCAATTTACTGCCTTCTAAATTTACTGTTTCTAAATATCTATAGACTCCTCATCAGAAAAGTTTCTTTACATAGTGGGTGATTTTAATACAGAGACTCACAAATGCAGAGAATAAGTCACTAGAGTGCTCAGCCTTAAATAAGACATCTATATCACACACACCCCCAAGGCTCAGAAAACATGGTGGAAGGGGGAGAAAGACTGTAATAGGGATCTGTATCACACTTTCTCCAATAGGTTCAAGGAGCATTGTGGAAGAAGGTGCAGAATGGGGAAGACTGCTGTGAAATAACGTTTTCTGGATAGGATGGAGTCATTGCACTCATAAATCTACAACAGGTATGGTAGTCAGCACAACATAAAGCCTGTTTAAGATCAAGCCAGTCTCCAGCACAGTACCAGGCAGTGGTGGAGCATGCCTTTAATCCCAGCACTAGGGAGAAAGAGGCAGGTGGATCTCTGTGAAGTGAAGACCAGCCTGGTCCACATAGAGAGTTCCAGGACAATCAGGGCTACACAGAGAAACCCTGTCTCAAAAATAAAAAACAAAAACAAAAAACCCAACTCCAGAACAAAGAGAAAAGAGGCTCATATACCCCTAGCTGAGAGACTATTGGTGGCTACTGGGGGAGATGAGTCAGTTTTCTTCAGCCAAAGGGGAGCGAGGGGGAGGGGGAATACTCATACCATCAAATTCAATTTAAACAGAATATTTTCTTCCAAACAAACAAACAAACAAACAAACAAGGATTTAATTCCATACAAAGAAAAACTGATACCACAAAACAGGTCAAATGCTTCTAGCTAGGGAGATCACAGGCCCTAGTGAGGAAGCTACTACAGTTGTTCTGCTAAGTGGACATGATGTGTACATCAAATTGTTGTCTAGCCGGGCGGTGGTGGTGCACACCTTTATTCCCAGCACTTGGGAGGCACAGACAGGAGGATCTCTGTGAGTTCGAGGTCAACCTGGTCTACAGAGCGAGATCCAAGAGAGTCAGGGCTACACAGAGAAACCCTGTCTCAAAAAATTGCCATCTAAATAACTATGTTCGTGCCTATAGAATATTACTGCAGGTTTAGCAAAAGCAACTTTTCTTACAGATTGTGATGGCTTTAATGCCTTTAATACTTTTTTTTTTTTTTTGGTTTTTCGAGACAGGGTTTCTCTGTGTAGCTTTATGCCTTTCCTGGAACTCACTTGGTAGACCAGGCTGGCCTCGAACTCACAGAGATCCGCCTGGCTCTGCCTCCCGAGTGCTGGGATTAAAGGCGTGCACCACCACCGCCCGGCCCTTTAATACTTTTAATCTCAGTAAATGGGAGGCAGAGACAGGTGAATAGCTGCTTGAGGTCAGCCAAGGCTATACAGTTAGAAAACAAACAAACAGCCATGCATAGTGGCACATGCCTTTGATCTCAGCACTCAAAAAGCAGAGGCAGGCAGATCTCCTCTGAGTTCAAAGTCAGCCTGGTCTATATAAGTGAGTTCTGGGACAACCAGAGCTACATAGAGAGATCTTGTCTTGGGGGGGGGGGGCGGGAGGGGGGGAGAAGAAAAGAAAAAAAAGCTTCTCTTTGTAGTGGTTAATGCAGATTCACAACTGGTCAAAGAACAAAGAATGATTATTTACTGTCCAAAAATAGAACATCTACATGCACTCCCTCCAAGGCTCCTGAAACATCTTGGAAGAAGAAACAGAAAAATGTAAGAACCAGAGGAAGGTAGGGGAGCAGTTCGGAACACTGAGTTCTGGGCATGATGTGGCTGTTAAACTCTTGAATGCACAGCATCTGATTACCTGTAGATTTGCACAAGATTGGGCCTGCTAACCTTCTGTCCTGGAAAATGGGGGGGGGGGGTTGGCGATTCATAAGGTTCCAACTGTCCCTGAGGCAGTTAATTTTGATAGGGAAGAGGGAAACATCTTCTTCAGTGGTACAGCCACTGGTAAGTTGCTCATGTTCTGGTAAGTAATCCTGTGCTTAAGTAAGCATCCTTAAATTCAATGGGTTATTTAAAAAAGACATAAAAGTAGAAGAAAGGAGTCATGAGTGATGAGTATGATAAAATACATATATGAATAGGTCTGCTGGTGATGTGGCCCAACGGGTAAAAGTACTTGCCATTTAAGACCCAAATTCAATCCCTGGAACCCACATAAAAAATCCAGATGCAGTGGTGCCCATCTGTAACCCAGTACTCCTACAAGGAGATGGAAAGTGGAAACAGGGGGGTTGTCCAGAAGATCACAGACCAGCTAGCCTGGAGTAGCTGCGCAGCAAGAAACAAGGGACCCTGCCTCAACAAGGCAGAAGCAGAGAACTGAGTCCTGAAAAGTTGTACTTTGCCCTCCACACGTGCTGTGGTTCATGTGCAACCCCACATACTCACACACATACATACATACATACATATATACACATACTAAACACATATTTTTAAAAAAAAAACATCAGCTGGGTGGTGATGGAACACGCCTTTAATCTCAGCACCTGGGAGGCAGAGGCGGGCGGATCTCTGTGAGTTCGAAGCCAGCCTGGTCAACAGTTCCAGGACAGGCAGGGCTGTTACACAGAAAAACCCTATCTCAAAACAAACAATTAAATAATAAAAAGAAAATTTCATAAGATCCATTATATGCTAATAAAAACAAAAATTAATATGTATATAATCATTACCATTTAAACTATCATAACTATTGTCAGGAAAACTAAGGGCTCACAAAGATGAAATACTTTGAGAATAATTGATGTATAGTAACAATAATGTTATCTCATCCATCCTCCAATATCAGATGTTATCATACTCTATGGAAGGAGAAGAAATTGATACTGCTTTAAATTTATGTTTCTCAAATGTGGGCCCCATTTACCTACTGAATTAGAAACTGAGGTTGAGATCTATCTTGGTTTTTTAATGGGTCTTTCAAATAATTATGATGCACATTAAAGTTTAAAAGGCACTCCTCTACAGATCAGTGTTTTCCACAACTCAACTGCCTTACAAGAAGAATAAAACTATTTGGCATTTTTTTTCTAATTTTGAGAACACTATCTCTAGAATCAGGAAATTTGAAATTCAAATCCACACTCAGAAAGTCACTTAACCTCCATGGGATTTTTTGGGGGAAAGGGGGTGCTTTTGGAAACAGGGTTTCTCTGCGTAGTCCTGGCTATCTTGGAACTCATTCTATAGACCAGACTGGCCTCAAACTCAGAGACATGCCTGCCTCTGCCTCCCAAATGCTGGTATTAAAGGCATGCACCACCACTCCCTGGCGGTTCCAGATTTTTATCATCAAAATAGCATAGCTACCTTTCCTTACTACCGTTCCAGGTAGTAACTTATCATTATGCACCATAATCCCTAGCTGAACTTCAAAAGTCTAACAAAGATGTGAAGAGATTTCTATAATCTCTAGGCATTTGTGGATAGAAAATCTGTGAGATTTGGGGTGGAAGAAATGGCTCAATGGTAAGAAGGCTTGCTTTGTAAGTTTGAGGAACTCAGTACACAGATCCTAGTACCTAGGTAAAAGTCAGGTATGGCAGTAGCCCTAGTCCCGTGAGGAGTAAAAGCAGGAAGATCACTGGGACTTGCTAGCCACCAGTTTAATTCAAGGATCTGTGAGAGAATATCTCAAGGGAATAAACCAGAGTGATACAGCAAAATACTTAATGTCCTCCTCTGGCCTCTGTGGACTCACAAACATATACTCACACTCATACAAGCACACGCATAATCATACAACACACACACATTGGGTCTGCATGATTAACTATTGTAAGCAATCAAGAAAACTCCACAATATTTAGTAATTTCCAATTGAGCTAAAGTTAAAAAAAAAAGTACAATGAGCATGGTGGGGTGAGGGTGTACTGGGTAAGCAAGAGCAGCCAGCTGCCCATTAAGGATCTGGTTTTCAGCTATGTTCCTTGTTCTCCAGCATCCCACAGAAAGAAGCAGAAGAGAGTTTTAAAACTGGATACTTTCATGAAACTTCTGTTAGAATGAACAAACAAAAACAGAATATACTTTAGAAATGTGATTACAGATAGATCTGACCCATAAACCCATAAACATTTCTAAGTTTCAAATTCTTAAGTTGCAGCTGGGAGGTGGTCGCGCACGCCTTTGATCACAGCACTGAAGAGGCAGAGGCAGGTGGATCTCTGTGAGTTCAAGGCCAGCCTGGTCTACAAAGGAGTTACAGGACATTTACATAGAGAAATTACATAGAGAAATCCTGTCTTGAAAAACAAAACAAAAAATTCTTAAGTTTCAGTGGCTATCGTTGTAAATGTCAAATATATACTGTATAAAGATGTTCACCAGTCATGTTTTTCTTTTTGTTTTGCCCAACAATCACATCAAAATACAAAAACCTTCCCAGAATCCCCAAGTTTTATCACCTCACATTATTTGTAATATAAGAAAACAAATAATGTAAGTGTACAAACATAAAGGGAATGACCAAGTAACTAGTACCAAACATACACATAATAAGGTATCAGAAACAGGTTTGTTTTTTAATTTTCTGGAGCTGAGGACCAAACCCAGGGCCTTGTGCTTGCTAGGCAAG
Organism: Peromyscus eremicus; assembly: GCF_949786415.1. Taxonomy (NCBI): domain Eukaryota; kingdom Metazoa; phylum Chordata; class Mammalia; order Rodentia; family Cricetidae; genus Peromyscus; species Peromyscus eremicus. The sequence continues at coordinate 16,547,431 of NC_081439.1, read as the reverse complement.
GGCTCCACCACTGAGCTAATTCCCCAACCAGAAACAGGTTTTAGATGACTGTTTAACAACCTGGCAGATACCCACATTATAATGTTAGGTGTTGGGGGAGAGAGGTCACAAAATGGTATTTATGATATAAACCTAACCTATAAAAACATATGTTATAAATCAAAAGACCAAAGTTAATGTAACAACAGCAAGCAACAAAATTAACAGTGGATTATACCCAACAGACTCACAGATGACTTTTTATTTCCTTCTATTATTTTCTGCATTTTCTATAATGGACATGTCTCACCTATACAATAAGGAAAAAAATCATTTTTTTTGCACAGACCAGCCTTGAACTTGCAATCCCTCTTCCCCAGTCTCCAAAGTAGCTGTAATTAGAAGGCCTATGCCCCAAAGCCCAGCTTAAAAAAAGAACATTCTTTTAAAAATCTGGGTTGGGACTAATAAGATAGCTCAGCAGGTGGTGTTTGTCACCAAGCCTGACAACCTGAGTTCACATTCCTGGTCTCACTTGGTGGAAGGAGAAAATTGACTCCTGCAAATAGTCATCTGACCTTCACATACATATCATGCCACCTGTGTGCACAAGCAAGCCTGTGCATACACTAAATAAAATAAATAAATGAATGAATGAATGAATGAATGAATGAATGAATAAATAAATAAATAAATAAATAAATAAATAAATAAATGTACGCCTTAATTCCAGCACTTAGGAGGCAGAGCCAAGCAGATCTCTGTGAGTTCGAGGCTAGCCTGGTCTACAGAGCGAGAGCCAGGACAGGCACCAAAACAACACAGAGAAACCTTGTCTCGGAAAAAAAAAAAAAAGTCAATATCCCAGGTTGTTTTTAACAGTGTTGATCAGGTGTCACTCCTCAGCTTAAATTATTCTCTCAGTGGTTCCCCTACAGAGTAAAATTTAGGTCCTTTTTTTTTCTGTGATAGACCTTTTATGATCTACTAGTTTCCTGCCATCTCTACCTCCCTGTTTTTGGATACAGGATCTAACTACTTAGCCTGGCTGGTCTGGAACTTGCAATGTAAGTCAGGCTGACCTTGGCTTCCCAGAGATCCACATGCCTCCACTTCCCAAGTGTGAGGATTCAAAATGTGAGCCCTGTCAGCCTTGTTCTTTATGAGCCAGCAAAGCTAAATTATCTCCACCTCTGGACACTAGCCTCCTTTCCGCTTCTTTCTTTTTGTACATACTATTCCCTTTGATGCTATCCCCTGTACAGCTCACAGAATACTTCTCTATAAAATGCCTTCTTCCTCTGGGTTCCTATTGTACTCTTTATACATCTTTATTTAAAAAAAAGATTTCATCTTATAGTTATACACATGTCCATGTCACTGCCTGAGAATACAGATATATATATATTTTTTTTATTTTTAGCATTTCTAGAATCTGATTCAATAAATAAAGGAGTCTTCCTGAAAAAAGCTATTGCATTATGGCCCTTAGTGTGGATTGAATAGGAAGTGCGTAAGTTCAGTATCTGGAAAAATGACTTTTGCTCACAGTGTAGAGATCTGGGAGCAGACAACAGGAATGAATGTTTCCTAAGTACTTACTCTGTGTCTGACTCCATAACTGACATTCCATAAATTATCTTGTCTATACCCAAGTCTGAAAGTTAACATTTTTTTCTGCTTGTGTGTAGGTTTATGTATGTGGGTGGGTACACATGGGTGTGTGTATATGGAGGCCAGAGGTCATTCTCAGGCTTCATTGCTTAGGAGCCACCCACCTCGTTTTTTTTTGAGATAGGATCTCCTACTGACCTGGTACTTTATAAGTAGACTAGGCTGGCTGACCAGAGAGCCCCAGAAATGCTTCCATTTCTGTCTCCCCACCACTGAGATCATATGTACTCCAAGCTTTTTTACATATATTCTGGAGATTGAACTGAAGTCCTCATGTTTTAGTAAGCATTTTGCTCACTGAGCCTACACAGGTTTCTCTGTGTAGCTTTGCACCATTCCTGGAACTCACTCTGTAGACCAGGCTGATGCCACCACCGCCCAGCTGGGATATTGACTTCATTCGGATGTGTGTGACACTGAGAATTGAACCCAGTCCCTTACACACGCTAGGTAAGAGCTTAACACTAAATTATATCCCAAGCCCTTTGCATTATTTTCATTTTGAAACAGAATCTTGCTAAATTGCCCATGCTGAGCTTGAACTTGCTCTATAGCTCAGGCAGGCCTTGAACATGAGACCCACTAGCCTCAGCCAGTAAATTATATAGAATTGCAAATTAGACAGGACTTCTTCCTTCAGGAAGCTGGGATTACAAGTATGTGCCACCACACCTGGCTACGAAAGTTTTTTTTTTTTTTTTTTGAGACAAGGTCTCATGTGTCCCAAGCTGGCATGGAACTACTATGTCACTCCCAAGTAATGAGATTACAAGTGTATGCCATCACACCCATTTTATAAAGTAGTGGGGATTGAACTCAGATCTTCCAGTATGCCAGACAAGTATTTTACCAACTGCACTACATTCCTCAGCCTTTATTAAAGACATCTTAATTCCCACATTTTCAGAGTGAAGGAAAAGGTCTCACTGTACCAGGCACATAATAAATAATCAGTAAAAATCAATTAAATGTGAACTTGGATGTACTACATCAAAGCAGTCCCAGCTTAGGTCAGAATTTTGGTAACACCAGTACCTTACTTTGCTTTTGAGCATAATAGGTATAGCTCCTCTGAAAGTTAAGAGGACTAAAAATTCTAGAATCTAATATATAGCAGAAGGGTACAATATACTGCTTTTATTATATTCCAGTATGCAAATCCTCCCAGGAATAGGATAAAATTGTGATTTTTATTACATACACTAACCTCACTAGAAACTTGGGTGACAGGCGCATTCATTCTGTTGTTTTTACCTTGTATCTTTTAAATTTAATTTAGTTAGATGGTCCTGCAGACAGCACAGAAATAAAATACTCTTCCAGTTCTTCCTCCAGTAATTGAATGCATGCAAACTGTTTTACAGTTATGAAAGAGGTATTGATTTGTAAGAGAGGCTCACAGAAGCAAACGCAACTAGTCCAATGCCACTGATAGTAAGTTACAAAGAAATCCATGTTCTTGGACTCAGATATCTCAAAAATGCAGTACTGCCTCCTCCAAAGCCAAAGCCAGCATACGAGGGAAAACACACCAACCAGGACACAAAACTGACACTTTCTTTGTAGCTAGAAGGCACCTACAAAATCAAATATGCATGCATGTATATTTTATATATATAATACATATGGAGAATGGAAAAACAGAGAAACCAGAGACCAGTGTTAGCTCGGCCCTAGTCTGTAAGGAGGGATAAGAAAAACCTAGGTCTAATAGTGGGGAACTGAAAGTAAATTGAGGGAGGGGCTCGTTTCTGAGCAGGAGTAGAAAACGGGGCTGAGAGGAGAGGGCAAGTGAAGACACAACGCACCTGACCAGTGCACCCTGACCAGCCTGGCCGGCCCTTCTTACCTGCCGTGAAACCAGTCCTGGCACATGTCACACTCGATCATGAAGCGGGTCACATCATAAGGCAATCGGCAGAGGCAATACACAGGCACCGAGGCCATCTTCATAGGGGGGTGGATCGTTTTGCGTCGTGCCAGGTTTGAAGCTTAAGAGGGCGAGAAGGCAGCAACAAGCTCCTTCCCCACACGATGGCTGGACACAAACAACACTTTTTACAAAGTGAATCCGGCCAGGGTTTATAAATCGTCCCGTCCCGTGTCCCCGCCCCCACCCCACCCCCTGGGTACCAACCTCCAGTTCTGAAATAGGGAGTAACCAAACCAGGACTCAACACAGCTGGTGAGAGTGCAGGAGTTAAGTGGAGAAAGTCCACCCACCCTTCAGGATTTCTTTCACTTGGAAAGAACAGAAAGAACGTTCTGCGCTTTGCTCTGCCCTGCCTTCCAAACGCCTCCCCCAGCCCTCTACCTTCTTTGGCCCTGAAGTCAGTGACAACTTCTTTCCGGGTTTCATGTAAATATCTGAAAGCTTTCGGGAAGCTTCTTTAATCCCTCACTGAACCCTCTCTTTGCTGGCCTCTTGCTTCCCAGGACTCTCAGCTCCCTTTATTATGACGCAAAGCACAGCATAAAGGATGAGGCTGGGAAGAGGGAAGCTGAGGAAGAGACCCTCTCCAGCCCCCTAAATGGGAAGCACCAGAGATGCGGAAATCCCTGAAAGTCTGCGCAGGTTATTCCAAAATTACCCCCAAAGCCTTCAGGAAGAAGACAAACAAGACTAGGCACCCAACTCAAATCACAGTTCTGGGATTGCGTTTGCAGAGTTTAAATGCTCCTTTTCGTCATTCTCAATATCATCCCCTCCCAACCCGTAAGGAGTCTCATTATGCTCCAAAATGAAATAAATCGCAGTTTCGTCCTCTACTTCAAAGCTGACAGGGATCTCATCTCACCCCTGACACTAAAAATTATCTCTTCGAAGCCCCGGTAAACTGACTAGAATTTCCTCACACCCGGGAAACTAAGCAAAGATTTTTTTCCCCCCACCGCTTCCAAATGGCAGGCATTTCTTTGCAGTCCCCTCAGACTGCCAAGAGCTCTGCTGTACCCCTCAGTTGACAGAGGTTTCTCCTTGCTTGTAGCCCCCCAAACTTACGAGGATCTCTTTACGCTTTCCCGACTGACAGGAACCTTTTCACGCCCCAAACCTGACAAGATGTCCTCGATCCCAAACGCTACAGGAACCTCTTCATGTCCAAGGCTGCAGGCACTCCTCAAGACGCAGAGCTCAGCCCCAGAGACTCGCCAGCGGCAAGGCTCGCTCCGGGGCAACACAGCGCTATGCTAAGCAGAGGCTATCCGGGCAGTTCCGGCCCCCGAGGCGGCGCGCGGGGGATTCTGGGATTGCCGCTGTAAAACTGTGAACCTTACTTGCCTTCGCCTATAAACCACATGCCGCGTCACGCAGCGCCAGCAGTCTGACTGGGCTTTAGGGCAACGTTCACCACAGCACTCCCGCAGTCTGGCCGGTTCGGACCTTCCAGAGACCGAAGCCTCCTGCGAGGGCGGTCGCCGGGCGAACTGGCAAGTGGCTTTGTCGCCGGGCCGTCAGGAGATAGCCTTGGGCTGATGAACTGGCCGCCAGGTCTGGAATAGACTGCCGGGAGAAGTCGCCAGGAGAGCCCAGCAACCGTGGCAGCAAATTCAGAGCAATCGATAAAGTTTATTCAAAATAACGAGGAAGTCGAGGCGGAGAGGGGAGGAGAAATATGGTAAACAGCTACCATATTAAGAGTGGCGGCGGCGTTCCGTGAGGAGACAAGCTCGCCGCCATCTTATGAGGCTCGGGCACGCGAGGTGAAGGTGGAGCCCGGTACGTCAAGCCGGCGGGGCTCGCGTGACGTCACGGGGCGGGGCGACACCTTGAGAAAGCGGGGCGGTGCCCGGTAAATCCTAGGACTCGCTCCTCTTGTAGGTGGCCCAATTGCTGCCCGAGACCTTGAGCTGATAGGCGGAGAAGCCGCCATCTTAGGCGAGGCGGTAGTTTGGCTCCATTTTGAGTGGGGCCTGGAACCCAAGTCTTCCCTACCCCCCCTGAGCAAACTGGGAGTTAAAGAAACCCGGCACCTTCCTCCTCCTCCCTCCCTCTTAACACACGCTGCTCCTCCTTAGTCTCCTCCTAGGAGGGGAGGTGAACTTTGTGACTGCAAACTGCAAAACTGATAGGTAGGGCTGCGGGGGCGGGCTTCAGCCTTGGAAGAGGCGGAATACTCCCTGCAGCTCCGGTCCACCAAGCACTTGTAGCCGGCTAGGTCTTTTTCCCACGGCTGCTGTATGGTTTAATCTTCACTCTGTGGGAGGAAACTCTGTGATTACCACCAAATGAAGAAACAGGTTTAGAGGAGGCAAGCGATTTGAAAGCCTGGAAACTGAAACCGGCACCTTCTAATTTCCCCCACATTGAGCTGTCAGTCTTCCTTTCTCTTCCCAAGCTCTCTTCACCGACCCTGCAGGTTCAATTCCGTAAGGAGCAAATACAGTTCAAGGATTTCCATCCACCTGTACCAGGATTTTCTGACTGAATGGAGTATGTTTCAAGATGGCGCTGTTTTCTTTCTTTTTTTTTTTTTTCCTCAAACATTAACGAAATAGCTCTTGTTGTTTTACTATATCACCTTCCTAGAGGATCTCATTATAAAAGAAAGTGTGTTAAAAAATTGTTTTCTTACCAAAAGATTAAAAGTGGAGTGGAAAAGCGAATGTGAATACAACGATTTTTCTGACTGGCAAACAAATATAAGGATGAAAAGATCGTCATAAGTGAAAAATAATTTCCCTCTCTCCTTGTCCCCCCCCATTTCTCTCCTCTCCACCTCAGCCTCAGCTTCTTGAGTGTTGTGATTACTAGCTGGTGGAGAACTCTTTAAAAAAAAAGTCTGAGAGGATGGGGCAGGAGAATCACAAGTTTAAGATGAAAGGAAAGAGGAAGGGAGGAAAAAGTAAAGTAAGCTAAGAGCCTCAAAGGCTGCTTGCTGTTTTAAGAGATACTTCAGGGAGACTAAGAGGATGTACAAAGATTTACTGATGTATATATAGGATGTAGCTTAGTTGGTAGAATACTTGCTTAGCATACACAAAGTCCCAATGTTCAATCCCTAGCACTGCATAAACCTTAGATGGTAGCCCTTGTACTCAGGAGGATCAGAAGTTCAAAGTCATCCTTAGCTACGTAAGTTCCACCCCAGCCTGGGATACATGAGATCACAGTTCAAAACAGGTTTAATAATATTGTACACAAAAATAAGGTACACAAATGCATAGAGGCACATAGGGAGTCACACTGTAAGGAATTAGATCAAGAGATATTACAATACAAAAATGCAAAAGTTTAGATTTTGTCCTTTAAGGAATAAGAAACTACTGAAGATTCTTAAATGTGTGTGTGTGTGTGTGTGCTGAACTCGATGTTGTATTTACATATCTATTTCTGTATAAAATAATGATTATAAATGTTTGTTTTAAAAAATGAAGTACAAATGTCAATTTAACAAGAAGTTGTAGATTTTCAACACTGTACACAAACTCTTTTGTTACAAATAAATATTTATGCTTCTCAAAAAGTGTGAGTATGTATATGTGTGTGTGTGTGTGTGTGTGTGTGTGTGTAAGTGCCTGAGTGTATGTATGTGAACCACATGTGTGCAGGACCGTGTGAAGGTCAGAAGAGGGCATGGATGCCCTGCAACTGGAGTTAGAGGAGGATATGAACTGCCATGGGTCCTGGGAATTGAACCTGGATTCTCTGCAAGAGCAGTAAGCACTCTGAACCACTAAGCCTTCCCTCTAGTAACTGAGTCATAGTTGTCTCAGCCAGAGTAGTGTGCGGTTTTATTGGGACCTGAAGCTTATATACTTTGAGATGAAGGGACTGGGGATTTCCATAGAAAAGAATATAGACCAGTAAATACTAAAGTTAGTTTGAAGTGCAGACCTCTAGGACTAATTGAAAACTTCAGGTAAATGAGGGAAAGAGATAGGAGTCCATTTCTGAGTTGAGTGTCAGAGTGTATGATGGCACCACTGACTGAGCCAGGGTCTACAGAAGAACAGGTTTGTGAGGAAGAATAAATGTACTTTTAACTTTAGTATGTTAAGGTGTGTGTGGAACAATAACTCACCCAGTCACCATCTTCTTTTTCCCTCTTCAACCCTTCTTCCATTCTTCTCTTGTTTGGCTTTGTTTTGTTTTTTTGAGACATGGTTTCATTGTATAACCATGATGGCCTCAAACTCATTACATAGCCCAGGCTAGCCTCTAACTTATGCTCCTACTTTCCATCAACTATTGTTGTAGGACACAGCCAACAATTCTTTATTAACCAGCACCAGTACTGGGGGCTGAGGATGTTAGTGAATAATGAAATAAAAGTTCACTCATGTTTATTGTACACCTGCTATTCTAAACACCAGGGATTCTGGAATGAATAAAACAGACAAGATCCGTGTCCTCTTGTGACTCATGCCAGTAAGGGAGGCAGACAATAGAGTCAGATAAGACAGTTCCTAATTGTAGAGAATGCTACCAGGAAAATAAGAAGTTACAAAATAGAGAATGATCCAAAGAGAAAGCTACTTTAGATAATGTTCCCAAGGAAGGCCTCTCTGAGAACGTGACTTGCAAGTTTAGACCTGAATAATAAGAGCTAGCTAAGAACAAGACAAAATCCAAAGTGTAAAGGCCCTAAAATGGCCGTGGGCAGACCTGGTGTGGTACAGGTAAGGATTAGGGTAGACTCTGTAGACATGAATAGCATACATGTACTCTTTAGGAGTACACAATCTAATGAATAAAGTCAGGCAACATTAACAAAACGAAGGATGAAATATGGCCAAGCCTAAGTGCTACCTAGAAGTGCGAGCAACCTGAGGGATAGCAAAGAGCCACAGTTAACTTACAGCGGTGTGCAATTCCTCTCCCCAGAAAACTCCTCTGCATTGTCCTTGAGAAGTGGGAAGGGGAAGCTGAAGGCTATGGTGAAAGGCAAATCTGAGTCACTGACAAAGGACTCCTGTCCCTGTCAAAGATGGGAGTCAGCCTGCTGCTGCCCTGGAAGTGTGTGGTCAGGACTCTCTCAAAATACAGTATGTGGTTGCTCTGGGAGCCTTCCTCCCACACATCCATGTCCACTTAACACTTCCAAGTGTTTAGCTAGACAGATAATTGAATGTATTCGATCAGATAGCCACTGCTAACCCGGGTGATTCACTCATCCACTAATACCCTGCTAGAGAGAACCTCAGAGGGATCTGTCCAACTCATTTTTCCTCATAAATGTATATCTAACTGTTGAGATGGAAAAGTGAGAGCTTAAGTGAACTATAAACATAAATGAAAAGAGATAGGGACAGAATGGGCGGAAAGAAAAGGATAAGATAAGAAAGATTGGTTTGTTTCAAAACAGACTTGAAAGCACGGTGAATACAAAAGAGCAAATAATGACACTATCTGAGAATTACTTTGTGATTAGCACTGCTCTCAACATAGGCTTGCTGTATATATAGCCCAGCAGGGTGGTACTGCCCTGCTGCTTCTCAGGGAGGGCGGGGGTGGGGGTGGGGGGTGGCGCTGATGAAGGAGGATGACATGTTTAAGGCCTGCCTAACAGGGTGAGTTTAACACCAACTAGGACAACTTAGTGAGACCCTGTTTCACAACTGTTTTAAAATTTTTATTTTATGAGCATTGGTGTTTTGCCTGCGTGCATGTCTATGTGAAGATGTCGGATCCCATGGAACTGGAGTTACAGACAGTTGTGAGCTGCCAAGTGGGTGATGGGTAGGTCCTCTGGAAGAACAGCCAGTGCTCTTAGCTGCTGAGCCATCTCTCTAGCCCCTCAAAACTATTTTTGAGACAGGGTCTCTCTATGTGGTCCTGGTTGTCCTGGAGCTCCCTATGTAGACCAGGCTGGCCTCAAACTCACCAGGCTTCAAAGGAAAACTTCTAAAGGTCTGAGGATGTAGCTCTGGTGTGTTGTTTGCCCAGCATGTGAAAGGCCCTGTAATCAATCCCCAGTCCATAATAAAGAAGTAAACGAATAAGCAATCATATAAATCTTCAAATATTAATGCAGTCCTCACAGCAAACTTTTGAGGTGGGTTCCAGTAGCATTTCCATTTTATGGATGAGGAAACTGACTATAAATGCTTTCTAATTCACTTGCTCAAGGACACATAACTAGTATGCATGCAGTAAAGCTGGGTTTCCTGATGATGCGGCTTGTGATGGTTCCTAGTGATTGTAAACTTGACAAGAACTAGAATCATCTAGAAGTAAACCTCTAGCCATGTCTGTGAGGGAATTTCTAGACTGGATTACTTGAGGTGTGAGGACCATTCTGAACTGTGGGTACCATAATTCCATGGGCTGGGTTCTAGGCTAAACAAAAAGGAAGGGATTACAAGCTGGGCCTCAGCTTCCAGCTCTGCTTTCTGACTGTGGATAAAATGGGATCCACCACCTCATATTCCATTTGCCATGACTTCCCTGCAATTACAGAGTATACCCTCAAACTGCAAGCCAAGAGCAATCCACCCTTCCTAAAGTAGCTGTTTTTTGTCACCGCAATGAGAGAAATCAACCAAGAGACACCCCCAGAGTCGGGGTTCTGCCCCGCTCAGTTGTATCGCCAGTGAGGACTTTTCCCCCTGGTTTTTCGAGACAGGCTTTCTCTGTGTAACAGCCCTGGCTGTCCTGGAACTCTCTCTGTAGACCAGGCTGGCCTTGAACTCACAGAGATCGCCTGCCTCTGCCTCCTGAGTGCTGGGATTAAAGGTGTGCGCCACCACTGCCCAGCCACTGGTGCGGATTTAACCGCAACTTGTGTATGGATGTAATGAAAGAAGGTAATCTGCCTTCTTTGCATAATTGATCCACAGAAATCAAGTATGGTTTGCACACTCTTGGGAAAAAAACCATCAGGGTGATGACGCAATTGCCAAACCAGGCAGTTAAGAATACATAGGCTGAATTTTTAAATTATATAGAAATAATACAGCCACTTCCCAATTCATTATATTTTACAGGAGAAATGTTAAAATGACATTGTATGGATTTATATTTAAAACTGAACTCAGACTGAATCCAATGGAAACTGATTTGTATGAAGAATTCAGTCTTTGAGGGAAAGATGTCTAAGAATCATCAGCTGTAGATATACTGAAGTTTTGCATTTTGAAATAATTTATCAGACAATCATCCCAATAGGCTGGGGATGTAGCTCAATGGTAAAGCACTCGACTAGCACACAGTAGGCTCTGGATTCAATTTCCAGTGCTGACAATAAAAAAAAACAAGTTCAGGGGCTGGAGAGATGGCTCAGAGGTTAAGAGCACTGGCAGCTCTTCCAGAGGTCCTGAGTTCAATTCCCAGCAACTACATGGTGGCTCACAACCATCTGTAATGAGATCTGATGCTCTCTTCTGGCATGCAGGCATACATGCAGACAGAACACTGTATACATAATAAATACATTTTTAAAAATTAAAAAAAACAAGTTTATTTAGAGCAAGAGTGGTGGTGCACACCTGTAATTCCAGCTTTCTGGGGGCTTGAAGGTGGCTGCTGCAAGTTCCAGGCCAGTCAAGGTCATTCAGTGAAACCCTGTCTATAAAAAAAGAGGAATGTATCCCAATGGACTGGACTGGCAAATGTAGCTCAGTTGTAGAGACTTGCCAAGCATGTACAAGGCCCTGGGTTTCATTCCAGCATCTAAAGAGTAAGGGGGGAAGTGTGGGAAAAGGAGGAGCATATCAAAATGTTGTCATAATGATGAAAGCCAGAGCCTTGTACATACTGATCAAGCACTCGGTCACTAAATAAAACCCCCAGCCCTATAAACTGCTCTTTGTTTTTATTTTTGGGTTTCTGAGACAGGGTTTCTCTATTTAACAGTCCTGGCTGTCCCAAAACTCACTCTGTAGACCAGGCTGGTCTTGAACTCACAGAGATTTGACTCTGCTTTTTGTTGTTGTATTGTTTTCTTTGTTTGTTTGTCTTTTGGTTTTTCGAGACAGAGTTTCTCTGTGTAATCCTAGATGTCCTCTGTAGACCAGGCTGGCCTTGAACTCACAGAGATCCGCCTGGCTCTGCCTCCCTAGTGCTAGGATTAAAGGCATGCTCCACAAACACCTGGTTAAACTACTTTTTTCTAAAAATATTTTTGTTGACTCTTTGGTAATTTCATATGTATGTGTGGTGGTTTGAATAAGAACGGCCCACGGGCTGGAGAGATGGCTCAGAGAGATGGCTCTGCTTTTCCAGAGGTCCCTAGCTCAATTCCCAGCAACCATATGGTGGCTCACAACCATCTATAATGAGATCTGGTGCCCTCTTCTGGTGTGCAGACATACATACAAACAGAACACTGTATACATAATAAATAAATAAATCTTTAAAAAAAAAAAACGGCCCTCATAGGCTCATATGTTTGAATATTTAGTTATCAGGGAGTGGCACCACTTGAGAAGGATTAGGAGGTGTGGCCTTGTTAGGGCAGGTGTGGCCTTGTTGGAGGAAGTTCAATCCCCATACTGGGTATGGGCTTTGAGGTTTCAGACCGCCAAGCTAGGCCCAATGTTTCTCTCTTCTGATGCCTGGTGATCCAGATATAGAACTCTCAGCTACTTCTCCAGCGCCATGTCTGCCTGTGTGTGCCCCCATGCTCCCTGCCATGATGATAATGAACTAAACCTCTGAAACTGTAAGCCACCACAATTAAATGCTTTCCTTTATAAGAGTTGCCGTGGTCATGGTGTCTCTTCCCAGCACTAGAACACTGACTAAGAGAGTATGCACTGTATCTTGATCATATCCATCCCCTACTTCCCTCTCCCACTCTCCCAGGAACCCCCAACATGTTCCCTCTCACCTTCACTTACTTTCTTTTTTTTTGATCTGTAACCCACTGAGTCTTTTTAGTGCTGACTACTGGAATGTTGACAGATCTCAGCGTATCTTCTGTGCAGATCTTGTGCAGATGAACAAACTTCTCTTAATAGTGCTATCAATAGTGATACTAAGAGGCAAATCATAAAGTGAAAAATCATAAATACAACTGTGGTCTTATAGCTGATGTTGTTTTCAATTATACTGAAGTTGTGGGCTGAAGCTACAGCTCAGAAGAAGAGCATTTATTTACCACGAACAAGGCCCTGTATTTAATCCCCAGCCCTGCAAGGAAACAAACAAAAAGCAAAAGTTGCTAAAAATATAAATGTTGGTGACAAACTGATTGAATCTGTAGAAAATCAAGCCAAAAAAAAAAAATCTTGTGACTAAGAAGTCACATTAATAACATTTTTATTGTACAAAATTATGATGAAAATGTTTTAGAATTGGTAGGTGTATGCATTGTTGTATATCATTATTACCCCTACTATGTTGTATAAGCAATAAAACATCCTTTAAAAAACTTATTTAAGAATCTTGAGTGCACTTCCCTTCTGTTCCCCTGCCTTTTGACTGCGAAGCACTTCATTTTCAATTTGCACGTGCCCCCACAAAATTATCAGTGCCCACTCCTGCTAGCTGGTTCTTGGGAGCTAAACTTAGAGTATAGTGATTCAGATATCGACACTCTTCTAACCAAACACCTCTCCATTGAGAGTGGGATGCAGTATAATAACACGAATGAGGAGACTAATGTGGATGTTTGTCATTTTCACATAAACAGAATTATATTGTGTTATGTGGCCAACTGCTTTTATCACTCGACAAAATAACTTGGAGACCTTTCTATAAAAATGATTCCTGAAACCTTTATATTTATATTTGCATGGGTCTGAATTTATTTCCCCATACTCTGATGGATAAAATGGCTTTACTTTTTCACTTTTATAGGGATGTAATGAACATGTTAGTATAGCCAGTCTTGAGCTAAAGTGTATTTCTCTGGGTAGGCCCTCAAAGATGGGTTGCTGCGTCATAGAGTAAAGATACGTTCAGTTATACAAGTAGAAATGTAGCTCCATGGTACAGCACTTGTCTAATGTGCATAAGCCTCTGAGTTTGATACTAGTACCACTTTTTAAAAAACATAATGCATCCTGCTAAATTTCATTATAAAAGGATATGCCAATTTTCACTCCTATCATCACATTTTTCAAATTTCCTGTAAACACGGCCTTTGAATTATTTTAAATTCTTTGTCAATCTGATGGGTGAAAAATTGTAATTCATCTTTGTTTTTCTTCCCTTTCTGTGTTTTTATTTTATTTTATTTTATTTTATTTTATTTTATTTTATTTTATTTTACTTTATTTGAGACAGGACCTCACACTGGGAGAAGTTGCTTAATATAAACCTACTAATGATATAATATTAAGCTTAATAATAGGGATACCTGTACATCCATGTTTACAGAGGGATTTCATGAGAGCCAATTACAGGATCAGCCTAAAATGGCCCATCAAAAATGAAAGGGTAGCAGGGCGGTGGTGGCTCATGCTTTCAATCCCAGCATTTGGTTGGCAGAGGCAGGCGGATCTCTGTGAGTTCAAGGCCAGCCTGGTCTACAGAGCGAGTTCCAGAAAAGGCTCCAAAGTTACACAGAGAAACCCTGTCTTGAAAAGCCAAAAAAAGGGTAAAGGAAATGTAGTTATACACAATGACATTTCATTCAGCTATAAAGAAAAATGAAATTATTTCATTTGAAGAAAAATGGAAGAAACTGGGGCTGGGTAGTCTAACAATGGTGGTTGGGATGCTGGAGAGGCTAAGAACCTGGTAGCTACTCAGTCCATGAAGCAATCTGCTGCTGAAAACCTGGAAGACTCCTGGAAGGTCACTGTGTCAGTCCACATGGGAACCTGAATAAGTTGGACTCTTACGTCAGTGTAGAATGGCAACAGCAACAGCCGCAGAGACAGACACACTCACTAGCCAGAAAGGCAGGCAGGCAGGCAAGCAAGCAACCCTGTTTGTTTGTTTGTTTGTTTGTTTTTGTTTTTGTTTTTTGAGACAGGGTTTCTCTGTGTTGTTTTGGTGCCTGTCCTGGATCTCACTCTGTAGACCAGGCTGGCCTCGAACTCACAGAGATCCGCCTGCCTCTGCCTCCCGAGTGCTGGGATTAAAGGCGTGTGCCACCACTACCTGGTGCAAGCAACACTTTTTTGTTTTTGTTTTTGTTTTTGTTTTTCGAGTCAGGGTTTCTCTGTGTAGCTTTGCGCCTTTCCTGGATCTCGCTCTGTAGACCAGGCTGGCCTCAAACTCACGGAGATCCTCCTGCCTCTGCCTCCCGAGTGCTGGGATTAAAGGCGGGCGCCACCACCGCCCGGCAAGTAACACTTTTTTATTTGGATCTTTATATTATTGTGCCCAGGTCGCAAGACTCCCAAGCAGGACCACCACAGAGCTGATATCCGATGCAAGCACACAGAGATTTTTTTAATAACAAAACAAGCAAGCCCAGGACTTGGTCCATGGAGGAGGACGGCCCAAGCACTCACTTGAAGGGGTTTATATAGGAAAGGTTTACATGCAGCTTGGGATTGAATGAGGGGGCTAGGGGTGAGGCAGTTCTTTGAAGTTACTGGCTGAACTATAAGCATGAGGTTACTAATGGCTAACAGGATTCAGGGTATCTACAGAGACATAAATTTTTACTCCCTATCCCCTGCTTTTGCTGAACCCAGGATAGATACATTCAGATTTATTGTTCCAGTCCTATTTTCTCATAAGTTCAATTTCTGGTCAGTTGAGTCCATTACTCCCCATATCCTGTTTTACCAAGTCCAGGGTATACAGATTTATTGTTTCAGTCTTATCTTCCTATGAGTTCAACTTCTGGTCAGTTCTAAAACTGCTGGTCAGCAAATACCTTTAGAGGAGGCGGGGGCAGTGTCTCTCAAGATGGCTACTGATTTTTCCCTTTCAATATCTGAGTCACAACTGGAATGTAGTCTGCTTTGGGGGAGGTCTTCTTCCCTCAGTTAATCCTTCCTTGGAAATACTCTCATAGATTAGTCAAAAGACTTGTCCTTTAATTGATTTCAGACCCAATCAAGTTGTCAATCAAGACTAACCATGGGGCTAGAGAGATGGCTCAGAGGTTAAGAGCATTGGCTGCTCTTTTAGAGGTCTTGGGTTCAATTCCCAGCACCCACATGGTGGCTCACAACCATCTATGAGATCTGGTGTCCTCTTCTGGCATGCAGGCATACATGCAGACAGAACCCTAAATAAACAAACAAACAAACAAACAAACAAGCAAACAAACAAATCTTTTAAAAAAAGATTAACCATCATATTTAACTACTTGTCCATGGCTTGTATTGCCATGAAGAAGTATAAATATTGATATGGTCACTGATATATTTATATCAATCTTTCCTTCTTGGCTTTTATTTTGTTTATTATGCTTTTCCCTATTTTCTATTATTTTCCCTGTTTTCTATTAATTACATTTTAGTTTATGAAGTAGTGTATTTCTACATTTTTATATGTTCTGTTTTGTTTAACCCTTCTCCCACCCCATATCCCCACCCCATCCCAATTTAAGCCTTTCCATATTAGTATTCCCCTCTCAACTTTCTGAATATCTCATTCTTTTTCCCCCAGAGCCTTCCCCCATGCCCCATGGCTCCTTTCTTGCTTCCTGACCTCTACACATACTCAGTAAAACCCTAATACAGAAATCTAAAACTTAGAAACTAGAATCTACATAGAAAAGAGAACATAGGGTGTTTGTCTTTCTGGGCCTGTCTCTTCACTCAACTGACTTGTTTCTTCTGATGTACAGAAGCCTTTTTGTTTAGTCCCATTTATTGATTGTTGGTATTATTTCCTGAGTGACCAGAGTCCTGTTTGGAAAGTCTTTTTTTTTCCAAGACAGGGTTTCTCTGTGTAGCCCTGGCTGTACTGGACTTGCTCTGTAGACCAGGCTGGCCTCGAACTCACAGAGCTCCGCCTGCCTCTACCTCCCAAGTGCTGGGATTAAAGGTGTGCACCATCACTGCCCGGCTCCTGTTTGGAAAGTCTTTACCAGCGCCTTGTAAGTGGAAGCTTACTCTCTCTTCTCTCCTCTAATAGTTTTAGGCAATCAGACCTTATGTTGAGGTCTTGATCCATTTGGAGTTGGTTTTTATTCATGGGGAGACATAAGATCTAATTTCATACTTCTGTGCCTTGATATCCAATTTTCCCAGCACTGCTTGGTGAATATGTTGTCATTTCTATAGTGTGTATGTTTTGGCCTCTGGCAAAGATAAAGTGGCTGTAGTTGTGTAGGCTTCTATCTGGATTGTCCTTTTTTTTTTCGGTTTTTCAATACAGGGTTTCTCTGTGTAATGGCCCTGGCTGTCCTGGAACTTGCTCTGTAGACCAGGCTGGCCTTGAACTCAGATGTCTGCCTGCCTCTGCCTCTGGAGTGCTGGGATTAAAGGTGTACATTACTATGCCTGGCTTTGGGCTGTCTGTTCTATTCCACTGATCTGTATGTTTCGTTTTGTGCCAGTACTGTGCCTATGTAGCAGAACTTGAAAGCAGACATTGTGCAATATCCTTTTGCTCAGGATTGCTTTGGCTATCTGGGTCTTTTGTGCTCCCATATGAATTTTTCAGATTTTTGTTCTGTTTCTGTGAAGAATGCTGCTGGAATTCTTTTTTTCTTTGAGTTTCTATTAAATTTGTACATTGTTTTTGGTAGGATGGTCGTTTTCACAATATTGTTTCACTACGTGAGCATGGGAGGTTGCCTAGGTTTTTTTTCTATTGCTGTGATAAAAGCCATGACCAACACAGGGAAGAAAGGGTTGATTTGAGCTTACATTGCCACATTGCAATCCACCACTGAGGGAAGTCAAGACAGGAACCTGAGGCAGGAACTGAAGCAAAGACCACAGAGGAATGCTGCTTACTGGAATGTTTCCCATGGCTCGCTCATCTAGCCTTTTTATACAACTCAAGACCACCTGCCCAAGAGTGGCACTGATAATGGGCTGGGTCCTCCCAATATCAATCATTAATCAAGAAAATGTGAAACAGTCTTGCCTACCCGCCCATCTGATGGAGACATTTTCTTAATTGAGAGTCCCTCTCCCAGGTTTCCCAGATGGCCTGGGCCTGTGTCAAGTTGGAAAAAAAACAAAACACTAGTCAGCACAGAGATCTTCCTCAATTTCTTCTTCAGTGTTTTAAAGTTTTCAATGCAGAGGTCTTTCACTTCCTGTTTAGGTTTATTCAAATATATTTCTGATGCTACTGTGAGTGGGGTTGTTTCTCTGATTTCTTTTTTTTCTTTTTTTTTTTTTTTTTTTTGGTTTTTCGAGACAGGGCTTTTCTCTGTGTAGCTTTGCGCCTTTCCTGGATCTCGCTCGCTCTGTAGACCAGGCTGGCCTCGAACTCACAGAGATCCGCCTGCCTCTGCCTCCCGAGTGCTGGGATTAAAGGCATGTGCCACCACCGCCCGGCTCCTGATTTCTTTCTTAATATGCTTGTCATTGGCATATAAGAAAGTTACTGGTTTTTATGTTAACTTTACGTCCTGCCACTTTCCTAAAAGTGTGTATCGGCTCCAGGAGTTTTCTGGTACAGGCTTTAGTGTCTCTTATGTATAGAATCATATCATCTGCAAATAGTATTTTCACTTCATTTTATTTATCTTTTTACTTCCTTCTCTTACTGCTGTTGTGAAGACTTCAAGCACTACATCGAATAGGAGTCATCACCCTTGTTCTTGATTTCAGTGCTAATGCTTCGGGTTTAGCATACTTTTCGCTATAGTTTCGTCATACGTAGCCTTTGTCATGGTGAAATGTGTTTGCATAGCTCCAGGGACAGGGACAGGGGCAGTGAAGGGATGGAAAGACAAACACACAGGCACACAGTAAAGCTGGAATCCGGAGGACTGGGCTCCCTAATGGAAAACTACAACAAACACCGCACAATCTGTGTGTTTGTTATACAGTTAAACAGAGAGGCAGGGTTATTGCATCCAGCTGAACAAGGAGGTGGGGCTCTATACAGATAAACAAGGAGGCAGGCTCTTTATGTGCTGAAAAGGAGGCAGGTTGAACTTATTTTGATAGGAGCAGTTTCTTTAGGGGAGTGATCTTTAGGGAAAATAGAAATATCCATGGAGAGAATGTTATGGTGGACATTTTCTGCACACACTATCGACATTCACGCATGGGCCAGAAGGCAGCTTTACCGTCCCTCTGGGCCTCACCGTTGGGAGGAAGGCCTTGCTATTTTCTCGTGGGTCTGAGGCTCTGGTCCTTTACTTGGCTGTGCCTAGGCTAACAACACACATTCACTCAGGCCTTCACACACACACACACAGGGCTTCCTCTGCTCCCCATATTCCCTCCATCCTTAGTCTCTTCAGAGCTTTTATCATGAAGGGACATTATAATTCGTCAAAGGCCTTTTCTGCATTTATTGAGATGATCATGTAACTTTTGTCTTTGAGTCCATTTGCGTAATGAATTACACTTATTGTTTTACATATGCAAATAATCCCTGACCCTCTGGAATGAAGTCAACTTGATCATGGTTCTTTTTGATGTATTCTTGGATTCCAATTGTAAGTTTTTTACTGTTGAGAAATGCTTATACCTATCTTCATCAGAGAAATTGGTCTATAATTATTCCTTATTTGTTGTGTCTTCGATTTGGTGGCTTCATTAAAAAGACTTAGGAAGCATTCTTTCCTTTCTATTTTAAGGAATAATTTGGTAAGTATTGCTTTTCATTCTTTTTTAATGGCTTGCTTAGGATTCGGCTTTGAATCTATCTGGAGGCAGGCTTCTTTTGTGTTCAAGTCGAGAGTTCTTGTTAACTACTTCATCAAGCTTGTTGCTTCTTATGGGTCAATTGAAATGATCTCATCTTGGTCTAACTTTGGTAGATAATAAGTACCTATGAATTCATCCACTTCTTTTAGATTTTCCAATTTGAAGAACTAGAAGTTTTGAAGGTGTGTGTTCTAAATTTCATTGATCTTTGTAATCTCTCATTGATTGTTGTAATCTCTCCCTTTTCATCTCTAGTCTTATTAATTGGGGTCTTTTTTCTCTCTCTTTTGGTGAATTTGGGTAAGAGTCTGAAATTTAGTTTATTTTTTCAACGAGCCAGCTGTTCATTTCATCAATTTTTGTTTTTGTTTTTTTTGTTGTTGTTGTTGTTGTTTCTAGTTCATTATTTCTGCCCTGATCTTAAATGTTTCTGTCTACTCTTAGTTCGAGTATTGGTTTGTTTTTGTTTGTTCAATTTCTTAAGATGTATCATTAAGTTAGCTATTTAAGATCTCACTGACTCTGTAGTACACTTAGAGCTATAAAATTCCCTCTTGTGTCTGCCTTCATCGTGTCCAGCGGATTTAGGTAGGGTTTATTTTCACTCTCACTCGCTTCTAGGAAACGTTTTATTTCCTCCTTGATTTGTTCAATGGTTCCATTCATTATTATTATTATTTAAAGATTTATTTATTCATTATGTATACAGTGTTCTGCCTGCTTGTGTACCTGCACACCAGAAGAGGGCACCAGGCCGGGCGGTGGTGGCACTCGGGAGGCAGAGCCAGGTGGATCTCTGTGAGTTCGAGGCCAGCCTGGTCTACAGAGTGAGTTCCAGGAAAGGCGTAAAGCTACACAGAGAAATCCTGCCTCGAAAAACAAAAAAACAAAAAAACAAACAACAACAACAAAAAAAAAGAGGGGACCAGATCTTACTATAGATGGTTGTGAGCCACCATGTGGTTGCTGGGATTTGAACTCAGGTCCTCTGGAAGAGCTGCCAGTGCTCTTAACCTCTGAGCCATCTCTCCATCCCCATTATTACTATTTTGTCACCACTTTATCACTGTTATTACCGTGCTTCTCTTTGTCTCTCTCTCTCTGTATATGTGTATGGGGGTGCAGAGTGTGGGCCCTTGTGTGCCATGGTGCACATGTGGAGGTCAGAGGACAACTTTCTGAAGTTGGTTCCCTCCTTCCGTTGTGAGTTCTGGGGATCAAACTCATATTTTCTGGCTTGTTGGGGAAGTGGTTTCATCCATTCAGTTATGTTTTTTTTCCATTCAGTTATCTTGCCAGAGAAGGAATTGCTCCCACACATTGTTCAAGTGAGCTGCATAATCTCCAAGGGTTGGGTATTCTGGTTGTTGCACTTGCTGCTCATGTCTAGATTTATACCAGTGTGGTCAGACAGAATATGGGAATTATTTCTATTTTCTCGTAGCTGTTGAATCTTGCTTTGCTTCCTAATATGTGATCTAATTTAGCATATAAATCCTATTGGTGTTCAGAAGAATGTGTATTCTGTAGTGTTTAGATGGAATGCTCTGTAGATGTCTGTTAGGTGCACTTGATTTATGATGTCATTTAATTCTAGTGTTTCTTATTTTTATGTCTGGATGGTGAGGGAGAAGTCACCTACCTCAACATCTGTGTTGAGATTAATCAGTGATTTAGTACCTAGGAGTCTTTGTTTTATGAAATTGGGTGTTCAGTGCATATGCGTTTCGAATTGTAATAACCCACTGAGTCCAGTCTGTACTTCCTATATGTGCATGAGTGTAGGGCACCATTCACTGGGGCACAGGTGAACTACCGTGATCCACACTGTGGAAGAAAACTGACTCTTTCCCCCAGCACCCATCAACTGCCAAAAGCATCTCACATGTTCTCTTAAATTTATCACTGACTTTGTCTGAACCAGCCAATTTCTTTCTTTCTTTCTTTCTTTCTTTCTTTCTTTCTTTCTTTCTTTCTTTCTTTCTTTCTTTCTTCCTTCCTTCCTTCCTTCCTTCCTTCTTCCTTCCTTTCTTCTTTTCTTTTCTCTTCTTTTTTCTTTTTCTTCCTCCTCCTCTTCCTCCTTCTTCCTTCTTCTCTTTCTTTTTTTTTTTTGGTTTTTCGAGACAGGGTTTCTCTGTGTAGTTTTGCGCCTTCCCTGAAACTCGCTTTGGAGACCAGGCTGGCCTCGAACTCACAGAGATCTGCCTGCCTCTGCCTCCCGAGTGCTGGGATTAAAGGCGTGTGCCACCACCGCCTGGTCTTCTTCTCCTTCTTTCTTCTTTTTCTTTTTCCTCTTCCTCCTCCTTCTTCTTCTCCTTCTTCTCCTTCTCCTCCTCCTCCTTCTCCTCCTCCTTCTCCTCCTCTTTCTCCTCCTCCTCCTCCTCCTCTTCCTTCCTTCTTCTTCCTCCTCCTCTTTCGTCTTTTGGTTCTTTTGAGACCGCCTGCTCTGCCTCCCAAGTGCTGGGCTTGAAGACCTGCATCACCACCACACAGCTCATTCTATTTACCACTGAGGTTTTTTTTGTTTGTTTGTTTTGTTTTGTTTTGTTTTGTTTTTTGGTTTTTCGAGACAGGGTTTCTCTGTGTAGCTTTGCGCCTTTCCTGGGACTCACTTGGTAGCCCAGGCTGGCCTCGAACTCACAGAGACCCGCCTGGCTCTGCCTCCCGACTGCTGGGATTAAAGGCGTTCGCCACCACTGCCCGGCCCTTTTTTTTTTTTTTTAAAGACAGTGTTTCGAGCCGGGCGTTGGTGACGCACGCCTTTAATCCCAGCACTCGGGAGGCAGAGACAGGCGGATCTCTGTGAGTTCGAGGCCAGCCTGGGCTACCAAGTGAGTTCCAGGAAAGGGGCAAATCTACACAGAGAAACCCTGTCTCGAAAAACCAAAAAAAAAAAAAAAAAAAAAAAAAAAAAAAGACAGTGTTTCTTTGTGTAGCCCTGGCTGTCCTGGAACTAGCTCTGTAGACCAAGCTGGCCTTGAACTTACAGAGATTTTCCTGCTTCTGCCTCCCTAGTGCTGGGTTTAAAGGCATATGCCACCACTGCCTGGCTTCACTGAGTTTTTAATTTGATTTAATGGCTTTTTCCATTTATAGATTTGTTTCTGTTTGGTTTTTCTTCAGTATTTCTATCTCATTATTGAATGCTATTTTCATATCCTGAATTGACTTCCTAATTTCATTCAGCTATGTGTGTTCTCCTAGAATTCACTCAGGAGATTAGTGGGATATTCTTTGAATTCATTCATGAGTTTATTCCTGACTTCTTTGAGTTCTCTGAACATATTTGTAATCGTTTTTTCTTAACTGTTTTTCTGCGATTTTGTCCGAGTCACTCTCATTGGTGGCCATTACTACAGTACTGGTAATTTTTGAAGGAGACAAGTTGTCTTGGTTTTTCATGGAACTAATGGTTTTGCAGTGGGACTTGCACATCTGGAGTAAGTTTGTTGGTTAACTCTTTCTGTCACTCCTGTGTTGAGTGAGCATTTTGACTGATGTTCCCTCAGCTTGGTGATGCTTGAACTTCAGTTGTGGAGACACTTGCTGATTTGTGGATTATCTCCACAGGGCTAGGGGTGGCATGACTTCTGATTACACAGGGCAGCATGGAAGTGTGCAGGAGGTGGGGCTGAGGAGTTGCTCATTCTCAGATCTCATGAGCCAGGGTAGAGCTTGTAGAGTAACAGGGGATACCCTCTGGCCTCGTGAACCTCTTCGCACACAAGGCTAGAGTGTGGGCCAGGAACAGCAATTGGCAGTTGTGCATTCTCATGAGCTAGGTCTTGGCAGCAAGCACAGTTTGTGCTGGGGTTGGGGGCACACGATCTCTGTTCTCACAAGCCACAGTGCGTGCGGTGTGATAGGACTGCATGCTGGAGGTAGGAGGGGAACGTGCATCCTTATAGCAGGAGGGGATTCTGGCATGTGTGAAATGAAGCTGTGCAAACAGGAGATGACTGATGTTAATTCATAGTTGGGGTGGCTGAGGAACTCCAGCTTTGGCTAGGTAATGGCAGGAAGCTGGGTGGGGTCAGAGCCTCCTGGCTTTCTGACTTCTGGAGCAATAGCCTGGGGTGTGCTGACCTCTAGGGCAACGGCTGGGGGCCAAACTCTCTGTGTGGAAGGAATACTGACCTCTGGGGCAATGGGTAGGGGCCAAAGCCTCTGTGCAGGCATGCTAGCCTCTGGGGTGACAGGAAAGCCCAAAGGCTCTGCTGCTTACGCACACACACTGGCCTCTGGGACAAGGGGTGAAGACTATTTATTGATTTTAAGACCTTCTTTCTTCCAAGTAACAACCATATTATCTTTTTCTCATTCTGTTTAAGTACCTTATATTTAAATCTTTAATCTTTTGGGGGGCCTTTTCAAGACAGGGTTTCTTTGTGTAATAGCCCTGCTGTCCTGGAACTAGCTCTGTAGACCAAGCTGGCCTCGAACTCACAGAGATCTGCCTGCCTCTGACTCCTGAGTGCTGGGATTAAAGGCGTGTGCCACCACCACCCAGCTTCATTTTAATCTTAAACTCATTTTATCATCTCTCCTTTCTGGTACTCTCTTCCCCTAGATCTTCTTATGGCTGCTAGCTTTACAGTTTAACTCAAATACTGCTATTTGCTGGGTGGTGGAGCACACACCTTTAATCCCAGCACTTGGGAGGCTTTGTCTCTACAGGTTGATCTCTGAGTTCAAAGCCAGAAACCATATATCTATATATCTATTTATCTTATACACATATATTAGAGTCATGTTCTGGTCACCATGATTAGCACCCTCACACTCCTCTAAGATGTGATATGTTTTATTACTCAGATTTATTTTCATCAGAGATTATCTCTTGAGTTTACTTTAGTGAATTTAATATTGTTACATTTTGAGTGTGAAATGCTGTCTGGAGGCTTATTCACCAGTGATGGGTTTCTGGTTCATGAGTATATATATATTTTTTTTTGGAGCTGAGGACCGAACCCAGGGCCTTGTGCTTGCTAGGCAAGCACTCTACCACTGAGCTAAATCCCCAACCCCTCATGAGGATATTAACAAAATCAATTTATCATATATAATTAATGACATTGTTGGATGGTCGTAGATCCTGGGAGGTAGGATCTAGTTGTAGCCAGAAGGTGGAACTGCCTCATTATCTAGTAGGAAGTACGTCCTTGGATACGTACCTTTCAAGGGTTTATCTTACTCCTGGCTCCTTCTGGTTCTCTTGCTTCCTGGCTACTATGATGTGAGCAGCTTTGCCCTGCCACATGCTCGCCATCATGATGTTTAATCTCACCATGAACCTAAAAGCAGTTGAGGCCAGCTGACCATGCAGCGAAACCTGACCCATGAGCCAAGAGAATCTTTCTTGTAAATTGTTTATGTTGAATATTTTGTCATAAAAGTCTAATGAAAAGTC
This sequence comes from Peromyscus eremicus, assembly GCF_949786415.1. Classification (NCBI taxonomy): domain Eukaryota; kingdom Metazoa; phylum Chordata; class Mammalia; order Rodentia; family Cricetidae; genus Peromyscus; species Peromyscus eremicus. The sequence continues at coordinate 16,522,731 of NC_081439.1, read as the reverse complement.
TAGTGTCGCCAGGCGGTTGGTGGCACACACCTTTAATCCCAGCACTCAGAGGCAGAGCCAGGCAGATCTTTGTGAATTCGAGGCCAGCCTGGTCTACAGAGCGAGATCCAGGAAAGGTGCAAAGCTACACAGAGAAACCCTGTCTCAAAAACAAAACAAAGCAAAACAAAACAAAACAAAACAAAACAAAACAAAACAAAACAAAAAGAAAAGTCTAGTGTCAATGAAAGTCTAATACAAATGTGACACGGGGATATAACTATTGTTGTCTGAAAGGATAGCTAGTTGTCTTAGCATCAGGCTTTCCCTCTAAATGATGATTTCAGTCAGTATGTTTTTCTCTACTATTTAAGGTTGAATGAGTAGATGATGGTGTGCTGCTAGTTTTATGTCAACTTGGTTCAGGCCAGTCATTTTGGAAGAGGGCACCTCAACTGAGAAAAATGCACCCACTAGATGGGCCTGTGGGCCAGCCTGGGCTGCGTTTTCTTGAGCGATGATTGATGTGGACAGGCTTGCCCACTAGAGCAGGTGCCGTGCCTGGGATGGTGGTCCTGGGGCTCTAAGAAAGCTGGCTGAGCACACCATGGTGAGCAAGTGAGTAAGCAGCACTCTCCCTTGGCTGCTGTGGCAGCTCCTGACTCCAGGTTCTTGCCCTGACTTCCCTGGGTGATGGACTATAAGTTATATGATGAAAAAGCCCTTTCCTCTCCCTGTTGCTTATGGTCATGACAGATTGTTAAAATTATTTTTTAGCTCAATGATGCTAAACACTGGTTGTATATAAAAAATCACATTTGGATGTTTTTTTTAAAGATTTATTTTTATAATTTTTAATTATGTCTATGTGTAGGTGCCCATGGGTGCAGATGCCTGCAGAGGTCAGAGGTGTCAGAGCCTCCTGGAGTTGGACTTACAGGTGGTTGTGAACTACCTGACATGTTTGTTGGGGATCAAACTCCAGCCCTCTGGAAGAGCAGTATGTGCTCTTAACCACTGAGTCATCACTTCAGCGCCCCAGATTTTCTTGGTGGTTATGGTGCTAGGGAACAAACCCAGGATCAGGGCTGGAGAAATGCCTCAGAGGTTAAGAGCATTGGCTGCTCTTCCAGAGGTCTTGAGTTCAATTCCCAGCAACCACATGGTGGCTCACAATCATCCGTAATGAGATCTGGTGCCCTCTTCTGACCTGCTTAAATACATGCAGGAGGAACACTGTATATATAATAAATAAATCTTAAAAAAAAAAAAAGAAAGAAAGCCAGGATCTCAAGCATGATAAGCACACACTAAACTAAATGGAAAGAGAGAGTGGGATATTAAGGAAGCTAGGGTTTGAGGAACTGGATTGTGGTTCAACTAATGAGGCCTGTCTAGAAGAAACCCTGGACTGATGACTGAAACACAGCCATCACCTTTGGTCACTGTTTAAACACATTCAGACAGGGAAGACTGATGCTCGGTTATAGGAACAGAAGGATTCTGGGAGCATAGACAAGTCATTCATCAAAACCGTACCAGCAACTTACACTTATTGGGGCTATTATTATATCTCAGGCACTACCAGAATGTGTTGGTCAATATAGGATAGGTACCTGTGACCACATAAGGATTCCTTACCATGCTAGTGGGAAAGAATGGGTGGATATACATATGTACATATAATATACATATATTATATATGTATATACATAATACACATAGAATATATATTATATATGAATATATACATATATCATATATGTATGTTATATATACATATATAATGTACACAATAATATACATATATATGTATATTCCCCCCCAACCCAAGACAGGGTTTCTCTGTGTCCTGGCTGTCCTGGAACTTGCTCTGTAGACCAGACTGGCCTTGAACACATAGAGATTCACCTGCCTCTCCTCCACAGTGCTGGGATTAAAGGCTTGCACCACCACCACCACCACCTGGCCACTGTTATATTCTTAACTTTACACACAAAAACTGAAGAGGCTAGATAATAGCAACAACCTAAAGGTGATGAATCAAACCTACACAGAACTATGTTATCTCATCTTGGGATGCAATTCACCAAATTTACTCAGTTCTATTCCTTTTGGGCACAGTATTGTACTTTTAAGTTTTAGAAGCAAATGTAGATTTTGGTCATATGCCATCGCCTAACTCAGTGGATGGACCTTCTATTAGTCTGAGTCCCAAGTGACAATGTGTGATACACTTGGCCTATCAATTTGTGTTAGACAAATACCACAAGTAGTAAATTTTTGCTGGGCCTGGTAGTGAGGTCTGTAATCCCAGCCACTCAAGAGCCTTGGGCAGCAGGATCATAAGTTAAAGGCTGGCCTGGGCTGTAAAGCAAGTTCAATGTTAGCCAGGGCAACTTAGATACTGTTTGATTTTCTGAAGAGTATTTGTGGGGTTACAGCTCATGGGAGAGTATGTATACCTTTGGTAAGTCCTAGAGCTATGGAGGTTATTAAAGCCTGTTCTGACCAATGCATTCTGATTTTTCTAGAGTTAGAGATTATTTATTTGTAAGAATTGAACAATAAAGTGAAATGTATGCAAGGTGCCTAGAACTTTCTGCCTCTCTCTGTTTGCTATTAAGGGACTAGGGGACTTTTGTATTTCTCATACATAAATAAAATTCAGCTGGGCTATGGTAGTGCACACCTTTAATCCCAGCACTCTGGAGGCAGAGCCAGGTGGATCTCTGTGAGTTCGAGCCCAGCCTGGTCTACAGAGCGAGATCCAGGATAGGCACCAAAGCCACACAGATAAACTCTGTCTCAAAACAAAACAACAACAACAACAACACAGAGTTAGGGCACCCCGGAGTTGGGGGTCGGCGTGTGGTGATAAGCTGCCAGCATCCTCGCTGTGTCCTTCTGGGGAAGAGGAAAGGGTCCTTTGGAGCTGGCACTTTCCAGCTTCCTGGGGGCCATTTGGAATTCAGTGAGACCTGGGAAGAGTGCGCTCAGAGGGAAACCTGGAAGAGCCTGTGTTACACCTGAAAAATGTGCACTTTGCCTCCGTGGTAAATTCTTTTGTTGAGAAGGAGAATTACCATTATGTCACCATATTAATGAAAGGAGAGGTGAACATGGCTCATGATTCAGAGCCAAAGAATATGGAACCTGAAAAAAATGAAAGTTGGGAATAGATCCTTTGGGAAGAATTTCCTCCATCAGACCAGCTTTTCTGGGCTCTCTGTTGTTTAAAAGAGCAAGGCTATGACCCATTCAGAGAGGACCTGAGCCCCCTGGACAGGTATAGAGGAGAGCACCTCGAAGGACAATTCCTTGATTAAAAAAAAAAAAAAAACTTTAGTAAATGGAAGATTCCATGTTCCAGGATGACTCCATTTTATCTACAAAGCCACGTGGTCCCCGGCTTATTTACAGTCTCCTAAAGTAACTCGAACCCTTGAGAAAATCTTCCTGGAATGTGTCACTGAGTAAGATGGATAAGGAGCTTGTGGTTAATTATCTGTACTACCTTAAGTTACTGTTGTTGGCTGCATGGAGACGAGTGTCACAGAATTTGTCTTACTGTTCTAATTCAAATAAAGGTCGGAACTCAAATATGGCTGTTCAAGTTTGGAAGCAATTTGCCCACTGCAAAATTCATCATGATTGTTGATGTCCTTTTTCCTTTTACTTGAAAAGAATTTTTTTGTTTGTTTGTTTGTTTTTGTTTTTCGAGACGGTTTCTCCGTGTAGCTTTGCGCCTTTCCTGGAACTCGCTTGGTAGCCCAGGCTGGCCTCGAACTCACAGAGATCCGCCTGGCTCTGCCTCCCGAGTGCTGGGATTAAAGGTGTGTGCCACCACCGCCCGGCTTACTTGAAAAGAATTTTTAAACGACTGTGTAACTAGAGAGATCGTGACAAGTGGTATGCTGTACTTTCCTGGTTTCTGACAGAGAACTGGGGCTGAATGTGAGACAGCTAAGCTTGGATCCCACTATTAAAGGCCAAGTCATCCGAATCTCCCTCTTTCTCCGCCTGAGATCTTGTATGTGTCCTTGTGTGTTGGGATTACAGACAGCAGTGCACTGGGTCTCCTAGTGTGGGGGATCTCCCAGGGGTCCTCAAGATCTTTGCAGGGCGCCAAGGCCAAAGGTTGGTTGGTTGGTTGCCACCCCCACTTCCCCCCTCCCCCCTCCCAGCAAATTGTCAAGTTTCTCTGTGTGAAGAGCTCCAACAGAGGAGTGTCTGAGACAGCAGCATGCGCAGGGCTGCACCTGTCTGCCGTGGAAGCCGTGGGGCTGCTCTAGATTTGAAGCTGCTTCTGGCTTTAGAGGGGTCTTTAGGTTTGGGAAAATCACCTTCTGGGCATAAAGGATCACCTCGGGCTTAGCTAATGTTAATAGCTGAAGCTCCTAACCAGCCCCCATTGATGAGCGCCCAGGCCAAGCCCTTGGCTTGCGTGTGCTCTCTTATCTTCCCTTGGTCAGGCAGAGCAGGGTTTTCTGGCTGACGTTTCTGTCACCAGGCAGTCACTGGCCCACTCTGCTGCACAGGCCCCCGGTGAGCTCTTGGGAGGTTTTCTCTGTCACCAGTCCACTCTGCAGCATAGGTGCCGTGTGAGCTCTGTGTCCTTTACTTTGGGGTCTTACTCTTTCACCAGCATTCCTGTTTCACAGCAGTTATTTATTTATTTATTTATTTATTTATTTATTTATTTATTTATTTATTTATTTATTTTTTGTGAGACTGTTTCTCTGTAGCCCTGGCTGTCCTGGAGCTTGTTCTGTAGAAAGGGCTGGCCTAGAACTCAGAGATCCACCTGCCTTTGCCTCCCAAATACTGGGACTAAAGGTGTTCGCCACCATGGTCTGGCTCGTATGGGTTAATTGCTTAGTAAAAACAATAATGGTGGGGGAATGCTGCCCACACCTCCTGTGCACAGCCCTGGCAGAGGGTTGGAGAGGGCTGTTGCACAGTCCAGAGTTGGTTTGTTTGTTTGTTTGTTTTTGTTTTTTGTTTTTTGTTTTTTTTTTGGTTTTTCAAGACAGGGTTTCTCTGTGTAGCTTTGCACCTTTCCTGGATCTCGCTCTGTAGACCAGGCTGGCCTCGAACTCACAGAGATCCGCCTGGCTCTGCCTCCCGAGTGCTGGGATTAAAGGTGCGCGCCACCACCGCCCGGCCCACTTTTATTTTTAACAGTCTCATATCTCAGGCTGTCTTCCAACTCACTGTCTGTAGCTGAGGACAACCCTGAACTTCTGATCGTCCTGCCTGAGCCTCCCTGATGCTAAGATTGGAGCTGCATCCCTCCTCATTCTAAGTGGGCTGAACATTTGCCTGGCAGCTGCCTGGTGCATGATTAGTTTCCGGTGGTTGTTTCGGTACTGGGCTTTGAACCTAGGGCTCTGCACATGATGAGGCAGCGCTGTAACAGGCTGCAAAGGCAAGAGAAGCCAGCTTCTTCCCGTCAGGTCAGCCACTGAAGAGATTTGCCAAAAGTGATGACTTTCTTGCCGGTGACTTTTTGTTCACTTTGCAGGTAGACTCTGTTAACATGCATTCGATTTTTAGGTGTCAATAAACTTTCCTCATTAAAAACAAACAAACAAACAAAAAAAAAAAACCAGAGTTAGATTTCCAAACCCACTTTTCTTACTTGTTAGCTGTGTCTGACGTAGGGCATAATTGAATGTTTTTGCTCATGTAAAGTGGGGATGAACTTGCTTTGCAGAGTTCTTTGAGGATTAGAGATAATTTGCCAGGGCCCGACCCTATGCTCAGTACAGTCTTCAATAAACAGCAACTTTTAAAAGCCCAATGTCTAAGATTTCTTACTGTGGAATTCTGAGACTCAACACCCAAAGACGAAAGGCTAGGAAAAGACAGCTACAGCTACGATAAGGACCCTACATAAAACAAGTATGTTGGGAATAACGACTTTCATTTAAAGTGTTTACCAGCTTCGGCAGGCCTCTAGTCCTCCCCTTTTGGTTCAGCTGTATCTTCTTCAAAGTAATTTATTTTTATTTTATTTGTATTAGTGCTTTGTCTGCATGTATGTCTATGTGAGAGTGTCAGATCTTGGAGTTAGAGACAGTTGTGAGCTGCCATGTGGTTGCTGGGAATTGAACCCGGGTCCTTTGGAAGAGCAGCCAGTGCTCTTGACCACTGAGCCATCTCTCCAGCCCTGGCTATATCTTTTTTTATAATGTTTACATACATGGCACAGAGTGCTTAGGGCAGCTAAGCCAGTGTCATTCAGCAGAAGTAGTAAGAATGCCCTAGAGTCTTGGCTTTAGATTCTGTTCCAAGACCTCTATTGCTCGAAGGTTACACAATGTTTTTTGTCCTCTCCAAAGCCCAATTTTACAAAAAAGATTTATTTTTTATGTATATGAATATTTTGCCTGCATGCATATGCATGCCTGTTGCCCATGGAGGTCAGAAGGCATTGGATCCCTGGAACTGTAGTTATGGATGATTGTGAGCCGTGTCACGTGGGTGCTGGGAACCAAACCCGGGTCCTCTGCAAGAGCAGCAAGTGCTCTTAACTGCTCAGTCATCTCTCTCTAGCCTCAAAAACCAATTTAGTTAAATTTTATTTTTTATTTTTTTTGGAGCTGAGGACCGAACCCAGGGCCTTGTGCTTGCCAGGCAAGCGCTCTAACACTGAGCTAAATCCCCAACCCCAGAATAACCTTTTTTTTTTAAGGTTTATTTATTTATTATGTATACAGTGTTCTGTCTGCATGTATGCCTGCAGGTCAGAAGAGGGCATCAGATCTCATTATAGATGGTTGTGAGCCACCATGTGGTTGCTGGGAATTGAACTCAGGACCTCTGGAAGAACAGCTAGTGCTCTTAACCGCTGAGCCATCTCTCCAGCCTAAATTTTTTTTATATGTATTGGTGTTTTGCATGCATGTATATCTGTCCACCACATGTGTGCCTGGTGGTACCTGGGGAGGCCAGAAGAGGATATCAGATCCCCTGAAATTGGAATTACATTTGATTGTGAGCCATCAACTAGGTTCTGGGAATCGAACCCAAGTCCTCTGGAAGAACAGCCAGTACTCAACCACTGAGCCATCTCTCTAGCCCCACAAAGCTCAATTTAAACACAAATGAATACTGTTTCCGGATGAACATTTACACTCAAGCTTTGTCTTTTTTTTTTTTTTTTCTTTTTCTGCCAGCATCCTTTCTGCTTCAAAAGTCTACAGTCTACATTGTAACAAAGAATCTGTCCCAAAGTGCTTTGGCACCAGTAAGAAATGAAGACAGCGGAGAGTCCCTCTCTGACAAGTCAAGCTGCAGAGAAGACTGAGACCAGGCCAGCTGCCTGGAGAAGCAGAAACCAGCCAGGCTGCCTGGAAGAGGTTTAGACCAAGTGAATCACCCGGAAAGGACACCCTTCAACCTGCTGAGCTGCCTAGACGCTGTGCAGTGGGCTCCAGGTCCCCAGCTCTTGTGAGCTGTTGCCGCTGTTGGGATGGGCCTTGGCAATATAGCTCTCTTGGATTCATTTCTCCTGTAAGTAACCCCAATAAAACTCATTAAGTTCATTAAGTTGAACTTTGGTGCTCTCCATACTTTGGTCTGCTGTGGACTCCCTATCTGTGAGTAGGTATTTCATCTCCCCAGGAAAAGTCTTGTGATACACCAGGTATTACCAACTTAATTAATGAGAAGTGAACTTTATTCTCACCACAGTGGAATATGGAAGAATGTAAAGGAGGCTAGAAAAGTCGTCAAGAGTCAGCCAGATAATGAAGGAGTCGTGGAAGTTTTTGTGCAGTGTGTTAGATGGATATATTCTCTTTTGTTTTATTTTATTTTAGATTTATTCATTTTATTTTGTGTGTGTGTTTGCCTGCATGTACGTCTGTGCACCAAATGCATGCTTGGTGGTGCCTTTGGAGGTCAGAAGGACTCAAATCCCCTGGTTTCAGAATTACAGATGGTTGTATGCTGGGAACCACACCCAGGTCCTCTGCAAGAGCAGTAGTGCTGTTAACCACTGAGCCACCTTGCCAGCCCCTGAATATATTATTCTGGAAGCTCATTAGCATGGTAGGGTAAAGCAATGGTCCTTAACTTTCTACTGCCATAGAACCCTTTATAAACTTTAAAAAGAGATATAGGCCCTTAAAAGCAGAAAAGGTACCTTTGCTTACAATTATCTGGTTAGGAGGAAGAATGAGGAGCAAGTGCAACAGTCAGGAGAGATACGATGAAGGCTGGACTAAGTCACAGGACTGAAGACAGGAATGAGTTAAAGAGCTGTGTGTCACCAAGAGATTTGGTCACAAAATTAAGAAGTAAGGGAGAGAGATGAATCTAGGTTAACATCCCATAATCTAGTTTGGAGAGAAACAGACTTCAGAAGGAAAGATGGGTTTAGTTTGGAAAATGTTGAGTCAAAGGTGCTTTTGGGACATCAAAATAAAGAAGTTAGCCAGGAAGCCAAACATGCTCTTCAATTTTATGTTTCACACACAGGGTCTCTTGTCGAGATACTCTACAGACTCTTAAATCTGTGTAACATTTCTCAATTGAGACAAGAATAGCCTCCATTTGCAGAAAGGGATTCAGAGATGGGGGAAGAAAGCAAACTTCACACCAAATCAGTTTACATTTTTTAAACTAAAAGAATAGACTTTTATTAAGCGCTGTAAGTTTCTTTCCATCAGCATTAACAGAACAACAGATCAAATTCCATCACAGAACTCCTGAGACATTCTCATCCCTTTCTGAGACATTTCCAATAAGTCCTGCAGTTTCCCCCAAGAAGCAGCCACTCAAACTTACATTAATAAACTATGGAGCTTTTGTGGTGAGGTGGGCCAAAAGGCAGGGAACTTGGAATCTGGGAGTGGCAAAGAGAAATACGTTATCCATCCACTAAACACACTGTCAAGAGCACAGGAAAAAAACAACAACAAAAGAATTTACCTTTGTCAATAACATCATTTATCAGGGAGCACTAAAAAATCACTGACTCTTTGCAGTTAAAGTTTTTTTTTTGTTTTTTGTTTTTTTTTTGTTTTTTGTTTTTTAATCTAGTACGTTAGTCTAAAAATAGAATAAAATAAAAGGTAGGAAGAAATTCCCTTCTGGGAAGTAATTAAAATGAATTCATCAGATCTGGCAGGGGTATGAGAGATTAATAAAATCTGAAATATTTAACTTGCTTCATTTACATGAAAATTCACTAGCCATTATTTACTACCAACACAGACAAAAAAGTCATCTATAAAAGTACAGGGACAATGTCAAAAGCTGAAATGGGCACCCCAGCATAGGGGATGTTTAATTTTGCTTTTAACTTAGAAAAGATGATTTTTTTTTAAAAAGTGACATTTTCTTAGAACATCAAAATATCCTCAGCCAATACTGAAGATAACCAGCACTAAAAGGGAACAGGTGCACTGAGCTATCTGTACCAGCAGACTACATCAATAAGAAAAGAGAACGTTACAAAAGAAGCAGCCGAAGTGATGGGCAGGAGGACAGGGGGACACACAATGGAAGAGTGAAAACTTACCCCCCGAAACCCCAAGAATATTTAGGAAATACGCATCCGAAAGTGAAGAAGTATAATGATTAAACCTTTAGTAGAATTAGACTAACTACTTTAAACTGTGGTCTACTTGTACTGTCATTTCAAAGGGTGGGGCGGTTAGAGGCTGAAAGGGTGGCACTGTATACCCACAGGGGCCTTCTAAGGTTTCAAAGGACTGAATCATCAGACCCAAAGGGCTACTCTCATTCTTTCTATCCTACAGAAGCATTTTTGCATCCCCTCCCCCTAATACCTTGTATTTTTTTTTCCGTGATGAAAATATTAGGGTAACTTGGCCAACAATGTCAGAAAATCCAGATGGAGGCAAAAATTAAGTGTCCCTAGCCAAAGACGGTGCCATTTCTTGGGCTTCAATTTACCTGAAGTCCTACCCACATACAATGAAAATGATGAAAATGAACAGAAGTCTGTCCGGACTGGTCATTTCAAAAAGGTAGGAGGCACGGGCTGAGCCAAAGACACAAGGCAGAAGAACTGCAGGACTTTGGGGATCAGTGGCCGTACAAAACCAGGTTTGGGGTGGCTTTTGTTGTGTCCCTACCAGGTAAAGCAGTCATTTTGGGGGGTTCCAACATGACTTTGTCCAGTAATAATCAGAAGTAGATCCTCAAATGGGTCCAGGAAAGGTCTGCAATTTGTCTTCCAATTAGAAAACATTCATTTCTCAGCAATGAACCCTGGTTTTCCTGGCTTTTAAATCGTGTGTTTTAGGAGGTACACTGAAATCTAGGAACATAACCCTGTATAGTTCTTTCTTGTAACTTCCCAAACCTCAAACACTGAATCAAGATAAAATTCAACGTTGGAAGTAAGCCACTTGTTTCGTCCTGGGCCCGGCTAGGGAGAAGCAGAGGTTGATGGAAGGGGGAAAAGCAAGTCTTTTGGCAAACTGGAATCATTTCTGTCAAAGCAGCAATTTTACCTCTCACGGTGAATGGCTACAAAATAACCCTTCATGTTGTGAGAAGGGTGTGAGAGTTAACAATACTGTCACCTGACTGTGTCAGGTGGACTCATGATGCACACAAACAGCAACTGAAGATACTCTACTATTTAACTCCAAGTACTTCCTACTCAATATTTGTCCATATATCTAACCATTCACTCACTCAGTGATTCTGGTTGCTTTTAGAGCTCCAAAGGATTCATCCTTCTGTGGCTCAGAAGGTGATTCTAAGCCATCTACCTTTTCTATGAAGTCCTTCCCTTACTGGATATAAAAGTCCTAACCTTCAAGGTATTGTGAAAGGATGAGCAGGTCCAAGATCAGAAAGGGGACCAAATTAGGGGAGCTCATTTCAAAGAGGAAGTGTATACTTTTTCTTGTTATATACAGCCAGGTACATAATCTTGCCACCTTTATTAGGTGTATTTAAGAAATGTCTGGGCAAGGGGCAAGGCGTACCTGGACTCCTGTCCCCTGAAAATTGTCAGTTTTCTTAAACTGGGCTAGACTCAGTTCTAAAACACTGAGGCATTTTAGTTTCTTGAGACAGAATGGGCAGGTAGCAAACATAGCCTTCTGGTTGTCTGGAAAAAAATCACCAAGGATCTGTTGTAGGTTAAGATGCATGGTTGTTTTTTTCCCCAAAAGAGAGAACCCTGCTAGGAGTCTAGCCAGTTATATTCTTGTAGAAACGATATTTCTTGGGCAAGAATATCAAAGTCCAAAAGGAGATGTGTGTGGCTAGAAGCCTCAATTCCTGAATGAAGATACACTACTAGTTTGTTACAAGCCATGTTTCCAGCCCTTCTATTTTGGCTGCCCAAAATGAGGGAAACTGGAAATCAAGGTTTTCTTAAGATTATCTCCAGCAAGGAGGAAGAGCCTTTTTATCCTGGGCAGATCTTGGCCTCGCAGGGACTGAGAATCTCTTATAGAATCCTTCTCAAATCCCAGGCCAAGTCCTCTGACATCTTCCTTGCAAAGCAAATGAAAAGATCCTGTAGTCAAAATGTCAATGAGTAAATGAAACGATCTAAGCATGTAAAATCAAATTGTCCAATTTCCTCACATCTCCCCACCCCATCATTCCAGTGCTAGTTTTCCCTCCTTAGATTCATGTCAATCAAGTCTTGCCTGAAGCCAATTTGATCCTGGAGTTCCACAAGAAATTTCTTCCAAATTGGCTGAAAGCCCTTTCAAATGGTAATCACTTCCTATTCCTTTTCTATCTCCAAACCTTCATAAAAAATGTGCAACTCTTCCCAATCCCATTTCAACCTCCTGTTCTCACCATATGGGATGTGAGGGCTCTGTTCAAAGTGAAGTATTTGTTGTTCTGAACAGGCAATCTCTGGAAAGTACTTTGTGTCTGATTTAGAGTAGCCCATCTTCTCATAATTGTGATAGGCTGTGACTTAGCAAGGATTTCAGATTTAAAGTACGGTCTTTGAAACCCACCATTCCATAGCAGTGGAAGCATTTCTGGGAAATTCAGTAAATCTTCTGGAACTTTACCATGTATGTATGTGTATATATATCTGTATACACACATTTATATATATAAAATATGTATAGATAAATAGATCTGTCTCTTATATAAAGGGTATGTGTATGCATATAGATACACACGTTCATATATACACCCCCACACACACCTATACACATGTACACACACATAGAGTCTTTTGAGTCCCTTTTGTACTCAGTTTCTAACATTGATTCCCACCCTTTTAGAGTGTGGGCAGCAGATAGTGGGTGAACTGCACCATAGCTTCTATTTTATAAACAATGCACTGGTTGGGAGGCAGGAAAAATCTGCCCAGTACTTTTCTGACTCACTTGAATCTCCCAGTACAAAGGCCATTGTAGTTTTTTTAAAGTATATAAAATAAAAAATTAAATAAAATAACCCAAACCAACACTGTCTACTTCCCTGAAAACGTCTACCTATCTGATTGTCAGGCCAGAGCTAGAGGTGGTACACAAGATCCTGGGGTAGGCGAGTTAGGGAAAGAGAAAGGAGGATAACGGCTAGGTACCGAGCTTCCATCACCTTAAAGACAAAAGCTCAGGAAGCCCTGGGCAGCTTCCCTTCAACCCCTTACTGATCATTTGAGTTTATAAGTGAGTATCACATTCAATACTCAGAAAACCAAAGCCAGACCGTACCCATCGTACTTCTGGGAGAAGATCTGCTTTCTGGTAGCCACTGCCTCACTAGACTTCCAGGAGACAGAAGGAAATATTGGTGCTATGGATTTGAGAATCTGAGTTTAGTCTTGTTGCTAGTCATCTTTAACCAGAAATCTCCCAGGCTCTCTAAGTCTGGAGCTAGAGAAGACAGGGAAGCAAAGATGGATATGATAAATATGTATTCCCTTCAAATCCTGGCTAAAACTAGGGGAAACATCTATCCTCCTCTAACTTGGGCCTAGAATCAGAAAAGTATAGTTTTCTCCTCTCCCTGACAAGTGAAGCTGGCTTCAGTTTGTCATTCCTCTTTCTGCTGGGCCACAGTTTCTAGCTCTTGCTCCTGCACGGGGTTCTTCTCTCCATTCTTCACGGGGAGGCAGTGGTCATCATTATTACACACGGTACTGTCTTTGGATAAGGCGCATTGTGATGGAGCTGGAAGATGATCACTCTTCTCTTCCATAATCAATGTGCTGTTGTTTCCATTCACCTGGGAGCGGGCCCGACCTGGATGAAGCTCCACGGACTTAGAAATTGCATCTGCAGAGCCCTGTCAAAAACAAGAGGTACTTGGTGGAAATGGTAATCCCAAACTGCCTGGGCTTCCCCAAGCATGTTCATAAGTTAGCCTGAGAAATTCTTCAGAAACAGCAGGAAGCCTAAAGGTCATCCATTCTGATACTGTCCTAAGAATATCAACAGCAGTGATGATACAATGACACAAGTACCACTCACATAGCTTTAAAGCATATTTTTCTAATACTTAGAGTGACTGAAATAGTATATACTATCATGCTCCATTTACTGATGAGGAAGCGGAGGCACAGGAAAGTTAAAATAACTTGCTTAAGATAGACAGTAGTGCAGCCAGGAATCTATTTTAGGTGGGTCAGCCTCTACATGCTCAACTGTCAGACAACACTGACTAAATACTGACAATCAGAAGAGCAAATTACAAGTAAAGAGAAAAAAAAACAATGGGGGAGAACTCAGAAGCTCTACTGCAGTATCTCACAGTTTTAAAACGGATACTCTTTGCTGTTGGAAATGACATGAACTGCGTGAGCCTGCAGCATAATGCTGACTTTCCATGACTGTTACTAGAAATAGTGATGTTACTAGGAAAAGTGACAACTTCTGGTTCCTATGTGGTTAGGCAGCTCATATATTCTGCGGTTCATTTTATGGATAAGACAATAGAAGCTCGAACAAAGCAAAATGATGTACCCAAGGTCCCTTGCACGCCTAGACCTTTTTACTCTTAAGGCCTTACTTTATAATGAGATATAATAGATGCTCATAACTGTTGAATTTTGGTCAATTATAAATAACAACTAATTTTTACTAATTGCTTTCTATATTCCAGGGTCTATGCTAAATTCTTTACAGATATCATCTTATTTAATCATTATAATCCTGTAATTTTCTCATTTTACAAATGAGGGAAATATGGAACAAGTTGTCCAAGATTACAGAATTGAAAGGGCAGAACTTGATGCAAAATTAAATCACTTTGCTCCAAAGTCTGTACAACACAGTGTTTGATCACAGGCCCTATAGATGCCTTTTCCTTCCCCCTGAAAATCAGGTCACAGCCCCTGGCGGCTCTCCTTTGGAATACAGTTGAGAAAGCATGCTGCACTGTGGCCGTGAGGCTCCTCTCCTGGCACCTGGAACATAAGTTTATGATCCTATCTGTGGGCCAGGCCAGCTTAGGGCACTTGGTATGAATGAAGCTTGCCTACACTCCTGAAAACACTCTAAGAATCAGAGACCCCTTTTGTTTTCCAGTTTTGAAAGGAAACCTCCCCCTCATCAGTCTCTCTCTGTCTCCTTCCCCTTTCCAAGGCCCTATTATGGCTGCCTTTGGCCAGGATGGTATGTCTTCTAATAAAGCTCATCTTTGGACCTGAAGTCCCAGTCTCCCTTCCAGGGCCCCATTGTCTAATAAAGCTCCTTTGAACAGTAATCTCATCTCAGCTCCTTTCCATGAACCTGCCATTTCTTTTTTTAAGTTACACCACACAGGGGCTACTAGGAAGTGTTGCCTAAGAATCTGAAAATACAGTGGAATTAGTAAAAATCTACCCAATGGGTGGAACTTGTCATCTGATGGATTCAACAAAGAAATAATATATTATAAATAAGTGACTTAAGGATTTAAAAACATATAACACCAAGCCCTAGGAATTAACTTAGGAAGATGGAGCTATCGTATATGAGCATTATATAAGCTGGAACAATTAGTTACTGGAGGAATCCTGAACAGAACAGCTGTGGAATATTACTTTAACTATGTAAAGATGTGTTGCATTTGTTTCACCTTGCTCGCCTAAGGTACCTGAGTGGTCTAATAAAATGCTGAACAGTCAATGGGTAGGCAGGAGAGGGACAGGCAGGACCAGTGGGCAGAGAGAATAAGCAGAAGGAGAAATTTAGGTTTGGAGGTGAGAGAACAAGGAAATGCCTGGGGCCGGCCAGCCAGCCAGGCAGCCGCCAGGCAGCCAGACACAGGAAGCAGGGAAGTGGGGCATACAGGAGGAAAGAAAGGTAAAAAGGCCCAAGGCAAAACACAGACGAAGAGGTAATAGGTTAAATTAAATTATAAGAGCTAGCTAGAAATGAGCATGAGCTAAGGCTGAGCATTCGTAACTAATAAGCCTCCATGTCATGATTTGGGGCTGGTGGTCTCTTTCTGAGAAAGGAAAATCAGCAAGGCTGTCAAGAGAGCCAACAGCAGTTGTGTCCAAAGAAGATGAGGTAAGTAATAATGAAGTTCATGTAAGCATTTCTATGGCCATCTTACCTCTAGAGAAGATAGTAGTGGCTGAAGTACTCTGAGCTAGAAGATTCCTTAACACCCTTGTTTTCTCCCTCTCATGAAATAGAACAGTGTGGACTTCATATGTTCCTACAACAATTTAATGAGCTACTCCATGTAAAGCACTTAGAGTCTAGCATGCTCTAGAAACTCAATATATGGGCTACACGGCAAGAGCCCATTTCAAACCCCCAGCCTCTACCCCCCAAACCAAAGGAGAACTAAATAAATAGTAACTAACTTCACTGTTTCTGTTTCATGCCCCCAAGCAAATTACTGATACCATGACTTGCCCTTAGAGAAAGCAAGTTCTGGTAATAATGGTTCGGAGCATGTGCACGTGAGTCAGCAAAACCTGGCTTGGTTCTGATTCTGGCTCTAGCAATCAGAATTGCTCTGTTGCATTGGAATCCATATAGTATAGGACTTTGGAATCAGCTGGCTCAAGATGGAATGTCAGTTCTGAAAACTGACTTAATTGATACATTGAGGTGAGATACTATTATTCCTCTAAGCCTCAGGTTCTTCCGAAAGTGGGAAGTAGTAAATACCCTACGAGGTACTCATGTGGTTTCAATGACTTCATGTGGTAAACATGAGTGGCAAAGAGTATGTGTGCAATGTGTCATCTTAAGTATTCCTTCTTATCATAAATCAGTACTTGGTTCTCATTCATTTGCCACTCACTCTGGATAGATCCACATGGCTATTTCTGTGATCTTGTTAGTATGAGTCAATCACAGAGAGAATATTTTTTACATACTAAAAATAGAAGGTTTTTTACACTGCATGCTACTACTTTATGGGTGTTTTCTTGGGTGACTACTTTTCCTTCTACACACAACACTTTCTATCTTATTGACCAGTTTCTGGAGGAACTGAGAAACTTCAAAACATTCCCAAAGTCACTGTTCTGTGGTTTTGGGATGCATTATGGAATGCTTTGTGTGTAGGGGAGGGGTTAGTATTCTCGTTCCATTTTAGGTTTAAAATAATACCAAACCAAACATTAAATAGTTGGTTTATTTATTTATGGTATTTATTGCAAGACAGGGTCTCATTATGTAGCTCTGGCTGTCCTGGAGCTCACTCTGTAGACTAGGCTGGCCTTGAACATACAGAGATCCACCTGCCTCTGCTTCCCAAATTCTTGGATTAAAGGCATGAGCCATTATGCCTAGCTAAGAGTTGGATTTATTATTGATACAGTGAAGGATGATGGTATACAGGAGAACAGATTTTGGATTAATATCTGATGACATCTTGGCATGGTGGCACAAGCCTTTAATCCCAGCAGCTGGGAGGCAGATGCAGGTGGATCTCTGTGAGTCCAGCCTGGTCTACAGAGAGAGTTCTAGGTCAGCTAGGGCTACCTAGTGAGACTGTTTCAAAGAAAGAAAGAGAGAAGAAGACAGGAGAGGAGAGAAGTGGAAAGGGGCCAAGAAAGACAACTGGTATTTATCTCTGGCCTCCACACACATATGTGTTATGCATTCATACCTGGCACACATGTGCACATACACACACAAGTCAAAGATGGTGATGTATCTCAGTGATAGAGTATTTGCCTAGCATGTGCGAGACCCTGGGTTTAATCTCTAGGAACAGACACACACACACACACACACACACACACACACACACACACACACACAGTAGAATAGTAATGGTTCCATCTCCCATAAGGCAAAGGTCAAATTTTCTAAGCACCTCTGTTGGGCCCGCAAAGCTCAGACAGGCTGCAGACAAACTAGTTGTTAGTGTCACTCTGGTCCCTTCTGGCTGGACGCAGCACCCACTATACTAGGCACAGGTCTTCAGGACATTGTACCTGGTTTCTATTGTGTGGCCTTTCATTCAGAAAAAAAGGGAAGAGCCTCTGCAGCCCTGTGGGAACAATTTAGGGTGACAAACGCTTACTGGGAAGTAGGCACTGAAATCAAATGCCTGTAAAAGACATGAGACCTGCCCCCCCCCACCCCAGACGGCTCAGTTTTCCATGCCTCGCACAATCTCTTATAATTTAACCAAAAGGGGCAAACGGTGTCAAACCAGCTTGACACCCTCAAAAGAGATACTTACTTGTTTATTTCCTTTTTTGTGACCTTTGGATCCTCTACCAGCCTGTTCTTTTCCATGCCTTCAGCAAGAGGGAGAAAAGTGACCATGAGAACATGTAAAGCCCAAATCCCATCTTTACCTGGTTAACTACTCATCTTGAGGAAGAAGTTTAGTCTTGTAAACTTAGATGACTCTCTTTAGTACTGCTCCTGCAAACCTCTATTCCTATCATTTCTACGCTGCACTGAATTATTGTGTGTTCCTTGTCTTCTAGCACAATTTTTAAAAATTTTTTTAACAAAAGCAGGGCATTTGTTACACATTTGATGAACCAGAGTTACAGCTGATTTCAAGTATGGAAAGTTGATTCATACCTCTTACCTTCACAGAAGGACTCAATAGCTGAGCATTTTCCCAAGCATACCAGGACTGACCCTAGCTCATAGCAAGCCATTCAAGTACATACCCCTTTCCTGGCCCACCGACAGAAACCACTTGCATGCCAAAGGATCCTCGACTTCTAGAAGATCTGCTGCCAGCCCACTGGCCCACCACCATGCCAGCAATTTCCAGTTTTCCGCCTTGGGGTGGGATTGGATGGAGACCTGCGAATTGAAGAAGAGCAGTGGTGAACGGCAAGTGCCAGACAGGGCAGGAGCTGGAAGCAAAGCGCTAGACAATCTACCTCTCCCTCTCGGATAAGAGTGTGATAACAAGGGAAGCAAGTACAGAGGAGGGGAGTGAAGGTCTCGATAGCCACTTTAATAACTGGGGTCTAAGTCATCTTTTTTTCCAACTGTATAGC
The DNA here is from genome assembly GCF_949786415.1 of Peromyscus eremicus. Lineage (NCBI taxonomy): Eukaryota > Metazoa > Chordata > Mammalia > Rodentia > Cricetidae > Peromyscus > Peromyscus eremicus. The sequence goes on along the minus strand of NC_081439.1, from coordinate 16,504,352 downwards.
CTGCCACATAATAGGAATTGGTTTAGAAAAATGCTTTTGCTGGCCCCAGATACATTTTTCCATTTTTAAAAAATCCAGAATTTCCATATATGCATATGTGTTTTGCTCAATCCTTTCACCCCATTCCTTTCGACTGTAAGTCATCACTTATTCTTCTCATCACCTTCCTCTTTCAACTTCACCTTCTTTAAAAAAAACCAAACCACTGAATCCACTTAGTGTTGCAAGCGTGTGAATGGGTGGAGGACCATCTACTGGAGCATGGGAAGCTTCTGAGGCCACATCCCTGAAGAAAACTGACTCTTGCTCCTCTAGGAGCTATTGGTCGCCAATAACCACTCAGCTGATGGACCTCATGGCCCCTTCCCCGGCCCACGAGGGGATTTTTGCCTAGCTTGATCCTGTGAAGGTCTTGGGCAAGCAATCACAGCCACTGGGAGTTCACGTGTGCAATAGCTCTGTCATGTCCCGAAAACAGTATTTCACAGCAGTCACTCACTACCTCTGGCTCTCACAATCTTTCTGTTCCCTCTTCTGCAATGACTCCTAAGACTTGGGGGAAGAGAGCACGCTACAAATGTCCCAGTTAGGGCTGGGAACTGGGCATTGTCTTATTTGTTCACACTGACTAGTCGTGGGTCTCTGTATTAGTTTCTATCTAGTGCAAATAGAAGCTTCTCTGATGAGGGTTGACAGATGCACTAACCTATGGATGTAAAGGTAAGTACTTCGGGAGCAGCTTAACATATGTCCATTTGGAAGAATAATAGTAGTAAGTAAATCCAGTCAGAAAGCAGTAGTTGGTTACTCCCACAGTCTCCATGCCATCACTGTATTAGTGGGCACATCCGGCCAAGCCCAGTCACTATTTTAGCTTACAGGGGTCATAGCTGGGTAAGACTGCTGATTACTCTTCTCCCCAGCAGTCTGCATAGCATCTTCCAGCACTATGAAGATAGCTAGCAGAGATGAAGCTTTCAAGTTGGTACTGGTTTAATTTCTCCATGTACTATGACTCAAGTATGTGGTATGTTGAGTAAAAGGGTCTGGGTAACCAAAATCAACAGCAATACCTTGCATTGTTTTGGGACTCCAGGAGACCCCACTGACCAACAACATGTAAAGAAGTGACCCAAATCTGGCAATGCACTTTTTGTTGGCTAGCCTATGTTGGCTAGTAGTTGTATGAGAGATGAATTACTCTCCAATTATAGGGTAACTCCACTTAAACTCTTTTTTATACATGTATATGTTTTAGGAAACTTCTACAGTAGTGGGTTTCCATAAGGCTTTGTCAAAGGCTTTAGTGTTAGTTATCCTTCTCCATACCTTCTCTTCTCTGCCCTCAAATGAATTCTTAAAATGTACTTATTGGAAAATTCTAGGTCAAACCCACTTTCCATACAAAAGTGCCTCATTATACAATAAAGGATTAGCCAGATGAGTAAGCTATATGAAAAAAATAAATATATAATTAAAAAGCTAAGACTTGATGATGATCATGGTGCACAGCCCCAATCCCAGCACTCAGGAGACAGGAGCAGGTAGATTGCAACAAGTTAATGCTAGTCTGGTTAGAAGAATGTGGCAGTTTGAATATGAAATATGCCCCACAGGTTCCTATGTTTCAACAGTCGGTCCTCAAATGGCAGTGCTTTTGGGGAGGTGGTGGGGCCTTTAGGAGGTTGACCTTAGCTGGGGAATGTGTGCTACTGGGGGGTAGGCTTTGAGGGTTGTAACTGGCCCCATTTCTGGCCTGAGTTCTCTGCTTCCAGATTCACAAAGATCAACAAACATAAAGAAAACAGGGCTGGAGAGATGGCTCAGAGGTTAAGAGCACTGGCTGTTCTTCCAGAGGTCCCGAGTTCAATTCCCACCAACCGCATGGTGGCTCACAACCATCTGTAATGAGATCTGGCGCCCTCTTCTGGCATACCGGCATACATGCAGGCAGAACACTGTATACATAATAAATAAATCTTTAAAACAAAAACAAAACAAACCACTGATAGGGTCCAGCCCACATGCCTTCCTTGCCATGATATACAGTGTTTCTTTAAAACATGAGTTAAAATCTCCCTGTCCTGTTAGGTATTTGGTCACAAGGATAGCAACAAAAATGAACCATAACAGTTATAAAAACCAAGAACAATTCAAGACAAGATAACATGATTACCTCCTGAAGACAGGAGATTGCAATTGTGTGTACGTTCATGAGCACAGTTGAATTTCATAAGGTAGCAAGAAAGTTCTAGCTGGGCATGGTGACACATGCCTATAATCCCAGCACTTAGAAGTTAAAGACAACAGGATCATAATCTTTAAATGAAAGTGAGATCCTAAGGATTTACTACTCTTTTTTTTTGAGACAGGTTTTCTCTATGTAGCCCTAGCTGTCCTGGAATTCACTCTGTAGACTAGGCTGGCCTTGAACTCAGAGATCCACCTGAGTCTCCTCCCAAGTGATCCGATTAAAGGCGTGTACCACCAACATCCAGCTGCACTTCGTGATTTTTATTGTGTCCTTTTAGAAAGGCAGGAAGTGCAGGCAGGAGGCTTCTGTGATCCATCACTAGTTTAGGCAATGGTAAGAATTTCTCAAGAACTTGGCCTTAATTAAGGCATCTTCTGAGAAACACACAATACAGTCAACACACACACACACACACTCAGAGATCAGTTAAGTCAGCTTAAAGGGATGGAATGGTTGGTTCCTTAGTCTGTAAGACTTGACTACATAGGGGCCTTGTAGGTGGAGTTTTCCTGTCCTGGGAGCTGCTTCCAAATTACCACATGAGACTTATATTAATTGTAAATGCTCAGCCAATAGCTCCGGCTTATTACTAACTAGCTCTTATATTTTAAGTTAACCCATGTTCCTTATTTACACCCTGCCATGTGGCAGTACCTTTATTAGCATGGCACATTCATCCTCTGCATCTAGCTGTTGACCCCTGACTCTGTTCTTCCTCTTCCCATCATTCTCAGTTTGGCTTTCCCACCTTGCTGCCCAGCTACCTGCCTGTCAGCTTTTTATTAACCAATGAGAACAATACATATTCATAGTGTAGAAAAGGATTGTTCCACAGCAGGGCCTGACTTCCATACTGCTCATGTAAGCCTACCCTTGAGCTAAATATAACTGCTGAGTTTTGTGACCCTAAAAGACTAAGTTCAACTTCCAGCTTTATTGTTTTTAAATGGAGGTACAACACACAATACACATGTTCAACAGCAAAGATACACTCACCTGATGACAGATTCTTGCTATTTCATGTTAAAATATCCCTATTGAAATACCCTGGTTCAGAACTGGGGATGCATGTAGCTCAGAGGTAGAATGCCTGCCCAGAATATTTAAAATCCTGGGTTTGATCCCAACTACCACACACACACATAAAATCGTGTTTCACCAGAAGCAGGTTATTTAATATATCAAGATTTTAGCTGCCTGAATCATGCTTGTGTATTCCTTATTAGGCAGAAGCTTGGGAGTCACCATAATTTATATATACATGTATGTGCTTGTTTTCTCTACTAAGATGTAATTCTTTGGGGTGTGTGGATGATAAAATTTCTTTCCATGCTTTTGGAGCTGAAGGTAGGCAGTGTATCAGGTCTACCCCTAGAGTGAATACAGCTACATCAAGCTACTGTCATCTTCCAGTACTGGGATGTACTTCCAATACTTTCCCACAAACACCTTCCTGCAACTGCTCATAAGGAATGGATGAACTAACAGCAACCACGAAGATCCAGTTCATATAAATTATAACTATCAAAATAATGAAATGACAAGTGATTCTTGGTTTTGCATCAGTCCAGACCACATAAGTTTGGATGATGAGAATTAGTCACTGAGAACTGACCACCTCTATTGAGAATGGTCTTGGATTTCAATGGACTTTCTTCCCCAGGATACACTGATAGTTACATTTGAAACTATTATACCACAGCGTGGAATTCAGTAACTGGCAGTGAACTGGATGGTTTATAACGAAATCAATTAGATGACACCTCATTCTGAAGTACTGACCTGCAAATCCCCGACTCCTTGCTTGAGGGGGAGGCGGAAATGAGCCCATGGCTCTGGAATAAAGAGAAACAGGATAGAGAGAGGGCACCATGGGAGGCACAAACGTAGGTGACGGAAGTAGAGCAGAAGGTGGTGGATGATTCATGTTGACGCCTTCAAGGATGCTCTGCCTCATCTTCTCCACTTTGCTTGCCAGGTCAGCCTTCAAATGAGGAAGAGAATTGGTATTGTTCTGAACTTGCCCCATGTTTCACGCATAGTATTGAACACTCTAGGCACATTCTCATAATTCTATTTCCATTATGGGAATTGAGTCCAGAGTGAAAGGCTTCTAGACTCCAGCCTCAGGAAACCCATTTAGCATCAAAGCACCCACTCTTCACAAGATACCTACAATACCAGAAGATTAGTTCTGACCAGCAACTTGTGAGGAACATTATCTATGGGGATGACAACAAATAGAACAATAAGGAATCAGGAAATGGTTGACTGCATGGCCAACAACTGGCTAGGTTATTCTTTTAAGGGGGAGGTAACAAAATCAGGTAACAGAGAAAAGAAAAAACAGACATCTCCCATACTCAGCACTGGAGACCCTTAGCACTGTTGATTGTATGGGTTGTGAAATATTAGTTTAAGATGTGTTATATTCATTTATGCTGTGGAATATTTGTTTAATGATACAATGATGTGTTGTTTTTGTTTAACTCTGTAAAGCTTTGTTACTTTGCCTGCCTAAAACACCTGATTGGTCTGATAAAGAGCTGAACGGCCAATAGCTAGGTAGGAGAGGGATAGGCAGGGCTGCCAGGCAGAGAGAATAAATAGGAGGAGAAATCTTGGCTTGAAAAAAAGAGGAGCAAGAAAAGGAGGAGAGGAGCATGCCAGGGGCCAGCCACCCAGCCCCACAGCTAGCCACTGAGTAAGACGGAAAGAAAGATATATAGAATAAAGAAAGGTAAAAAGCCCAGAGGCAAAACATAGTTAAAGAGAAACGGGATAATTTAAGTTAGAAAAGCTGGCTAGAAACAATCCAAGCTAAGGTCAGACATTCATAAGTAAGAATAAGTTTCCATGTATTTATTTGGGAGCTGGGTGTCAGGCCCCCAAAGAGCAAAACAAAAAACAAAAAAACAAAACAAAACAAAACCCAACTACAGGTGTGTGCATATACCTAGTCCCAGAGGTTGGTAAACTTCTGAAAAAGGTAGGAAAGTAAATACTTTAGGATTCATGGGCCACACTGTGTCTGCCACAACTACTCTGCTTTGCCATTCTAGCATGAAAGAAGTCACAGGTATGTAAAGGAAGGAATGTGGCCATGTTCCAGTCAAATGCTATTTATAAAGGACAGGGGACAGGATAGGAGTAGTTGGCTGACCCTGCTCTAGTCCCTCAGCTTACTCCCCACTAAACAGAGAAAATACTGAGTAAGGTTTCCTTTCCCTTGCTTTTTTCTCCCTTTCCCAAGGTTATATTGGAAAATCTAATCTATTATCTACTTTCTGCTCTCTTCCATTCCTAACCTCCTTTCCCCCAAAAATTCACTTAGAAAAGGGACTTGCAGTGTTTGTAAATAAGAGAAAATGAAATTCCAATAGTTCCAGGAAGGGCATATAGTATATATGGAAATTTTGTGGAGAAGAAATACTCTCAGTAAGAAGTAAGTCATACAAACTTTAAGCTTGGGGATAAAAACAACTTTCCGACACACGCTTTTGTAATAGACATGTATTAGATTATAAGCTTTGGAGACCATGTTGATTCAATTTAGCTTGGCTCAGACACATTGGCTCACTTCTGCTCTCTACTGCCTAAATGTCTGAGCTCCTTCCCCCTGCATGCTTACTGATTTGTCCCTGTGACAGGTCAGGGGTATGGACTGTACCTGGCCATCACAGAGTTCAACCAGGGACACTCGCTCTCGGCCTGCTTTAATGAGCTTGCTCTGGAACAGCTTGCCATCAAAGTAAATCCAGGGGCAGCAGTGCTCCCAAGGGACTGGCTGGCCACATGCATCATTGGCAAACAGAGCTGTGTCGACCCCACTCATGAACAGGGCAGCAAGCTGGATCCCTCGAGCATCCAGTTTCTCAATCTGAAACCATCAGAGAAAAAAATTAAGAAATAAGAAAAAAGAAATGAAAAACTTTAAGTCTAAAACAATCTAAAATCTGTGGCCTCATATGATTGGTTGCAGTTAAAATGCAGATGCCCTAAAAATATTGTATAAAATTATCTTCAGGCTATATTTATAAGGTATATATGAAACATAAATGAACATCATAGTTAAGATTTGGGTCCTATCCTAGGATATCTCATTGTGTGTATGCAAATATTAAAAATCTGGAAAAAAGTCTCAAATTTGAAATATGTCTGCTCATTTCTGTGCATTTCAGATAAGGGATACTTAACCTACATTGTCATTGGTAACATTATTATTGTTGTTGTTGTTTATTTATTATAATGTCATGTTGACTCTTCCAGCTAAATTAGACCATGCTGGGCTGGCAGGATGGTTCAGTGGCATTTGCTGCCAAGACTGAGTTTGATCCCCAAGACTCACATGGTAGAAGGAAGAGAACCAACTCATTCAAAAATTGTCCTCTGACCTCCACACTCCTTTCATGGCACACATGTATCCCTCTGTACTATACCCCCAAATACATAAAAATACATGTAAAATAGTTTTTAAAAAATGATCTTACTCTGAAACTCAGGCTGATCTCACAGTCACAGTAATCTTCCTGCCTCAGTTTCCTAAGTACTGGGATGACAGTCTTGAGCTACCATATATATTGCCTTTCAGTAGTTATTTCAGTACATAAGTAGCTTTTTTTGTTTGTTTGTTTTTGTTTTTGTTTTTCAAGACATGGTTTCTCTGTGTAGCTTTGCGCCTTTCCTGGATCTCGCTCTGTAAACCAGGCTGGCCTTGAACTCACAGAGATCCGCCTGCCTCTGCCTCCTGAGTGCTGGGATTAAAGGCGTGCGCCATCACTGCCCGGCACGTAAGTAGCTTTTATGTCCACCTTTCCTTGAAATGATTTAGATCAGTGGTTCTCAATCTTCCTAATGCTGTGACCCTTTAATACAGTTCCTCATGTGGTGATGACTCCCAACCATAACATTATTTTATTGATACTTCATAACTGTAACTTTGTTACTATTATGCATTGTAAATATCTGATATGCGACACCAAAGAAGTCATGACCCATAGGTTGAGAACCTACAATTTTTTTTTGGTTTTTCGAGACAGGGTTTCTCTGTATAGCTTTGCGCCTGTCCTGGATCTCGCTCTGTAGACCAGGCTGGCCTCGAACTCACAAAGATCTGTCTGGCTCTGCCTCCTGAGTGCTGGGATTAAAGGCTTGTGCCACGACCACCTGGCCGAGAACCTACAATTTAGAGGCTGCTCATTATTCTGTCCATCAAATTTGAAAATTTCAAAAAGTGAAAACCAAAGAATATTCAATACTGATGATAGTGCAGTGAAATAAATGGGAAATCATATAAATGCTGAGGATATACATTGCAACTAAGTAACATAGATCAAGAAGTTTGAAAATATTCACATTTGCCAACTCAATCAGTTCTAGCCAGATGATGGTACATGGACTTGGGAGACTGAGGCAGGAGGGCTGCTTCAAGTTCAAGGCCAGTCTGGGCCAAGACAATATATCTTCTCTCAAACCAACCAGCCAACCAACCAACCAAACGAAAAAGAACCTCTTCTGCCAAGCATGCTAGAGCTCAGATATAGTCCTGGCTACTCAAAAGGCTGAGGGGATAGGATCATCTGAACCTAGGAGATGGAGTTGAGCCTAGGTAACACAGAAAGTTCCATTTCAGAAATAAAATGTTCCAAAGTCTGAAGCATTTTTGAGTGCTGACATGATGCCAAAATTGGAAAATTCAATACCTAGTCTTATGAGACAGGTTGCAGTCAAAATACAGGTACACTAAAACTGTTATACAGGATTATAGACTATATTCGAAGGAAATGCACATGTCAATAAAGATGTATGCATAAGCATGCAATTATCACATTACATATATTAATGAAAACTAGAAATAATCTATATGGCTAACATCATAATAATTAAATGATACATCCGTATGATAAAAAAATTACTAAATTTTTAACACAAAGTAAATATGGACTATGATAAGTTAAAAAGAAAGTACAATACAGTTGTCTCTCAGTATTCTTGGGGAACTGGTTTCAGGACCCCTTGAAGATAACTAAATCAATGGATGCCCAAGTCCCTTATGGAAAATGGTATGTTTGTATATAGCCTACACAATCCTTCTATATGTTAAATTAGCTCTATATTACTTTATTATGAACAGATTTCATATTGTATTGTTTGGCAAATAATGACAAGAAATAAAGTTAAGAGGAATCATTTGGAGTTTTAGAGATTTATTTTTTATTTTATGTGTATGAGTGTTTTGCCTGTATGTACACAAGTGTACCACTTGTTTGAAGTGCCCCTGGAGGCCAGAAGAGGGCCGTGGATTCCTTAGAACCGAAGTTATAGATGGTTGTATGTTGTGGATATTAGGAACCAATCCTGCATCCTCTGCAAGAGAAGTGAGTGCTTAGAGCCATCTCACCAGACTCCAAGTCTATTTTATTGTTTTGTTTGAAATCTCCACATACTCTGGGCTGGTCTTAGACTCTTTACCTTCCTGCCTCAGCTTTAAAGCATGTAATTTGTGCTTGTTTTTTGAGCCAAGGTGTCACTACATAGCCTAGGCTGGCCTCAAACAAATGACCCGTCTCCTGCTGCATCCTCCTGCAGCAGGGATTAGAGGATGTTCCACTATGTGTATTCTTTGTTTTGTTTTCAAATGGTCTCAGGCCTTTCATTTTACATCTTTTTAAAAAATAACTTATTTTTATGAGCATTGATTGGTGTTTTGCCTGCATATATGCCTCTGTGAGGGTGTCAGATCCTCCAGAATGGAGTTATAGACAGTTGTAAGTTGCCATGTGGGTGCTGGGAATTGAACCTTGGTCCTCTGGAAGAGCAGCCAATGTTCTTAACCACTGAGCCATCTTTCCAGCCCCCTCATTTTAACATCTTACCACCAACTCTCCATTTATCCAGACTATCCTTATCTTCAGTGATGTTAAGTGCAAATAGTATTTGCAAAATTCCCCATTCTCTTAAAACCACGTGTTTGTTGAAGTGAGGTTACTTTCCTCTCTGCCACAATTTCTGACAAATTTTCTATTTCTTCCTTCTTGCAGGTGGTTACATGCAGTTGTTTAGAAATTCATAATATCTCATTAGATCCTCTTAAATATCTGTAGGCTACATAGTGATGCCATTCTTTCCTATAATTAATAAGCTTTATTTTGTCAATTTATTGATTAATCTGAATAAAAGCTTATAAATTCGGAAAAAAGAAAGAAATTGCCTTCATCAGATTGGTCTATGAGGGAGTCTTAGGGCATTTTCTTGATTAATGATTGATGTATGAGCAAGCCATGAGGAGCAAGCCAGTTAGCAGCACTCCTTCATGGCCTCCGCTTCAACAGTTCCTGCCTCCAGGTTCCTGCCTTGAGTTCCTGCCAGGGGGTAATAATGCCAAGACTGAAGCACAAGGCAACCTGTCTTTAGTCTGCCTACCATACCACTATCTTCTATTGCTTTAGTTCTTGGTGTCTTTACTTTCTTCTTTATGCTTTTGTGTTTCTTCCAGGATTCACAACCCTTCTTAAGTGTGTTTTGGGAGAGGGGCCAGTAATGAGATGGCTCAGCAGGTAGAGGAACTTGAATTTGATCCCCAGATCTTCCAAGGTGGCCCGAGAGAACTGACTACTGAGAGTTGTCATCTGACCTCTACATGTCTACTGTAGGACACACACGCCTATACTCACACACTAAAGAAAGAAATACAAAGTAAGTAGTGGGAGATAGACATTTACTCAGCGACAAGTAGGGATACTAAGGTAAGTCCCTGCAACATACCTTATTAGTGACGGAAACCTTACCATGATTTACAAGCCCTACAAAGTATCTTTTTCTGAGTCTTCTCATTCATCATTATGGGGGGGGGGGTAATATAGCAGCATCTCTTGGTTTTACTAATAGAAGTATCTATTTGGCTAAGGTAAATAAAACACTTACCTATAGAATTATTATTTTCCCTCGCTCCAAAAGGAAAAGACTTAGAGTTGAGGTACGAGTTTACGTAGAAACGGCCCATACCTATAAATCTCAGCACTTGGGAAGTAGAAGCATAAGGATAAGGAGTTCAAGGTCATAAGGTCATCTGTACTGACACAGAGAGTTTAAGCCAGCCTGAGACCCTGTCTCAAAAAAAGAAAAAGAAAAAGAAAAGCCTAAAAGGCAGAAGAATTTTAAATGACGGTGGACTAAATTAAATCACCTTGAGTTCTTGAAGCTGATCTGGTTCATAAAGCTGGGTAGACACAGCCTGTGCAAGGAAGGTGTCAAGTTCATGGCGATGCAGGATTCGACCACCAGGCCACTGAACCATGTATCTAGAAACAAAAACATCAGTATTTGATCACGATTGTCATTCATGTCACACGCACTTCCTAAGAACCTAAAATGGTGCCACACATTTTAGCACACGCCTCTAATCCTATTACTTAGGAGAAAAAGGCAGAAAGATAGAGTTCCAGGCTAGCCCAGGCTTCATAGCAAGACACTATCAACAACAACAACAACAACAACAACAACAACAACAACAACAACAACGGCTGGAGATGTAGCTCCGTAGTAAAGAGCTTGCTTAGTATGCACAAGGCACTGGAATCTATCTCCCAAACTGTAAAACAAACACACAAACATGCACACACAAAAACTCCACAACCTTATCAGGGACCAAACTCTGAGCTAGTTTACAGTGATTCCAAATCTGAGTGGTAGAGGAGACAGGCATAAACAACATTGACAGTACAGTGTGTTATGAATCAAGAAAAAAACTACGCAGGGTTCTTTGAGAACACAGGAGAGTTCAAACGGTTAAGGAAGTCACCCTGAAAAACTCAGCAGGAGCAGAGTTTCAAGGGAATCGGATAGTTATTGAGACATCAGGTAGGAATAGGATGCTCTAGGATAGTCTGGAGTATTATGGAGGCATGATTTGGCAAGATGCACCTGGTTTGATATTGCTTAATGACAGCGGGTGAAATCATAAAGTAGGTCACATCATAGTCTCCAAATAAGATTAGGGAATGTGTATCTTTGTCCCCAAATTGTAGGAAGACATTTAAGGATTGTTAACAGGAGTGTGATAATGACATGCATACCAGTTGAGAGGTGACTGCATCTGTGGCCAAAGGCATTGTCAGTAGGAATGAAGTTGTCTGGGAATAAAGATAAGAGCTACCAGTGTATAAACCCATAAGGTTTGGTCGTAGGAATTTTCCCCCACAGTGCTAGGGATGGAATCCAGGACTACACGTATGTTAGGTGAATGCTTTGTCACTTCCAACCCTTGGCCACAGGTTTAAGAACTCTGGCTTGTGAAGATGACTTGATGTCACGGTACCATTTTTAAAGCTAGGAAATGCAGGGCGAGGCAGTGGTGGCACGTCTTTAATCCCAGCACTCAGGAGGCAGTGGCAGGTGGATCTCTGAGTTCAAGGTCAGCTTGGTCTACAGAGGTAGTTCCAGGACAGCCAGGGCTTCATGGAGAAACCTAGTCTTGATAGATAAAACCAAAAAAAAAGGGGAGGGCTGGAGAGATGGCTCAGCAGTTAAGAATACTGACTGCCCTTTCAGAGGACCCGGGTTCAATTCCCAGAACCCACATGACAATTCTCAGCTGTCTGTAATTCCAGTTCCAGAAGACCCAACACCCATGGCAAAACACCAATACCAATATACCATGGCAATATACCAATACCAACATAAAATATAAAAAAATTAAAAAAGGAAAAAGAATCTACTAATTAGGTACCTATTCATGAGTATTTGAATTGATTATCCACAGACTGAATGTGTCTTAAAGATACAGTGTCTTATAGATACTGAAAATGTAGAGACAGATAGAAAAAACTGCAAATATATCAGCATAAAATATGCATTTAGCTCCTTGAAGGCCCATAAAACAATGAAGAAGCATAACTTCTAAAGTTGTACAAGACTTTAGAAACTTGGCATTTAAAGCAAAGGGTGCCTGGACAACAGATGGGATATATTCCTGGGGACACTGGCCCAATTACTACAGCTACAATCTGGCATGGCATCTGGAAACCTCTCTGAGCTACTGTCCTCCCATGGGCAAAAACCAAAACCAAACCAACCAACCAAACAGTATAAGCAACCTTACTACCACTAGTTTTGATTCAAGCTCAAAGTCCTATTCCTTTGAATTTTACAATGATTCTGGAGTAGCAGGATGACAACAAATCCCGTGACTTCTTTAGCAACTCAGGATATGGAGGCGGGAACTCTGCAACCCACAAAACTTCCTTTTGCCTAGAGCATTCTGGACCCTCTTTCCCACTCATACTTTGTTCACTTGGGAAATTTATTCATATTTTATATTTTATGATACTATATGATTTAGTATCAGAATAATTCATAGCTTGTATCTTCCATAAAGTGTTCTTTTTACTAATATTTTTTGCCTTGAAGGCTATTTTCATAGTTTCTTGGTTTAGCTTTACTTAAGCTTTTGTTTTTAAACCTTTTATCCTAGTTTGTTGACAACTGTAAAGAAAAAAAAGGGAAGATAATGAACAACAAATGCATTCATACTGGGAGTTTCAAATGTTACCATCTAGCTAGGACATGAAAGGTACACATAAAAGACATTTAAAATTACAGACTGTGTGATTAACAGAATGAAGTTTAAATGCTTTACTGATTTTCCACAAAGAATTTATTCAAATGTCTCTGTGAGTTACCAGAGGTCTAGGACCTTTTATTTTCTTGATGATATTTGTTTAGAATTCCTCATTTATTATAATTATAAAGTACATGGCATAGAGTGGGTATTTGTAAATATTTATTGGAAGAATAATGTATCAATCAGGTCATGATAAAACAAATGACAAACCAAAAGCAAATATATCCACAATGAAAACTTTAACTAAAACAAAGCTTCCAAAGTAGAATTCTTTGAATTGCTTACATCTTGAATGTTATAAGAGAAAAATGATCCGAAGGAGTCAGGTGTGAGAACGGTGAGCTCACAGAAGGGGCATGATGGCGCAGATTGTGCTGAGTGCTGACTAAATGGACCTGGAGAACCAGAGAGGGCTCTACAGAGGAAGAACTAACTTACTTTATTAGGGACCAGAGCTTTTTGCTTGGTTTGATTTACATTCCAGTGTTAATCTGAAATCTCTCTTGCGCCTTAGTATAAAACACAGCACAGTAGGTGCTCAATAAATATTTGCTGGACAAATCAGTTACCGTCAGCATAGGCTAACCTCCATTCTTGAATCAGTGCTGCTATTCAACTGGTGTTGAATAAATGTTGAGATACAGTGTAGGGACTAACAAGTCAATGGTGTGCAAGGATCAGAAACAGGGTAGCAGAAAATAATAATTAACATTTGTTAAATCTACCAACATTCAGGGTGGTTCATCATGTGCTATTTTCCAAATTATATGATGCCACTGAAGATTTTCTCTGGCAAAACCATCTCATGGAGGTTATTAGAGAGTTGGCTCAGTGGTCAACAGCACTTACTGCTCTTGTGGAGGGCTTGGCCTTGGCTCCCAGCAACCACATGGTGGCTACCAACCATCTGTACTTCCAGTTCCCAATGATTCAACGCCCTCTTTTGGCCTTTGTAGGCACTGCATGCATGTGGGGCACAGACAGACATGCAGGCAAAACACCCAGACACAGAAAGTAGAATAAAAATACATGAATATAAAAAAATAATAAAACCTATATCATGATTATATTTCCCAAGGAACTTTTTCATTTTCAGTGACAAGACAGCATCTTTACTATAACATAATTTTAGACAATACATGCAAGTATTATATATTCTACTACAGTTTATAGAGTCAACTATAATTTCTTCATATATAGTAAATTCCTGTGATATTGTAGACACATTGATAGGACCTTTATTTGTAGGGAATATAGTGACAAAGAATACATATTTTGGAAGCTAACATGAATGTAGAGCACTCAGCGTTAGTACATAACACAGCACGCAGTTCTTTTTTTTGGTAAAACTCTTTTTTAGATACTAAATTCTCATACATATATACAAAGATTTGTTACTAGCCTATTAATTTTGTGCTGTTTCCCAAGCCAATACCATACTAACTTAAATAATTGATAGTCCTTCCTTTTATGCTACTTCTAATTTTTTGAGCCAGGGTATCTCTGAGTAGCCCTGGCTGTCCTCGAATTCAATTGTAGATGAGGCTGGTCTTGAACTTGAAGATCTGCCTGCCTTTGCCTACCGATTTCTGGGATTAAAGCTGTGTGTCATTACCACCTGGCACACCACTTCTACCTTTAATTTTAAGTAACATTAACGAATCTGTGCTGACTCCAAATTTTCAATTCATTCTAATTCAGAAAAATGTAAAATGATTGGGATGGAGTGGTAGAGCACTTGGGGAGAATGACATCCTTTTTTATTTGGCTTTTCAAGACAGGGTTTCTCAGTGTAACAGCCCTGGCTGTCCTGGAACTCACTCTGTAGAGCAGGCTGACCTCGAACTCACAGAGATCCATCTGCCTCTGCCTCTCAGGTGCTGGGATTAAAGGCATGCGCCATCACCACCCAGCAAGAATGACATCTTCATGATTAATATTTACAGTCCACAAAGTTTACATCTACTTATGTCTTTTTGGCTTTTTCCAGGAATATTAAGCATAATAATTATTTGAAGTGCTGGAGTTTGAACCCAGGTCCTCACATGCATGCACTCTACAACTGACCAGCCCTCAGCATAATGATTTTAAGGTTGATTCATGATGTGGTCTGTTATCAGTAGTTTGACTTAATTGCTACATAATTTTCATTGATGGACATACCTCAGTACGTTTATCCACTTACCAGTTGATAGATAATTAGGTTCTTTGAGCTTTTTGGCTATTATGATTAATACTTCCATTAATATTCAAGTCTTTCTGTGGGCATATCTTTTCAGTGCTCTTGGAGCGACAGCTAGGAGTGAAATGAATGAGTCATCTGATATATACACATTTAATCTTTTGAGAAAATAATAAATTTGGGGGCTGGAGAGATGGCTCGGTGGTTAAGAATGTTTGTGGCTCTTTCAGAGGACCCAAGTTCAGTTCCTAGCACCTACCTCAGGTAGCTCACAACCACCTGTAACTCCAGCTCCAGGATATGATGCCCTCTTCTGGCCTCCACAGGGATCTTCACACACATGACATATACTCACACAGACACAGACACACACACACACAAATACAAAAATTTGGAAAAAAAAATCTTATGGAAAAAGAAAATGGCAAACCAGATGGAAATGTACCTCACTGGTAAAGCGTTTCCTACTGTATGCAAAGCCATGCTTTTTTTGTTTGTTTGATTTGTTTTAAACAATATCTAATTTAAACTAAGAAAATGGCAAAGTAGGCTCCAAAGTATCTATACCTCTTTGTAGTTTTTCAATATTTTAAAAATATTTGTTATGGTCTTTTTAATTAGAATCATTCTGACTGAGTGAAGTAGTATTTAGTACTATCAGTTTTCTTCACCAAACTGCTGGCAGTCTTAGAGTAGTAAGGCAAGAGACAGAAACAAAAGAACGTAAGTAGGGAGGAAAAGTCAAGTTGTCCCTGTTTTCAGGGGTATGATCTCATACTTAAAAATCCTAGAGAATCCATCAGATCTGATAAACAATTTAAGCAAAGTGACAGAATACAAAAATCAGCATTTAAAAAAAACAGATTTCCTACACACTGGTGAAAAAATAACTTGCTGAGAAAACTATCATAAAAATTATTTAACTTAAAATAACCTCAAAAACAAAGCAGAACAAAACTATAGCTAACAATAAATCTAACTGATCAGTGGTTCTCAAATTTTCTAACATTGTGACCCTTTATAGTTTCTCATGTTGTGGTGACTGTCAACCATAAAATTATTTTCATTGCTACTTCATAATTGTAATTTTGCTACTGTTATGAATCATAATGTAAATATCTGATATGCAGGATATGTAACCCCCCAAGGGGTCATGACCCACAGGTTGAGAACCACTGGGATAGACGAAAGGACTCTACAATGATAATTATAACACCCCAAAGAAAGATGACAAAAGATGTCCTTCCATGTTCATGGATGAGTTAATATTGTTAAAGTTGCCATACTAATGAAATTCATCTACAGATTCAATGCAATCCCCCATCCAAATACCAACACCCCCCCTTTTTTTTTTAACAGAACTAGAAAATAATCCTCAAAATTATATGGAAGCAGAAAAGACCCCAAATAGAAAAAAAAAGTACTTCTAAAGTTATAACACCCAATTTCAAATTATACTACAAAGCCATAGTTGATAACAAAAATCATGGTGTTGGCACAAAACAGGCATGTATAACAAAGGGCTGGAAAGAGAGGAGCGTATGTAGACCTCATATCCTCAGAGATTTGGTTCTTGGCCAAGGTGACAAGAGCATACACTGGAAGCCAGAGTCATTTTAACAAATGGTACTTAGGAAACTAGGCAACCCCATGCAGAAGCCTGAAACCGGCTCACTCTTATTCTACATAAAATTCGAATCAAAATGGATCAAAGGTCTTAACATAAAACTCAAAGTTCCCAACTACACGTGGAAAACAGAGAGGTTGGCACAAGGAACAATTTTGTGACTAGGAAGCCAACAGCTCAGTGAAACAGCAAGTGCAGATGATAGGCTTGCATCCAATCCCAAAGTTCTGCATAGCAAAGGGGAGGATAGAATGTGCATGCTCATATTCACAGCAACAATTTCACAGATCAAGTTAGAGTCAGTTTAGGTGCCAATCAATGGATGGGCAAATAAAATGTGCTATTTATACAGTGTAGTTATGAGTCAGCCTCAAAGAACAAAATTATGTCATTTGCAGGAAAATCGATGAAACTAGAGGTTATAATATAAAATTATTGGGCCTGGTTTTTACTTTATGGGTAGATTTTAATTAGTAATTTGAGTCCTTGTCATATACTTGGTCAGATTTTACATTTCTTCTTGGGTTACTTTAAGTAATTTGTCAATTTTATCTCTCATTTAATTTGTTGGCATATTATTCCTCACACTTTTTATATTGTGTAGCATTTAACATTATTCTTTTTGTATCCTTATTTGATTTGCAAGTGTAGACTTGGTAGATTCCTTCTTTCTGAGTCTTTGGGTTTAGCCATTTGCAGTGCTGGGGAGGTTCGGGACTTCATACATGCCAGGTAACTGTATTAGTGCTGAAGTCTACCCTTGCTCTGCTGCTTCTAATGGATGGATGGCTCTTAACTAGCATGAGCTCTCCTCCTCCTTCCTCAGCTTCCCACACAGCCAAGAACAGCAATGTGTAGAGTTTCAGTTTTGGCTTTTTTCTAGTGTCGTATACAAAATTAAATAATTGGTTTGAGGTTTCCCTTTATATTAAAAGCACACACAGCTCTATATTTATCAGCATTGTTTTAGGCATGCCTTATAAATTATTGTGTCGCCATTTGGTTCCTACTCATCTTTGTCTTCTAATTTCCTTTGTGGTTTCTTCTTTGACTCATGTAGGACTGTGCAGTTCGATTTTCACACACTTGTGATTTTTTTCAAACTTCCTTTCATGAATTATTTCTAATTTGTGGTTGTCACAGATAATATTTTGAATAACTGTAATCCTTTTACACTCATCATGTCTTGCTCTGCGATCTACCATACTGTCTACTATGCAGAATGCCCCATGTACATATGAAAAGGATGTATACTCTGTAGTATTTGGTGGGGTATTCTCTAGATGACTGCAGGAATGGCTTATTGGATAGTTCAGAACTTTTGTTTCAATTTCTGCAGTTGTTCTTTATCCATTTTTGAAAATGAGATACTGCAATCTGTATTTAAATATCTTGTGTGTGAACTGGGAACTGAACTCAGAGTCATTATGGCATGCTAAGCATGCGCACTATGGTGTAGCTACAACCCAGCCCGATTATTATTATTGTTAAATTGTCCATTTATAGTCCCCTTTTTCTTTTTGTTGTTGTTTTCCAAGACAGGGTTTCTCTGTGTAGTCCTGGCTGTCCTGCTCAGTAAACCAGGCTAGCCTCAAACTCAGAGATCCCCCTGCCTCTGCCTCCCATGTGCTGGGATTAAAGGCATGCACCACCACTGCCCATTTTTTATTTTATTTTTGTTTATGTGTGTGTATATGTGTGAGTGTATGCCACATGGGTGTGGGTGTCCTCAGAGGCCAGAAGAGGGTGCTGAATCCCCTGGAGCTGAAGTTACAGGTGGATATAAGACTAAACTCAGATTCTCTGCAAGAACAGCAAGTGCTCTTAATTGCTGAGACATCTCTCCAGCCCCACGTCTACTTAGAATCCACATGTACTCTGAGCTGCCATGTGGGTGCTGGAACTCAAACCCGGCTTCTCTACAAATGCTGCCAGTGAACCTAACTGCTGAGTCATCTCTCCAGTCCTCGATTGCACTTTATAATCCAAAGTGTGCCTCTCCTAAATAGCATATAGTTGGATTTTGTTTTCTTACTTAATATGACAATTTCTGCATTTTGGTTGGATTTTTCATTTAAATTCAAATATAATGTTATTATTGATATGGTAATTGAGTATATTATACAGTATATTATATCATCATTTCTACCCCTCCCTCCCCCATAACTTCTCCTGTGTCCCCTCCCACTCCCTCTAAATTATTAACCTCTTCTTTAATTATTATTGTCACACACATATGTGTTTAGGGATGACCATTTGGAATTGGATAACCTATGGGGGTTTAATCCTGATTTTCCCTCCCTCGGCACTCACTAATAGCCTGCAGCTCTTCATCTAGGGTGGGGGCCTTGTGAGATTTCCCCCATCAACGTTGGCACGCTAACTGGTGTTGTCATCATCTAGGTCTTGTTTAGGTGACTGTGCTGCTGAGATTCCATGGGTGCAGCTTTCCTGTTACATATAGAAGATACTATCTAATAGCAGGCCTCCTGTTCTGGCTCTTACAGTCTTTCGGCCCCTTCTTCTGTAATGCTCCCTGAGCCCTTAGCTGTAGTACTTGGGCTGTAGATATGGCAGTGGAATGGGCACCCCTTGGTCGGTGGTTTTGGCATTTTGATCATTTGTGGATTTCTGTAATGGTCTCTGACTGCTGCAAAAAGTAGCTTCTTTGATGAGGGGTGAGAGCTACATGTACCTGTGGACACAAAGATCAGTATTAAAATGAGTTTTCTAGAAATGTTATTTGTAGCTTGCCTTTACAAACCAAATTTTCACTCAATCTGTAACCAAGTTAATAATACGCTTTGAGATCAAATAGAACTATGTACTCATTCTGCTTATATACTGTGTACTCAGCCTGATTACAATTAACTAAACTTTAAGAAAAACAGTGTATCACTCTTACTATGTTTTAGACTCCTCAATGTACCAAGTTCCCTATTTCTCTTTTGTGACTCATTCTGTCCCCAACTCAGAACAATGTATGTTTGTGTAAGATGTGGTGGCTATGACTAAGATCATTTTCTGGGAATCACAAGGTATTGAAAGAAACACCACCCCATCAAAAAAAAAAACAACATGTGGGGACAGATGGACAATATCTGGTAGAGCTTTTTGTGTTGTTCTGAGTCAACAGGGACAGCACAACAATTTGCTCCCTTGTGAGACTCCTATAAAAAATTAAGACAAATACCTGCTGTGCTGTTTAATAATAGAGAGGACAACCTTTGTTTAAGAGGTCAGATCAAGAGAGGTCAGAACTCTTCAGAACAAGACAGGCCCACTTTGGGTAAATGACACCAAGAGTTAGTTTCTCTTTTTTCGCTTTATACAGGTATTCAGAATGTCCTCACCAGCCACAGGTAGTTGGCTAGGGTTATAGTACCAGGCATTAATTGTCTTATATTTAGAGGGCCTTAAGTCCAATTAGGTGGCCATTGGCTATCCACACGATACAAGTGCCACTATTTCATCCATGGGCCTGTCTTGCTGTGTTAGTCCTCTTTGTGATTTATAGACTTTATACTAGTGCAGGACTGTTGATTGCTTTTCTCCCTTGGCAGCTTGCATAGCACCTTCTGATACTATGAGAGCTAGTCCTCAGGGAGGAGGATTCCAAGGTATTTCCACTCAACTCCTCCAAGGCTTGAGTCCAAACCATGGGTGGCATTGTATTAGTCAGGGTTCTCTAGAGCAGTTGTTCTCAAGGAGTTGAATGACCCCTTCACAGGGGTCACCTAAGACCATCAGAAAACATAGAAATTTACATCATGATTCATAACAGTAGCAAAATCACAGTTATGGAGTTGCAAAAAAATAATTTTTTGTTTGTTTTTCAAGACAGGGTTTCTGGGTAGCCTTGGCTGTCCTGGAACTTGCTCTGTAGACCAGGCTGGTTTTAAACTCACAGAGATCTGCCTGCCTCTGCTTCTCAAGTGCTAACAAAAGTAATTTTATGGTTGGGGGTCACTACAACATGAGGAACTGTAACTCTTTAAGAGTTACAGCATTAGAAAGGTTGAGAACCACTACTCTAGAGGAATAGAGCCTATAAAGTGAATATATATGCAGACATATATGTATATAAGATTTATTAGAATGGCTTACAGGTTGTGGTCAAGCTAGTCCAACAATGGCTTTCTACAACAGAAGGTCCAAGAATCCCGTAGTTGTTCAGCCCATGAGGCTGGATGTTTCATCTGGTCTTCAGTATACATCTGAATCTCAAAGAAGTAGGCTCTAATGCCAGTCAAGAAATGGACTTGCTAGCAAGGCGATAGCAAGCAGGCAGAGAGTTTCCTTTTCCTGTGTCCATTTTGTTTGTTTGTTTGTTTGTTTGTATTTTTGTTTTCCAAGACAGGGTTTCTCTCTGTAGCCTTGGCTGTCCTGGAACTCACTCCGTAGACCAGGTTGGCCTTGAACGCACAGAGATCTGGCTGCCTCTGTCTCCTGAACGCTGGGATTAAAGGCATGAGCAACCACTGTCTGGCTCCTGTGTCCTTTAAATAAACAGCCAGCAGAAAGTGTGGGCCAGAATGAAGGTGTGTCTTCCCACCTCAAAAGATCCAGATTAGAAGTGGGTCTTCCCATTTTAAATGATTTAAGAAAAAAAATCCGTCACAGGTGTGTCCAACCATTTGGGTTTTAGTTCATTCCAGATGGAGTCAAGCTGACAACCAAAACCAGCCATCATAGGCATCTTCAGCAAAAGGGTCTTACCTTCCAGTTGTGGGAGACAACCGACAGCAACAATAATAGCTTATGTTATTTGGGGAGTGTCTTGAACTCCCCTGCCCAACAACTTGAAGGGAGGTTCCTCATGCCTGGCACTGTTGATTTTTTTAGATTGTCTACGGCTCGGGTATTCACATATACTTATATAGTACATATGATACATATGTACTTTTAAGTAAACTTCAAATAATGTTTTCCTATCATTTTTAGGTAAAAATTTTGTGTTAGTTTCTCTAGAGTTTATATACACCTGAACTTCTCTGTACCTATTTCAGATACATACTAACTTCATTCCAAAAATTTTATTCCTGTATAGCTCTATTTCTTCCTTTTTTGTTTGTAGTATTTTTGCTATATGCACTATTACATCTATATAAAGCCAAACCACACCATCAAATATTAATATATAATCCCATGTTCTAAAGTTCATTTATTTATTTACTGATGTACTGATTTATTTAATGTGTATGGGTGTTTGGCCTGCATGTGTGCCTGTTACATGAATAGTGCCCACAGAGACCAGAAGAGAGCACTGGATCCCCTGGAACTGGAGTTACAGATGGTTGTGAGCCACTTTGTGGGTGCTGCGAAGCAAACCCGAGTCCTCTAGAAGAGTAATCAGTGCTCTTAACTGCTAGCCATCTCTCTAGCTTCCATAATCCTACATTTCTTTAGAAAAAAGGGAGAGAAAGGAAGCAAAGCATGTGGTTATAGCTGTTGTATTATCCTAACTGCTTTTGGTTCCTTGCATTTCTCATTGTGGGTACCTTTTGCTGTCATTTTCTTATTCCAAGTATTCCTTTGTCCTGCCCACTTTCTTTTTGCTGATACTTTCTACATGTGATATGCTCAACAACATAGTTATATACATACTTGTGTGCAATAGCTTTTAAAACAAGAAAAAAACCACATGCAATTATATTATTTGCAAACTGGAAGAAAATGTGAAAATGTGGGTATTTCCTATTTTTCATGTCCAGTTGAATGACTGTTTGTTGTTACTTTTTGTTTTGGACTTTTGAGAAAAGGTCTGCTTTCAAACTAGCTCTGAAGCTAAGGGTGATCTTGAACTCCTTCCTCAACCTTTCAAGTGCAGCAATTATATGCATGTGCCTTGCTTTCAACCCACAGAACTTTTTCATTTTTTCCAAGGTAGATCTGCTAGCAGCCATTCTCTGAGTCTTCTTTTACCTTGAATATCTTTATTCTGTCTTCATTTCCAAACAGTTTCAATAGAGATAAAGATTTATAATTGACAACGTTTTATTTTAGCATACTGAATGTTGTCCTTGGCCTCCACTGTTTCTGATATGAGTCTTAGCTTGTGGTTGCACTGTATGTGCTGAACTCTTTTCTTCTTCTAGTACTCAAGCACTTGTCATTCTCATTTTAATTGTATGTCAGATGTTGTTCTCTGTGTTCATGCTATTTCAAGTTCATTGAGCTTCTTGGACATATAAAGTTGTGGTTTTCATCAAATTTGGGAAATTCAGCATTTTTCCTCCCGTTTTTTGAGACAGGGTTTCTCTGTGTAGTCCTGGCTATCCTGGTACTCACTCTGTAGACCAGACTGGCCTTGAACTCACAGAGATCTGCCTGTCTCTGCCTCCTGAGTGCTGGGATTATAGGTGTGTGCCTCTGTCGCCCAGCTCATTCAGCCATTTTACTTCTCTCTTCTGTTCTCTCTCCTCTTCTGGTATGATCATTATGTGTACGCTAATGGTGTGACTTATTTCTCAAGGTCTCTCTGTTCACACAATCTTAACTGATTTATTTTCAAATTTGTTGTTTCTGTTCATTGGTAGCACATATCTACTGTGGATCTTCTCTAGTAAATGTGTCATTTCACGTATCACACTTTCATGCTATAAGCAAACATCTGAGAGAAACCATTTAAAAGAAGAAAAGTATTTATTTTGCTAATAGTTTCAGGGGTTTAGGTGATAAGGGGGTGGTAGAGCAGCTCACATGATGACAGAGAGAGTGGGGAGCAGAACAGAAACACAAAGGGGCCAAGGGAAGGCATCCCTGCCCACCTAAGGATTTACTTCCTTACCCAGGCCTCAACTGCCACAGCTCTCCCAACTCTCAATGGAATACTCATTCTGAATTTGTCAGTGTAGTAACCACATGAAGGGCAGAGCCTTCAGAGTCTCTGGTCATGTCCTCACATATACTAATCTCCTAGGTGTTTCTCAGTTTTATCAGGTTGATGATCAAGATTAACCAGCACAGTGAGGTAGGTCATCATGCCTTCATTTAACTTTGCAAGCATGGCTTTATTCAGGTGCGTTTTTTGTCCAAGGGTGGAGTTTAAACTTGGGCCTTTGTGTTTGCTAAGCAAGTATACCACTACAGAACTATATCCCCAGCTCTTCATTTAGTTCTTTGAAAATATTTATACTGCTTTTAAGTGTTTAGTCTCCTTTAAAAGCCTGAATTATTTACTGTTTGCTACATACTTGTGTTTCTTAGCATGGCTTTAGGAGATCTGTAGACTGGTCAGGGATGGTCAACATTATTAGTCAGTTGTTCTCTTGTTTAGTTAGTGAAGTCCATTTTACATTCAGAATGCAGCATTTGAGTCTGCTGAAAAATTTCTTCTTTGTTTTTACCATAACTTGACTATATGTCACTCATGGTAAGCAAAAGTCACTAACTGGTTAAAGAATGTGCTTATGTCTTTTCAGCCAGTTAGATTTTTACCTTTTACCACTGAATACATTTCAGGAGTAAGGTTTGTATCAGGGTTTAAGGAGGTTACACACTTCAGCCCCACATTCAGCAAGGGACAAGTTGCTTGCAGGTCTCTTTCAGATCACATCTAAGAAGGCCTGGCCTTGAAGAGTCACACAGACTACAAGGATACATTTGATTTTAGTTTTAAATTTAGCTTCTTGGGAGTTATCCTCAGGCTCTGTTTGGCCAGAGGTGGTATTTCAGGCCTTTGTGCCACAGAAGCATGTTTCATTCATTGATGGATCTGAGTGTATGACTTGTGTCTGAGTGAGTGTGTGGGTCTTTAGTGAATGACTTGAGGTTTGCCCTATGTCCTTTCCTGATCTAGTGAATACTATTTTCCTGTTCTCAGGTTGTCCGTGGTTCCAGGCAGACAAGAAAAGGCTGATTCTTTCCATGGTTCTAGCTATAAAACTTCTGGACCTTCTGTCACTTTTTTATGTCAGTTAGCCACCAGCCTCCGAGATCCCCATTGCTTTCTACATACTTGTAGGCACAAAGTTCTCCATGCCTTGTTCTAAAAAACATCAGTTTCCACCCCTCACCTTTCTTACTTAGGGTTATTATTGCTGTGATGAAACACCATGACCAAAGCAACTTGGGGAGGACAGGGTTTAGTTGGCTTACATTTCCACGTCACTGTTCATCATTGAAGGAAGTCAGGACAGGAACTCAAACAGGGCAGGAACCTGGAGGGAGGAGCTGATGCAGAGGCCATGGAGGGGTGCTGCTTAATAGATTGCTCATCACACCTTGTTCAGCCTGCTTTCTTGTAATACCCAGGACCACCAGCCCAAGGATGGCACCACCCACAATTGGCTGGACCCTCCCTCCATCAATCACTAATTCAGAAAATGCCTTACAGCTGGATCTTATGGAGGCATTTTTCTCAATCAACATTCCCGCCTTTCAGATAACTCTAGCTTGTGGCAAGCTGACATAAAACAAGTCAGCATACACACACCCTTATGGCTTGCCCTGCCCCAGCAAAGATCTTCTGACTGTTTTACTAGGACTAGGGATGTTTTTCCCAGTACGGTATGTACTACTTCTGCTCTACAGGTGGGCATTGAAGATGGAGATACAGTAGTATTGGCAGCCTTGATCTTTGCAGCTTACCCCTCCCACTGTGAAAACTCCTTCCAACATATGTGCTGCTAAGGGGACAATTAGAGCCTCAATGATCATCAATTGGCTTCCCTTGGATTAGAGCAGTGGTTCTCAACCTGTGGGTCTCAAACCCTTCAGAGGGGTCATATATCAGATATTGTGCATGTCAGATATTTACATTATGATTCATAACAGTGACAAAATTACAGGTATGAAGTAGCAATGAAAATAATTGTATGGTTGGGGTCACCACAACATGAGGAACTGTATTAAAGGGTCGCAGCATTGGGAAGGTTGAGAACCACCAGATTAGAGTTTCTGCCTTGTTATGAGTGGGGTTGCGGTCAATAATCCTCTTGGGCACACTTACCTGGACACAGGGATGGGATTGATGACAAATGGCAGCCTTCCCTTTCCAGGGTAAAATAACAGCCCAAGAATAGGAGCTGGGAGAAGGAATCCCTGTCTTCTCGGCTATTCCTGCTTGAAATAGACCCACTTTAATAGAGGTGAGGGTAAGGGAGGGATCTTGACTCAAATTTATAGACTATTGATGCCTTGAGCAGATTGAGACTTTCTTTCTTGTTGAAAGCTACATGTCTACTTCCATAGAAAAACTCTTGTCTATATAGACTTCTGTTCCACTTCCTTCACCTTCACTACTGTTCAGATTTACATACTTAAATTTTACTCAGGTAAAGCAAGAATCACTTAACTTGCTCGACAACTAAATATTTCACATTATTAAGTTCATAGCATTTAAGTGGATTAGCCGAGCTTTTCATTGTATCTCAGAACAATAACTCAACTTTCCTGCATGTTATTTCCCTCTTTTTTTATGCATTTGATTAACTATGTAATAAGAGTCTCTTCTCCCACATCTAGCAACATAAATGTATATAAATGTAATTTATAGAATATCAGTCACTAGATTCATTGTCTCTATTTCATGTTCAACTATCCCTGTTATATAGCATTTCAATAATAACCAGATATTTTAGTTGAACTGACACTTACCAGCATCGATTTTAAAATGAACACGTTTTAAGAACATAATGAAAATGCTAGTTTAAATAGCAACACTGGGCCCAATTATAGTCACACTGTTTTAAGAGAGATGCTTGCACAGCTATATGCTTCAATCAGCACAGCTTCCACTGGGCAGAGCCACAACCTGAAAAGCAGCAGCAGTAGCAGGAATACCGTTTCTAAAGTACTGTTTGTAGGTTTCACCAATAGGACCAAGGTCATCTCTGTCAGCTAGTCAGTCATCTGAACTTCATGAGTGAAGTCACTGTTCGAAGCTTTCACAATACTCCTCATGTCCACAAGAGTTTGCCTGATTTCTTCTATTATCCTTCTTCTATCCATCCTGGCGGAACCTGTTCATCTCAAGAGCCCATGTCTAGCTATCCCCAAGTACTATCGCAGCTTGACTGTGAGAATAAATGGCTCCTGGGGCCTTCTTTGGTGTTAATCACTTTTCTGATCAAGTAAAAATGCAACTAATCCTCTGCTTCCATGAGCCCCTCTAGAAGAAAAAAACCCCTATGCCAGCCACAAAAATCTTCTTTTAGTAGATTCTATTTTTACAAAAATTCTAAAATATTCTGAATTTATATTGTGTGTATGCACATAAGTGTGGGCATATGTGTGTGCCACTGTGCGTGTGTGGAAGTCAGAGTCAGCTTGTGCTAGTCAGCTCTTTCTTTCCACCATGTGGTCTTGAGTTTAAACTGAGGTTATCAAGTTTGCTGGCAGATACCTTTATCTGCTAAGCTACCTTGTTGGCCCTGGTAGATTTCAGGGCATAAATGTTTTTCTATTTGTGGTATACGACACACAGCAGAAACATTAAATGATGTTTTATTTTCTAGTTTTCACTAGGTAAGTTGAAAAATTTCAGATTTATTTATTTTATGTATATGCATGTTTTACATGTATGTCTGTGTACCATGTATATGCCTACTGCCTGTGGAGGCCAGAAGAGGGTGTTGGATCCCCTGGAACTGGAGTTACAGATGGTTGTGGGCTATCATGTGGACTTTGGGCAACCGTTTAGATTTGGATAAACTTTTGCTAGAAAGGATAGGGTATTAATGCATGCCTCTCCATATTCAACAGGGCTAGATTCTACTTCAAAGGTCTGACAGGTTTTCAGTATCCCTCCTCAGTGTGACTATTTTATATACAAAAGCATATCTTTCCTAAAAAAGTCTTTCCTAAGAGATTATTTTTCTAGGACTAAGAACTTTACAAACATATATTAGTCACAATTTCTCCAGTATTACTATATTTCCATGAGAGGCATCTTTTAACTACAATTGGATAAAGTAATTAAGAAGTACAGACTCCTGGTATTCAAGAAGGCTATAGTTCAATGTTCATACAGAGTTTACTTGATGCTGGTAAGCAATGTCATGTTTATGTTTAATCTTCATTTAAAGTTAATTTTTTAAAATTTTCAACCAGGTTCTATATTAATTGTTCGAAGTACATTCTTATTTTTAAGTGTGTGTGTGTGTGTGTGTGTGTGTGTGTGTGTGTGTGTGCATGCACCTGCATGTGAATATGTGTGTGGTCAGAGAACAACTTGCAGGAGTTAATTCTCACCTTCCACCATGTGGGTTCCAGGGGTCAAGATCCATTTGTAAGGCTTGATGACAAGGACTTTTATCTACTTTGCCATCTCGCTAGCCCAAAACTGCATTAAAATATTTTATCCTCTTAACAAACAGGAACTGGTAGTCAGAAAAATGGGGTTTAAACCCTCTAACTGCTGTGTCTTGCTATATCGTTACTCTCGGTTGCTGCCCCCCTGTTTCCTCATTTATGAGTCAATATATGTCAGACCTGCTATTTGGTACTACTATTATAAGGATTAGAAACATCAACCACAATAAAGGCATGTGGTAGGAAATAGAATAGTACCTGTTCTTGATGATTTGATAGACTTTGGGGGTACTGATTAATAGGGCAATTTGGCCTTCAGATACTGTCTTTAAGAAATGCAATCTTTCTAGTTTTTTCTTGAGTTTAGGGCAGTATGCTATCATTTGTCACTGCTATTACTAGAGCTGTCTGTAAAAGTATCTGTTTTGTTTACTGTGATAATTAATCTCATTTGTCAATTTGATAAGATCTAGAATCACCATGGAGATGGGGTTATTTTAATTAGGTAAATTGAGTTGGGAAGAATTACCCACTATGGGTGGCACTATTGCCTGAGCTGGGATCCTGTACTGTATAAATGGGAGAAAGATACCGGAGCATCAGCCTTGTGTTGCTGTTTCTAGACAATGGATACAATGTGATTAACTGCTTCAAGATCTGACTGCTTTGAATTCCCTACCATGGATGGACTGTATGTTTGAACTGTGAATTTAAATGAACTCTTTCTCCCTTAAGTTTCTTTTATCAGAGTACTTTAACACAGCAAATTGGAAAAGAAATGACATTTACCTTACTATTGGTGCTTCACAATCTGTGTGTACTAGAAAATCTGCTGACTAAATAGTCAGAAACGTGTTTAAGAATAAACAGGTTGAACAGGAGGCTGAGGGTTTCTCTTCAGAAATTCATAGGCCTTATTAAAATATCTGAACAGTCTTTGTGTTAGATACTGTAGCTCCTGGACACATAAACAAGACAAGCAAATGAATAGGAAAATGAGCTATTACTATAGCATTTAGAACAAAGATGAAATGGGCTGGCTCCTAGGATAAAGGCATGTGACACCAAACTTCACAGCTTGAGTTCCATCTCCAGGACACACAGGATGAAAGGAGAGAACCAACGTTTACAAGTTGCCTTGACCTCTACATGTGAATTGTGGCAAATGAACACCCCAGATACATGGATATACATATATAGTAAGAGAAATAAATGTAATGAAAGGAAACAAAATGTCTACTTTCAGAGCTAATATGGGACAATTTTTAATGATTTATTTATTATTATTTTATGTGGATTGCATTGGTATTTTTGCTTATGTCTGTGTGAGGGTGTCGGATCCCGTGGAAATGGAGTTACAGACAGCTGTGAGCTGCCATGTGGGTTCTGGGAATTGAACTTGGGTCCTCTGGAAGAGCAGCCAGTGCTCTTAACTGCTGAGCCATTTCTCCAGCCCTCTCTATATGGGAAAATTTTTAATCTGTGGCCCAGGAACATGCTAATGATGAGAAAGATTAAATCTGCATCTATTATTCTTTTTAGGAAAAAAATCTCATGTGTCATCAATCTGATTTTCAAGGTAGTTAGACAACCAATACAATATATTGAGCATCTATTATGTAGAAGTGACCTTGCTTGCATTATTTAAATGCTCAAATGGCTCTGAGAAGAATTATTATGCTAACTTACAGTGAAAAAAACAAATGTTCAGAAAGACTAAAGTGAGTTATCAAAGATAAAAAGGGTCCAAATGAGAATCTAAACAAAGGCTGAGTGTGGTGGCCCATAATTGTAATCCTAATTATAGGATTAGCCTTAAGCCAGGTTGAAAGCTAACCTGGACTACGTAGTAAAAGTCTGTATCAAAAACCAAAATAGGCCAGCAGCAAGACTGCCCAGACCACCTTAGCTCAATAGTGGAACACATGGAAAGGTGGAAGAAGAAAACCAACCCTACCAAATTGTTCTCTGACTTCTACATGCACACTGTGGTAAGTGCATTCCTAACACAGCATGCATATACATGGACAATGCTAATAAATAAATACACAACTCAAACTAAGATCTTTCCAGTTTCAAAAGTCAGTCTTCTGTAAGTCACAGAAACTAGAATCTGACCTACCTGCTATAAAAATTACTTTCAATGCATCAGCAAATAATTAGAAGGCATAATAGGAAATAAAATACCATCCCTAATTATAATAACATATCAATACTTAGGAATCAAATTGTAGATATCACTAGAAAAAATTAATCCTATGAAGACATGAAAAAATAGGAGAGGTAAACTATGATCTTTGGACACTAAGACTTAACATTATAAAGATGCCAATGTCCCTAAATTAATCAATCCAATGTCAAATTAAACTGCAAATTATTTTGTAGAAATTAAACTAATCACATATTACATATTTAAAAGTTCATGAACTGTAAAAACGGTACAATTCTGAAACAAAAAAATGCAGTTAGTTGCCCTATCTAATATTAAAGAAAATTATAAACCCTTAATAACTAACCCAATGTAATACTGATGAAGGATGAAACAAAACAGAATCAATGAATGGACTGGTGTATGTGTGCATGTGTGTGCATGTGCGTGTGCATGTGCGTGCGTGTGTGTGTGTGTGTGTGTGTGTGTGTGTGTGTGTGTACCACATGTGCACATGTGTGTAGCGGAATAAAGTTGAGTTAGGTCGCAAATCAGTGCAGAAAGAAATTATCATTTAATACACGGAAATGGGGATCTAGCTTAGTATGTAGAGAAAAGAAGGTTAAGATTTTTCTGCAAATCTAAGATAAGTATCCACTATATTAAAAAACTTGACTGGAAAGTGTTATAGAAAAACATCTTTATAACCTAGGGATAGGAAGGATTTATTAAATAAGATATCAAACTATACACCAAATTACTGGGTTTGACAAACCAAAATATGTGCTTCTCAGTAAGGAGAAAAATATATTAGTATATGCACTTTACTTAGTAATCTATCAAAAAGGATAAATGGAAACTAGATGGACAGGTGAATAGCTTATGGATAAAATATCTACAGTAAGATATTAATAGTAGACTACATGTAGTGGTCATATTGATGTACATTATTATTCTAATTTTTTTCTATATAGAAAATTACAATAATAAAAAGTTTAGAAAAATGAACTAATTCCATTTGATAAAGGATATTGTACATAAAATTTGAACAAACTGTGACTGACTGGAAAAGATATTTGAGACAAATACACATGCATAAGAATACAAATATACAAAAGATTTCTGCTATGTATCTCACAAAGAAGTTGTGCAATCAGCAAGAAAAAGAAAAGTAATCTAACAGAGTTTGCAAAATAAATAGCTGTGACCACTACAGAGAATAAAGCTCAAGTGGGCACTAGAGAGATGGCTCAGCAGTTAGGAGCATTTGCTGTTCTTGCAGAGGACCCAGGTTCAGTTCCCAGCTTCCATATCAGGTGGCTCACAACCATCTCTAACTCCAGTCCCAGGGGATCTGATACTCCCTGGCTTCCATGGGCATCTTCATACACATGGAGCATATGCATACACTCAGGCAAACACACATACACATAAAATAGAAATAAATGCTAGAATCTTAAATTTTATATTTAAAAGGTTTGTTTTAGACAGGGTCTCTCTATGTAGCCCTGGCTGTCCTGGAGCTCACTATATAGACTGGGCTGGCCTCGAACTCAGAGATCCACCTGCCTCAGAGATCCACCTGCCTCTGGGACTAAAGGTATGCACCACCACACCTGACATATCAAAAAGTTTTTATAAGGGGCTTAAGTGATGACTCAGCAGTTAAGAGCACTGGCTGCTCTTCTAGAGGACTCAATTTCAATTCCTAGCACCCATATGGCAGCTCGCAACCATCTGCCACTCCAATCCCAGTGGATCCAATGCCTTCTTCTGGCCTCCAAAGGCACCAGACATACATGTGGTACACAAACATACAATATGCAGTCAAAACAGGCACAAGAACAGAAAAGCAGGCCTGTTGTGTAGTTTAAGGGCTAGGGCTAGAACAACTGCTTTGCATGTAATCTTTAGCACCAAAAGAAAAACAAATGCAAAAGGTCATCTTTATCAGTAGTTCAAGAAAAACAACTGACAAGATAGTGCACAAAAGCCACTGGATTTTGATTGGATGACAATTACTACTGGAAATACGAAGAAACAGAAAAACCTAAGTGTTATTCTAGGTATGTAAATTAGTATAGCTACAATCTAAAGCAATTTGGCAATATTTCGTGAAAAATTTACAGGCATAGTTTATGGCAGTGGTTCTCAACCTGTGGGTCGGGATCCCTTTGGCAAATCTCTATTTCCAAAAATATTTACATTATGACTCATAACAGTAGCAAGATTACAGTTATGAAGTAGCAACTAAAATAATTTTGTGGTTGGGGTCACCACAACATGAGGAACTGTATTAAAGAGTCGCAGCATTAGGAAGGTTGAGAACCAACACTTTATAGGATCCAGAAGTTCTATTCCTGGGTATTTACTCCAGATCCTAAAATAATCATCTCATGAAAACATTTTCTGGGAGCTGTACAGATAGCTCAGTGGTTTGATTCCCGGCACCCACATGGCGGCTCCCAACCATCTCTAACTACATTTCTAGGGAATCTGACAGCTCCTTCTGCCCTCTGTGGGCACTGTACGCACATGGTGCACAGACATACATGCAAGCAAATGCCTATATGCATAAAATCAATAAATACAGGTTTGCAATGTATTTTTTGAACTCACTGAGTGAATTCCCAAAGAACTGGGAAGAAGTATCCATCAATTAATCAGTAAAATACTGTGAAAATAATATTGCTATCTACCCATATATGAATGTGGGTAGATTAAAAAAAAATAACACTGAATGGCTATAGGCATGATGATCTATGCCTATAATCCAATCCACTAGGGAGGCGGAGTAGAGAGGATGGCTTGAGCACAGGAGTTCACACAAGTTTAGCAACACAGCAAGAGTCCATTTGTCCTGGCTGGTTTTATGTCACCTTGACACAAGCTAGAGACAGTAAAGGAAGGAGACTCAGTTGAGGAAATGCTTCCATGAAATCCAGCTGTAAGGCATTTTCTCAATTAGTGATTGATGGGGGAGGTCCAGCCCATTGTGAATGGTGTCATCCCTGAGCCTGTGGTCCTGAGTTCTATAAGAAAGGCTGAGCAAGCCAGGGGAAACAAGCCAGTAAGCAGCACTCCTCCATGGCCTCTGCATCAGCTCCTGCCTCCAAGATCCTGCCCTTTGAGTTCCTGTCCTGACTTCCTTCAGTGATGAACAATGATGTGGAAGTGTAAGCCGAATAAACCTCCCCAAGTTGATTTATGGTCATGGTGTTTTGTCACAGCAATAGTAACCCTAACTAAGACAACATTATAATAAAATAAGATAAAATAAATAAGATTCAAAGAAAGAAAGAAAAAAAGGTAAGAAACAGAATGCTATGCAAAGTAACCTAAAGTCAGAAAGAGAAACATCACATTTTCTCTAATATCCTATCCTAGCTGATAATTTTTATATATGTGTATTTAGGTGGAGGTGAATGTGTATATGGTTAAGATACCAGGAAAGGGAGAGAAACGGGCTTTAAGTGGAAGAGAATAGTAGAACACATGTGAAATGAAAATGGAGAAGAGGATATGGGGGAGGGTTAACTAGGGAGGAAGAAAAGAGAGATGCAAGAGAGGAGGGGTGAGGGAGAAGATCAACCAAAGCAAAGGATGTATATAAAAAAGAAGGAATCTTAATAGGTGAGTTACTCAAAAACAAAAACAAACAAAAAAAAACCACCACCACCAACAACAACAACAACAATGAATGAGGACTGTTGGCAACAAAAACTAAAGTGAAATCAAACAAATCAGGCTGGAGAGATGGTTAAGTGATTAGGAGCACTTGCTGCTTTTCCAGAGGCCCTGGGGTTGGATTCCCAGCACCCACACAGTGGCTCACAAGTATCTGTCACTCCCGGACCGGGGGATGCAAAGCCTCTTCTGGCCTCTGGGGGTACTGCATGCACATGGTGCACAAGCATACCTGCAGGCAAACACTCGTCCACATAAAATAAAAATAAACGAATCTAAAAATTGAAATAATAAAATGAAGTCATGCATGTACTAATGATGACATGGGATCATAAACTGAGACGATCCATATAACATTCATTCCTAATGTTTCTGAAGGCTAAGTCAAGCATAAAACAAAAATCTCTTCACCTTGAAATGCTATACAAAATCACTTAAAGAAGATGTCCAAGAGCAAACTAGGCAAGCCTGTCATCAGCTTACCGGAGCACACAGCACATGAGCAGCAGGTGGGTGGGGACATTAGCTGGATTGAGCATACTGGGCGTGTCTGACTTCATACAGGCCAGGAAAGCCCGCATCCTCCTGTTCTTGTCCTCAACTGCTTTGCCTAACCAGAGCTTCTTGAGGTTTGGGCAAGTCCATTCCCGAAATGTGAGTGCAGATACCAGCTCAGGTGTTTGAGGTGACTTCCCCTTATAGGCAGACCACTCTTTAAGGATCACAGAAGGAACTGAAAAACAAAGTAAGGAAAAGTGGGCTCTAGAAAATGGACATTACTGTAGCTGGCTACAGCTGACAGGATCTATTGCACTTCAATATCTTTGAATTTTTGTCACTGTAATTGTTATTGTCAGCATTAGTAAATACTAGGAGCCATATGCATTTATTAGACAGTTGATTGATATATATATATATATATTATCTAATTTGTACCTAATTATCACATTAATTCTCATAAAAATCCAAAAAGGCAAACAGTCATGACAACATTTTTTGCAGAACATAGTGCTTACTCTGCAGAAGAAAAAGTCAAGATCCCATGCTACATAGTTTTTTAAATACTTTGAAATTCATTTTTAAGTAGATGTACCAGACTAGACAAAGAAA
This sequence comes from Peromyscus eremicus, assembly GCF_949786415.1. Taxonomy (NCBI): domain Eukaryota; kingdom Metazoa; phylum Chordata; class Mammalia; order Rodentia; family Cricetidae; genus Peromyscus; species Peromyscus eremicus. The sequence continues at coordinate 16,469,466 of NC_081439.1, read as the reverse complement.
GATATGCAAGGAAGAATGATATGAATACTTGGTTTCATTAATAGATTCCCAACGATTTTAAATTCTCAAACAAAAACAAAACAAAATCCCTCAAGTCTTAGCAACTCTGGAGGTTTAGCAGACGTTGGAGGCCAGCATAGTAAAAAAACCAAAAACCCTAAGTCCTTCAGATCCAACATCAATTAGATTTCCAAGGCTGAAAGGAAGTACGGCAGAACACCATGGCTTCTAGTACATCTCAGATCCCTACTCTATGCTCTCTGTCATTGGAGATGTGTAGCATCCACCTAATCACCCAATTGAGACATTTCCTCTCAGTTTCCACATTTTTGAGAGATTTACTTATCATGAATGCATGTCACATTCTGTCCAATGCTTTCTCTGTATCCACTGATATAACCATATATGAATGGTTTATTGATAAACGGTTTATTTATTTAGCCATTCAATGTATATATGTATTATGTATGTATGTATGTATGTATACACACACACACACACACACACAAAATTGTACTAATATTTTTGTTTCTTGGTTTTTCTAAGACAGCACCATGCTATGTAGCCCAGGCTGGCCTTGAACTCTTTATACACATGTTTTAAGATTTTTTCACATCTATTTGTCTTAAGCTGTTTGGGTTGCTATGGAAAAGGCACCATAGGCTGAGGTAGTAGTGCACACCTTACTCCCAGCACATGGAATCAGAGACAGGTGGATTTCTGTGAGTTCAAGTCCATTCTGGTTTATATAGTGAGTTCCAGGCTTGCCAGATCTACACAGTGAGACCCTGTCTCAAAAGCCATAGACTAGCTTAGATGGCTTATAAACAGCAGTTATCTATTTCACCAAGTTCTAGGAGCAGGAAAGTCTTAGACTCAAGTGTGGAGAGATGTATCTGGTGAAGGCCTGCTTCCTAGTTTACAGATCGCTCTCTTCCTGTATTGCCACAGGGCAGAAAGTGAAGGCAGCTCTCTAGGGTTCCCTTACAAAGACACAACTCCTATTTGTGACCGTTGCTTCTAACATATTGAGGGGTTAGGATTTCAACAGATGAATCTGGTAGGTATTTGAAAACAGAAACATTCAGTCTACAGCACATACTGACTGTTCTAGGATGTACTCATAATAATGGAATTATTATATATTAGAGAGTAAGTCTATCATTTAGTTTTGCTACTGTTTGTTTTGTTTGTCTTTGCTCTGCTTTATGGTTATGAATTACCGGGATTAATTTTAGAATGCTATTTTGATTCTATAATAGTGGTTTGGGGTGTTATTTCTGTGTATCTTTTTTGTTTGTTTGTTTTGAGAAGAGGTCTTACTATGTAGACCAGGCTGGCCTTGAACTCAGAGATCCACCTGTCTCTGCCTCCCAAGTGCTGGAATTAAAGGTGTGCACACCATCATTCATGACTATCTCTGTAAATCTTTTTTTGGGACAGGTGCTAGAAGTTAAAACTACAGGTTTAGACCTACTAGGCACATGGTCAACCATGGAGCTACATCCCCAGCCGCATTATCTATGTAATTTAATATCAATCATGTGCATTAAAAAGATATACAAAGAGAAATCAGGGATGTAGCTCTGTGGTAGAGTGCATGCTTGGCATCCCTGGGGCCCTGGGTTAACTCTTTAGCACTAGAACTGAATAAGGAAATAAAATCACACTAGTAGATACTGATATTTTATCAGTTCAAATGAAGAAAAGCTGCTTTATCTTTATCCTCCTCCACTTATAATTGTCTAAAATACATTCTCCTTAAAATTTTTATTTACTCATTTAGTGTGTATTTGGGGTGGGTATACTCATGTTACAGCCTGCACATGGAATTGCTTCTCTCCTTCTACCATGTGGGTTCTGGAAATCAAACTCAGGTTGTCACTGGCAGCAGGACTTTAGCTGCTGAGCCATATCCCTGTCCCTAAATAGCTTCTGTACACACACTGATACAGTTTTATAATTTTTGTTCCCGTGAAACACAATTTAGAAACTCCAAGGAGGTCTGTTATATTTATCAATTATTTTGTTAATTTGACTATTTTTCTTCTTTTCTGATGTTCCAAGACTCATTCTTTTACCATTCTACTTATAAAAAAATTAACCTAGTTCTCCTTCATTACTAAAGGATCTTATTTGATAAATAATTGTGTGTTGCTGTGGTGGTTTGAATGAGAATGGCCTCTACAGGCTTATATATTTGAATGCTTGGTCCCCAGTTAGTAGAACTGTTTGGGAAGGATTAGGAGGTATGGCCTTGTTGGAGAAGGTGTGTCACTGGGGGTGGGCACTGAGGTTTAAAAAGACTCTTGCCATTCCTAGTAGGCTCTCTCTCTGCCTCATGCTTGTGGATAAAGATGTAAACTCTTAGTTGTTCCATGCCTTTGCTCAGCCATCACCATCAAGAACTCTAACTCTTTGAAAACATAAACCCAATTAAATGATTTGTTTTATAAGTTATCTTGGTCATGGTGTTTCATCACAGCCACAGAAAAGTAACTATGATAGTTGGTTATTCTTTTCTTTTAGTACTAGAAATAGTTTAATATTTCTTTCTGAATTCTAAGGCTTCAGATCAGAGATCACCTGTTATTTATAATTATTTTTCCCTTAAAAGTAAACATCATATAAAGGAATTGTCTTTATTATGGGATTTTTGTACATATGTCATTCTCACTTTCTCTGAGAGTCTGATACAAATATTAGATCTTTTGTTGTAGTCCTATAGGTCTTTATTTTTCAGACTATTTTCTGTTTATTCTAAGTGCATAATTTGTGTTTTTCTATCTTCTTACTGTTGTGCTTACTCCACCATTTAACCTATTCCTGAACAGTTTTGTTTTGTTGTTTGTTTGTTCATGGAAAGAGGTTCTTGTGTAGCTCAGGATGGCTTCAAATTTACTTTGTAGCCTAGAGGATGATCCTGAATTCCTGATTCTTCTGCCTTGACCACCAAAGTCTTGGGATGAAAGGTGCATACTGTCACAACTGGCAAGGATTTGACTGTGGTTATTGTATTTTTTTAGTTCTTAATTTCCATTTGATCCTTTAAATATTGTTTCTTTTTTAATTTAAAATTTTTTATGTAGTGTGTGTATGTGTGTGTGTGTGTGTGTGTGTGTGTGTGTGTGTGTGTGTGTGATATGTGCATGCCATGGCATGTGTGTGGAAGTCAGAGGACAACTTTCAGGAGCTGCTCTTTCTCTTTACCGTGGGTTTCAGGGATTTGCACAAGCACTTTCACCCGCTGAGCCATCTCACTGTCTATGTTCAATTTGTTTTCAGTATGTCTGCAATTATTTGTTAAAACATTTTTATGAGAGTTGCTTTGAAATTCTTCTCCGATTAGCATCCTGGTGTTCATGTTCTTTCTAAGCTGCCTGATATCTGAATTTGAAACCTTCCTAATTCTTGGTATGATAAGGAATTTTCAGTTGAAGTCCAAACCTGTGAGTTTTGATTGAAAAGGTTCTGGATCTTCTTCCAATCTTGTATCTTACCAGGCATTTTCTTCCTACTGTAGTGTGTGAAGGTGGACTTCATTGCTGACAGCTGCAAGAGTATGTGTTGATTCCTCACTTGACCTTGTCTGACACCTCCCCAGTGGTATCGGGGAAAGCAGCCTGGCAGTGGAGGATATTTTCAGGTCTTTGCTGGGAAAGGTGAGGGTGAACCAGAGTTTCTTTTGTGGTGCTGGGCTTGATTAGAGCAATTTTATAGAAACACTTCTGTGTTACTAGGTTGGTCCTTTGCAGGCTCTGGGCAGAGGGTATCAGTCTGCAGGGGTCAATACTTCTAAGATTCCCTACCAAACTGTCTCACATCCTGTCTGTGATGTGTGAGACAAAAAGAAAACGCAGAGAACTTATTACTCTAGTATTCCTTGGGTCTCAAGGTCATCAACGGTCTCTGCTTTCTGGAGTATCTTGTGTTTTTGTTTTTGTCGTCCCCCCCCCCACACATACAATGTTCTAGAATTCTAGTTGTACTTAGCAAGAAGACTAAGGAAAGTATATCTAATCTAATTTACCTTCATGGAAGTAGAAACCTAAGTTATTCTTTTGGATATACTAATTTGACTAAGTCATTCTTGTTTAAAACAACATAACAATTTCAACTCTCTACAGCATCATATTCTAGAAGAAAAACCTTGCTGAGGAAGAGAGACTGTGAGATAAAGTCCTGCATTCTCAAAGCCCGCCATTGTTCTTAAAAGTAATACACATTCTGAATGTTTCATGATTTCAGAATTAGGGCTCACATTTGTGTAATCTGGTAAATGATGCATTTTCTTGAAGACTGCTTTAGAGCTCCACGTATGGTATACTCGCACGGGCTTTTCCGGCCTGTGCCAAGCATAGAGAGATCTGCCATAGGTAGAATAGCTAGAGTCATACTTACCTTCCATGGGTAACCGTCGCCGTATGGCCAGACGCTCCACTTTTCGCTGTGCCTCTGCTAGGCTAAAAAGAACTCCATACACATATTGGCGAGCTGACCGGAAAAGGAGAGCAGCTGGAGGCAGCTCCATGTTACACTCATCCTCAATACATACAGGGATTTTAATCTCACCCTAATAAGAAAATGGTTCAGGGAAAAGAAGAAAATGAAATCTTCAAGATTTAGAACAGAGCTGAAAAGAACAAATAATGACCTGTAGCCTCTGGAGTAGAGACAGTAAATTTACTATTTGTATTCAGAGAGATTTTCAGATTAGCAGCCATAAGAAGGAAGCCCAGCTGTGTACAGCCACCTTATAAGCTAGATTCCATTTGGAAAGTCTCAGATCTCATGGACAATACTGACTGTCAGGGAGAATCTACCCTAGACATTTTTTTTTTCTTTTTGAGACAGGTTCTCACTATGTAAGTCTGAATGGACTGGGGCTTGCTATGTAGACCAAGCTGGTCTGGAACTCAGAGCTCCACCTGCCTTTACCTCCAGATTACCAGTATTAAAAGCTCGTGCTACTATACCTGGCTTAGACATTTTGTGGGTAATTCGTGTTTTGAGACCAGCAGAGAGGAACAGGTATGCAGAAGTAGAGTCAGGGACAAGGGACAGGGGAACAAGACCTCTTTTTAGATGGCGCCTTCAGAACCACAGTCTATTAACTTAGTACACTGTTTACTTTAAAATCTTTTATTGTTATTATTTTTATTATTTTTTTCATTTATTTTACACACCGACCACAGTTTCCCCTCCTTCCCTTCCTCCCATTCCCTGCCCCCACCTTCCTTCTAACCCCCCATCCACAAATCTTACAATTTGAACTCCTCTCTTGGAGTCTTTTTTATTGCTTAGTGCCAATTCCTACTAATCTCACCTTTTCTGAGGCTTTTAATGCAAGGAAGGGCACAGACATACTGGGTTTCCTTGTACCTCGTGAGCTACAATGATCAATGGGCTGGGGATAGAGCTTAATGCTAGGGTGCTTGCCTCACATGTGTGAGACCCTAGGTTCAATCCCCAGCACTGTTCCCCCTGAATAACAACACAAATTCTCTGACAAGTTATCTCAGGTGACTTTGTAATTTAGTAACTATGAGATACTGCAGGGAATTATCTGGGAGGTAGACATGGATGTGTTGTTCTCTCACCTTAGTAAGGACATGGTAAATATATGGATACATAAGACCCCTTCGGTGTCTGTGTTCAGCAACCCTCAAGACTTCTGGAGCTACTGGAGGTAAAGGTGGAATGGTGATATCCATGTGGTTCCTTGTAGACATAGATAACAGAGATGGGATGTGAGGTTCACCATCACCTACGCTAGTTTCCGAAACTCCAGCATCAACAGGCTGTACCCAAGACCCTCTGTCACCACTGGGATCTTCCCATCCAGGCTGGTGCTGAAGTGCTTCTGTGTTGTGACTAAAAAATTCACAAACAGCATAAGACAGAAAAGGAGGTTGATAAAGATATTTCCACTCAAGACATCTAACCTGATCCCAAGGACTCTCAGAAACCCTCAAGGCACCAGATTAAGAACGGACATGACACTTTTCCTCTCAGTGGTCATCACTGTCCCCTGGCCTCCTTCACCTGACACAGACCAAAGAATCAAAATTCATGGAAGTTACTCTGGATCCTTTACACCTGTAAGATGTCAAGTTTAGAGTCTACCCATAGTCTAAGAAAATAATTAAAATTATAATCTCAAAGTAGCTCTGTTTCCCAGGAATAATCTCTTTAAAGGAATACTCTTAAAAACAATCAACCCAGCATATGAGACCTAATCTTCATTACTGAGGAACTGTTCCAATATTTCAACTATAAAAATTCCTTTATTCTTTTATCCTTCAATCTATGTTCCTCACAAACTGAAAAATGACAGGCATGTTATGTAGCACATTCATGTTAGGATTTCCTAAGCAAATGCCTTTCCTGTATGGCCTGGATATCTAAAAATCACCACCTGCAAAAGGCCAAGGGGCAAAGAGTAACGAAAGGAAGCCAAGAGCATCCACCTCTCCACACTTGTTAGAAATCTTGTTCTGGTTGTCCGCAGAGCTACTTACTCAGAACCAGCTCCATTTGCCTCATCACCCTCAGAGGAGGAGGAGTGGGAAGAATCTGGTCCCAAAGGAGGTGAAGTTTTAGAAGGCAGGCAGTTAGGAAACTGGGGTGTAGAAGAGTCATAAGAAACAGCCCAATTGGTAAAGGAACTGTCCTGTAGCATGGGATCCTCTGAGAAAGCATGGGATTCCCCCACATTATGGGAGAAGAGAAGAGACGAGTTGGGTCCCATTGGAAATGGTGGTGGATATTTCATTTTCTGGGGCACCTGGCGAGAAAACTAAAGGATAAAACAGATGGAAAAGATATTTAACATTTTACCAGGATACAGGATGGTTTCCTCAGAAGCTGTGGTATAGTAGATGATACCAACAGTAGGAACTGTTGAAGTACGAAGTACCTACCAAAAATATTAAGAAATAATTCTGATAGTGGTATCTGAATAGACTTTACCAGAACCAGGAAAATGAACCAAACTAGATCTCTTAGAAATATTTTTGTGACATTATCTAACCTATTATAACTATATAATATCCTAGTGAGTACTAATTTGGAAGCTATCTTTCTATAGTCTTCCAGCCTCAAGGTATAAAACAATACAGGTATATGGCCTGCATGGTCTAATTAACACTGAATTGTCCTAAGGACTCAATTCAGATTGTAAAAATCAGGAATGAGCTTAAGTCTAAGGTAAGCAAGTGATCTTAATCCTTTTAATGAATATGTAATAAACAATACTTACCATTGGCTTTCCAGTAGAAATAGGGCCCATTTGATTCCGTGGAATAGGAGGATTTCCAAGCCGATTATTTCGAAAGCCTGAAGCCAAGAAAAGTGCTGTTTCAGCCAATCCTAATCATTTTACCATGCTTATTAATTCTGTTAAAGCATCACTGCATAAAAAACCTGTTATAAAGTTATACTTTATAATCTGAGATTGTAGGACAATGGTAGGGCACTTGCCTTGCATGCACGGAGCCACAGGTTAGATCTCTAGCACCACAAAAAGTTATAATTAATTGACCAGCTACTATGGGCTGTTCCAAGAATCTGGCTTTTTGTTCCCTGTGGGATTTCCTTACACAGTCTTTGACATCCTCAAGATTTCTAAGCTGGGCCCGTAAGCCTGAGATTATGTACAGGTGTGTTCACAAGCTATTTCTTGAACGGTATATTCAATATTAATTCATTTGAACTGAGTTCCCAGTTCAGTTTGATACCTACCAAATTTACAGTGGCAGCAATTAATCCTAGCCTTTCCATCAAGAAAGTAAGCGACATGAAGGTTCTGTGGTGAGATAGCATCTGTCTGCTGTAATACTGGAGGAATAGATAAGTGGTATGCCCATGCCAGGGATTGTAAATGGATGTTTCTTTCCCACCCATCAGTTCCCAAATAACCACTCAGAGGCTTAATATTACTTATAAATGCTCAGCTGATAGCTCAGGCTTGCTATTAGCTAACTCTTACACTTAAATTAACCCATAATTAGTATTGGGTGGTTGGGACAGGAAACGTCCGTTTACAAGGGATCCTATATAAAGTATTTAATCTGATAACAGCCCAACATAATAGATATTTTGAGCCATGTTTCATACAAAAATGAAGTGATGAGATCACTCAGCTAGTAAGCAACAGAAGTAGAATTCAAATCAAGCTTGCTGCCAAAGACAGGGCTTTTTTACATACACCAGGTCACAATGAGGGTTAGTATAAGGAAAAGCCCAAGCTAAGGAAATGGCATTATCCCCCCACCTATAAATGTGAAAAGGCAGGACACAGGCAGAAACAAGGGATTCCACTCTGGCCCTAAGGGATAAACTCAATTTAACAGCAGCTGGAAGCCTTACCTAGAAAGGAAGGACCCATTGGCAGTGAAGAGAGTTTGGTTGTGACTGAATAGTACTCAACTGCTTTCTTGAATCGTTCTATTTTGTCTTCTGTCCTAGACTGGATGTTGGAACATCAGATTTTCAGAAAAAGAAACAACATGAGAGTGTCTTTTTCATACAATGTATACATTGGAAGTCAAAATGATAACAGAAATAAAATATTTAGAAACCCAAGAGAACAACCCAAGAGAGCATAAGATCAAGTAGAAAAAAGCATTAATCCCAGCACTAGGGAGGTAGGGGCAGGCAGATCTCTGTGAGTTTGAGGACAGCCTGTTCTACATATTCAGTTCCAGGCCAGCCAGGACTACACAGTGAGACCCTGTCTCAAAAACAACAAAAAACAAAAGCTCCACCTGCCCCCCACAACCCACTGTATCTCCAAACCTACCAGCCTAGTTCCAGACCTGTGGCCTTGAATACTTTTCATATATAAATCCCTTTTGCCTAATACATCAGTCACTTCTTCCCTTTGCCATCCCTTCCTCCCTTCCCCTCATCTGCAAACCACAAGCCTAATTCTGAACCATGGCCATGAACTCTCTCTGTTCCTGAGACACCTTATCTAAGTAAGTCCCTTCCTCCCTTTCCCATCACCCCTTTCCTCAAACCCCCATTTTCCCTCCCCCTGCTGTAGATCTGTGGCCTTGGCACCCACTTTTATCAAGATGGCTCTTTCCTCTTCTATCCTCTCCAATCCACTGCCATCTCCTGCACCCACAGGCCTAACTCCAGACCTGTTTGGGATCTGTCTTAGGGTTTCTATTGCTATGATAAGACACTGTGACCAAAAACAGCTTGGGAGGAGAGGGTTTAGTTCATCTTACAACTCTCAGGTCACACTCCATCACTGAGGGAAATCAGGGCAGGAACTCAAGGCAGGAACCTGGAAGCAGGAGCTGATGCAGAGGCCATGGAAGGATGCTGCTTACTGGTTTGTTTCTCATGGCTTATACAGCCTGCTTTCTTATACAACCCAGGACCACCAGCCCAGAGAAATGGCACCACCTACAGTGATCTGGGACCTTTCACATCAATCATCAATCAAGAAAAGCACCACAGGTTTGCCCACAGGCCAGTGTGGTGGGGACATCTTCTTAACTGAGGTTCCCTCTTCCAAAATGACTCCAGCTTGTGCCAAGTTGACATAAAACTAGTCAGGACAATTAAACCCTTTTCAACTTGACACATAAATACATCATTGTTAAACCATAGCCTTTCCTTTCTTGTTCATCCCCAAGATCTCATGTTAACATTAATATCACAATCTAAAGCATACTTAACTTTAAAAGTCTCTTAAAATATCCAAGGTTTCTTTAAACATTCAAACCCTCTCCAAAATATCCAAAGCCTCTCTAAATATCCAAAGTCTCTTAACTATAAGCTTATTTTTACTTTTTAAAAAATATACCTTTCTTTAAAAATGTATTTTATTTTTGTTTACACACACATGTGCATGAACAAGACAAAGCATGCATATGGAGGACAGCCTTTGAGAGTCGGTTCTCTCCTTCCACTGTGGGTTCTGGGGATCACATTCAAGTCATCAGGCTTCCACAGCAAGGGCTATTACCCGCTAAGCCATTTTGTCAGCCCTTGTCAATCTTTTCAAAGAACAAACGTTTTGTCTGATAATCCTATGTATTTTTTAAAGGTTAATTGTTTTTATTTTATGTGTATGGGTGTTCTGCCTGCATATATGCCTGTGCACCACATGTATGTAGTGTCAATGGAGGCTAGAAGGAGGTGTTGGATCATGTGAAACGGAGTTACAGAGTGTTGTTAGCTGCCATGTGGGTGCTGGGAACTGAATCCAGGTATTCTGCAAGAACAACTTCTTAACCACTGAGCCATCTCTCCAGCCCCTGTATTTTTTAGTATTTAATTAATTTCTACCTTCATTTTTATTATTTCTTGCTATCTGCTGTATTTGAGTTTGGCTTCTTTTTATTTTAGAGGCTTGGGGTGTATCACTGGGTTCTTTATTCAAGATTACTGATTTTTTAAAACAAAATATTGTATTTTTTTATTTAGCGTGTATACACATGGGAAGGTTAGAGGACAACTTGCAGGAGTCAGTTCTCTCCTTCAACACATGACTTGCAGTGACTGAACTAAGTTCACTGGGCTTGGAAGCAAGTGTCTTTCCACATGGAGCCATCTTGTAAGCTCTCTAACTTCTTAGTTTGAGCATGTACAGCTGTAAATTTTACTCTTAGGATAAATGGATGGAATTCCAGATATTCTAGTATGTTCTATTTTTTTTTCATTTGATTCTAGAAATTTAAAATTTTATCTCTCATTTATTTGATGACACAAAAGTATATTAGTAGCCAAGTATTTGTGTATTTTCTGAGGCTAGATTTTCTGTTAATTTCTAATTTTACTCCACTGTTGTCTGATAAGATACAGGAAATTATTTCTGAGTTTTATTTGCTAAATATTGTCTTTCGGCTTATAATGGGGCCAGTTTTAGAGAAGACCCCATGTGCCAGTGAGAAGAATGTCCATATGTGTTGGGTGGAAGAGTCTGTAGATAGCTGTTAATTCTAATTGATCTGTGGTATAATTTAGTTCTGAAGTTTCTTTACTTATTTTTTATTAGGAGAAGCTATCTAGGTAAGAGAGTGGGATATTGAAATTTCTCACTGTTGTTGTATTAGAACCTATCTGTATGTGTTTATGCCTTTTAATGTTTATTTTATGAAATTTAGGTTCCCATGATTTGATACATAGATATTTACAACAGTTATGGCCTTTAATTCATTGTTCCTTTTATTAATACATAGTGGTCTTCTTGATCTCTCCTGATTAGTTTTGGTTTGATATCTATGTTATCAGGTATGAGAACTGCTATATAAATTTACTTACAGCTTCTATTTTGTTGATAATTTGCTGTCTAGCCTTTGACTTTCAGTCTTTCCTTGTTATATGAGATTCTTAAAGTTAATAGATAGTTGAATCTTGTTTTTTGACCCTGTCAGATAGTCTCCGTCTTTTAACCAATAAGTGAAGACCATTGCAATCAAAAAGAGTTTGCTTGCTATTATTTCTGGCTTTCTTTTTTGTCCTGGCTGATTGGCAATTTTGATCTTCCTCCCTGGTGGTACAGATGTTTGCTTGCTTAATGTGTTAGACATGACTGAGACCTCAGTTCTCCTCTGCTCATCTATTGTTTTCATGAACTATATTCTTTCCTGTGTTCTCATGTGTGAAGTTCTCTTTCTTCTTCAAGTCTGCACAGTATTCCTTTAAGAATTTTCTGCAGTGCTGGCTTAGTGGTGATAAAATGCCTTAATCTGTGACTGTCTTGAAAAAGTATTTCTCCATCTATTTTAATAGATAATTTTGTAGAGTAGAGCAATCTTGGTTAACAATTGTTTACGTTTAATGTTTGTGACTTATCATTTTGGTTAGTAATTTAATATCTAGTTTTCCTGGCTTGTAGGATTGCTGATGACAAGTCAGACATTATTTTGATGTTTCTGCCTCCACATATTACTTTGTGTTTTTTCTTTAGAGCATTCAGTACTGTATATTTGACACCTTGATTATGCCATGCAGAGGTTCTCCTATATTTGTGTGTATTTGGGGTTCCACATACTTCTTGTGTTTGGAAGTTTATTTCTTTGTGTGTGTTAGTGAAATTATTGGCTATAATTTAATAGAATATGTTGTATAAGCCATTTGATTTTGTCTCAGCCTCCTCTTCTCTGCCATAGATTCTTCTTTGGTTTCTTGAGTATATCCCAGTCTTACCGAAAGTTTTGGTCATATTCATTAATTTTTTCTTCTTTATACACACCTATAAATATCATTGCCTTGACCTTGACCTCCATCCCTGAGATTTTTTTTTTCTTCTTGGTCTTGTCTATTGATGCCTTCTTCTGTGTTTTAAATATAAATGACTGTTTCTTTACATTTCCAAAATTGCTGTTTGATTCTTTTTTAGCATCTTGGTTTCCTTGGTGAATCTGTTCTCCATGATTTAAATTTTCCCTCTAAGTTACTGATTCTTTCATCCAATTTGGTTCTTGAATCAGGCTTTGTAATTTTGTTGTCTGTGTCTTGAATTAAGTTCCATATTTGTATTCAACTCTTCTAATTGATTGTCAATCCTTTCAAAATGTAAGACTGTGAAATTGTTTTCTGGCATTTCAGCTAGCTCATCTTCTTTCTTCCATGTTTTTGAGGATCCTTGTGGAGGTGTTGTAGTGGACTGTTGGCTCATGTTTCTTTATTGTATTTTACAATACAATATAATTTAATATCTGTTGGAGTGTGTACATTCTTTAGTTTGTTCTTTTTTCCCTCCACCTTTTTATTTCTCCCTGTGTGTGCTTCATGCATGTGAGTGTGCAGGTGTGCGAGCTCATATACATACATGTGAAATCCATAGAAGGGTAGCTGGTATCTTTATCACTCTCTGCCTTATTGCCTGAGACATTGTCTTTCATTGAGCCAGAAGATGGCAGTTTTGGTTAGGCTGGGTGGCCAGTGAGCTCCCAGGATTTGCCTGTCTCTGTTCCTCCCCCACCCAATACTGGGTTATGAGCACATGCAGCCATTCCCAGCTTTTTATGTGGCTGCTACAGATCCAAACTATGATTCTCATGCTTGTGCAGCAAGTGCTTTACTTGATACCATCTTCTTAGTCCCTCTTTGAGTTTAGATCAGTCTTCCTGGTGGGCTGGACAACCCACACGGGCTTATGAAAATCCACTGCAGTAAAATCAGGATAGTTTGACGGAAGACTCAGTTAGCTGCAGGAAAACATACTGTACTCCTGATTTATTTTCCCAGTAAGGTTTGGAGATAGAAGTACTAGGGTCAAAGTTATGGAATAGGCAATATATTTAAATAGTACAGTGGGACGTTAATGAGGTAGATACAAAGTAGGAATGAGAAGAAAAGTATATGGGTTAGAGGTATGAAAAAGAAGTAGAGAAAATAATCAAGTTATGACTTATCAAAGTGTACGTGTGAAGGGTCTAAAAGATAGGAAAAAGGTAAAGAATTTTCAAAAATACATACATGTATATATAGAAAATAGAAAAAAGGTTAAAAAATTTAAAGTATATCAACACAGAAGCAATAAACTGACATAGGTATTAAATTCTTTTTTTTTTTTTTCCGAGACAGAGTTTCTCTGTGTAGCTTTTGGTGCCTGTCCTGGATCTTGCTGTGTAGACCAGGCTGGCGTCGAACTCACAGAGATCCACCTGGCTCTGCCTCCGGAGTGCTGGGATTAAAGGTGTGTGCCACCACCACCCAGCGGTATTAAATTCTTAGTCAAAGTCTCTTTCTGGTTTGGAGAGCGTCTGTCCTCTGTGTTATCTTAGAGCTGTCAGGTGGTCAACTTCTTGTGAACAATACAGCTCTTCTTGCTGTGTCCAAGGTGACAGAAGCTGAGAACTCTCAGCTTTCCAGTTTCTATGGCTCAGGATACTCAGCGTGGTGTCTTTTGCTCCAATCCTGATGCCACAGCGGTTTTCACACTTTTGTCTTCCTCTTATCTCTTCCTCTGATGCTTGCTGGGACCAACTTTGGAGGCAGAATGCCCTGCAAAGTTGGGCACCAGGAAAGGAGCAGCTCCTCTTAGTCTTGGGGTCTTCCCTGCCTGGCTCTCATACATTCAGCTTCCGCAGACTCTGTGCCCTACATGCTCTCCTCTGCATCTGCACAGCTCTGTCAGTGGCATGTGCACTGGCAAGCAAGGCACGTGCTGTATTCTGTCTCCTGCATAGCATCGATTCCTCTGCATCTGCACAGCTCTGTCAGTGGCAAGGCGCGTGCTGTATTCTGTCTCCTGCATAGCATCAATTCCTCTGCATCTTCCAGCGGATCTGCTGGGCTCTGTCCCTGGTTCTGTCCTAGGATTAAAGGCATGCACAGCATGCTCAGCAGGCTAAGACATTTTTCTTTGTCGTTGCACGACTTTCTTTTCTCTGCTTTGTTATCGCTGGTTTTTGGTATCCTTGCACTTCCTTTATGGACTTCTGGAGCTCTTCTCTAGTTCTCTCTTTGAGATAAAGACTATTTTTTTCTTAATTTTTCTCTCTCCTGACTGACTCGCTCTGATGCAGCTTCTAAGCTACCACCTTGGTCAGAAATCCAAAGCATACTCATTACAAAGAATCATGTCGCCTCTCCTTCTTTTGGTTTGTATTTTTGGCACAGAATCTCATTCTGTAGCCCATCCTACCTTGGAATTTACTATGTAGTGTAAGCTGGCCTCAAACTGATGAACCTCCTTCCTCATCCTCTAGATTGGGGTATTCTAGGTATGTAATACCATGTCCCACTAAGTATATCCAATCTGTTTTACTACATGTATATTTCTATAGTTGGTACTATATGCGTAACTTTTTACCCTGATGTTTATTATATATATTTATGTCTGAATGGTTCCATATTTATTTATTTGTCCATATCTATATTTATTGTGAATATGTTATACTCAAATAATCACATAATATCTGACATTTAGGTTATTTTTCAAATTTGGCAATTATAAGTTATACAACAAACAGATACATTGTCCATTTAATTTTTGGCTGGACTGTGGATTATACCCTTAGAAAAATACCATAAAATGAAATTCTTACTTCAAAAAGCATGGATATTAAAACCAAAATCACTTAAAGATAAAAATCCATAATGTGACACAGTTACATATCCACCAGAAAGGCTAAAATTCAGGACAGTTAATCTTAAACAATGGTAAGGATATGAAATCACTGAAACTCTATCACATTGGTAGTGGGATTGTGCGTTGACACAGTTTGGAATATAGTTTAGCAGTCTCTTACAAAATCAAACACATTTACCATATGGTATTGCAACCCTACCCAAGAGAAATGAGTATGTCTATCTATCAAAAGACACAAAACTGTTGATAACAGTTTTATTCATAATTTTCTCAAACTGGAAACTCAAATGTTTATCTATAAAAATGGATAACTTGAGGCACCATCAAAAATGGAATATGATAAAATGGTAAGAAACTAAAAAATGTTCTACATCCTTACCCCTCATGGAAATAAAAATAAAAACTATCTTGAGATTTCATCTTCCACCTGTCAGAATGACTAAAACCAATAAAACAAGTGACAGCTCGTGCTGGCAAGAATATACAGTAAGGAGAACACTCATCCATTACTGGTGGGAGTGCAAACTTGTGCAGTCACAATATAAATCAGTGTGGCAGTTCCTCAGGAAGCTGGGAATAAATCTACATCAAGATCCAGCTATACCACTCTTGGGCATGTACCCAAAACTCTGCATCCTACTACAGAGACACTTGTTCAGACGTGTTCATTGGTGCTCTATTCATAATAGTCAGAAATTGGAAACAGCCTAATGTCCATAAACAGATAAACTGATAAAGAAAGTGTGGTACATTTACACAATAGAATACTAATCACCTGTTAAGAAAAGTGAAATTACAAAATGTGCAGGTAAATAGACGGAGTCAGAAAAAAAAAAAAACATTTTGAGTGAGGTAACCCAGACATGGCCTCCTCCCCCTAACCAAGAAGCAGGTATCTCAGGCTATATTTCCATTATGTTTTATTTTATATGTTAATATTAGCTTCTAAGCTTTCAATATATGTGCTACAAGCTGAATAACTGCAGAGGTTAGGTCCATAGTAATGGACTATAGAGGGAGGAGGAGGATCTCCCAAGAAGGGAAGATAGAATGTATTGTTATGGAGTGACAAAGGGAAACTAGAATAGGAGGATTAAATGGGGGAGGGAATGGAAGAACAGGATAAAGGAGGGCGTATCGGAGGGACAACTAACACTAAAGGCCTTTTGAAAAACTGACTAGAAACCTATTACTGTAGAAACTTCCTAAAATACACACGTATATGAGAAAAATCTTAATGGAGTCACCAAATAATAGGGGACATGATGCCTCAGCTAGACATCTTAGGCCATCATGTAAAACCTCTAGTGCCAAGAATGAGTTAAATCCTGTTATTTACCAAAGGGGTTCCCACACATCACAGGCCATTGCCAAGGCTGTTGGTTGCTCTCCACAACTTGATGATAAGGTCCTCTTGCTGAAGACAACACTTACTTATGTAATAGATCACAGAGAAGTCAAGCTGCTGCCTAACTAAAAGCTTTACATATACTGATTAGTGTTTATGGTGTTAGGAGTTACTCTGCATGCAACTGGAGTAGAAAGGTAATCATCACTATCACCCAGCTGTAACCCTGTGGCCTACAGTGGTGCCTGCCAGGGACACTGCTACAAGAGTAGCACAAAACTTACGGGAATAACCAACCACTTGCCAAAAAATTAGATTTAAGGCCCACACCATGAGATGGAACCCATATTTGATATTGCTAAAGTAGCCAAGTACCTGAGACTATTATTCTACTAAAGGAATATGGTAATAAAATGCCCCCTAATGACATACTGCTATACCTATAGATCAGTGCTTCACTCAGTTATCATCAGAGAAGCTGCTTCTTGTAGTAGATGAGAATTAACAGAGGCCCACAACTGGACAATGTGCAGACAGTGAGAAACTTTGGAGCACTCAGTCCTAAATGGGATGTCGTCATCATTGTCCCCAACCCAGGGCTCAGAAAGATAATCAGAAGAGGGGGTGGAAAGATTCTAAGAGCCAGAGGTGATGGATAACTCCAGGGAAACAGTGTCTTCCAGACACAACAGCGCTGATGCACATATGAACACAAAGAGACTATGGAAGCATGCACAGGTTCAAGCCAAACAGGGTAGGGTCTCAGCACTGAGAGGGAGCAATGGACATGGGCTCTCACTTGTAACCAAGAAGCAAGTATCTCAGGCTATATTCTCATCATCAATATATGAGAATATCCAATTCACCATACACCTAATTCTAAAAGGTAAGTATATTGGTCCAGCAGTGAAATGGGCATTTCTTGTTCTTTTGATATTCCATGGTAAGGACACAATGCAGAATTTAGCAGAAACTATTCACTCCATTCTAGTTCTAGCCTGAGGAATGACAAGACTTCAGAAACCAAGAGGTTGTATAGGAATCCCATTTTAGTCTTTTTTTTTCCTTCTGCTCCTTTTAAGGCCAGCCTGAATCAAACCTTTGGCAGTAGAAACAACGGGGAAATAGCAGGAAACGAAGATGGAATGACAAAAACCTTCCTCTTTGATCAGAGAAGCAATGCTTTAAAGTGATTTTCTCTTCCATCCTACTACTTGGCCCCAGTCATGGGCCTCGTCACAAAAAGGAGGGATAATTAATGTCCTGAGTTTATGGCAGGACAAGTGAGAAGGGAGTGGCTCAGAAAAAAACAGAACCACAAAGTTGTTTCTGAAGAGCTGAGTTCATCACTGACATGCAAGTGCACACAGCTGACAAAATACAGTAGACCACAGACTCTATGAACTGAATTACAAGTAACACCAAAAACGAACAGCACAATAACTGCAATCAACACACACGTTTAGTGCCAACTTTAAATACGAACAGTCTTAGTTCTCCAATCAAAAGACACAGGTTGACTTAGAGGAAAAGGATGGACAAAAGTAGTCTAATCAAAAAGGAGCAGGAAGCAAGTAGGCATGGCTACCTTCTATCTGTTCGAATAGACTTCAAACTAAAACTAATCAGAAAGGGGGGGGCACTTCTTCTAACCAAGGGAACAGCTGACCAAGAAGACATTACTATCTAAAACATATATGCACCAAACTCTAGTGCACCCAATTTCCTAAAATGATATACTATTGAAATTAAAGACATAGTAGATGAGTTCAGTACCCCACTTTCTCCAATAGACAAGTTATCTAGCCAAAAAAATAGAGAAACATAATAATTAATTGACATCATACATCAAATGGACTTAACAAATATCTATAGAATAGTCCACCCAAGCACCAAAGAATACATTCTACTCAGCAGCACATGGAAGTCTCTTTAAAACAATCCACACCATGGGACACAAAACAAATCTTTACAAATTCAGAAAAACTGAAGTAACTCAGTGTATTCTATCTGACCATAATGCATTAAAACTTGAAGTCCACATCAAACAAATTTCTGGTGAATACACAAACTCATGGAGGTTAAACAACTCATCACAGAATGATGAACAGGTTCAAAAAGAACTTGAGAAAGAAAATTTTCCTGGAACAAAATGAAAACAATAAAACCTCTGGGACACACTATAAGCAGTTCTATGAGGGAAATTTATAGCTCTAAGCACACACATGAATAAATCAGAAAGAACTGGGTATGGTGCTCCATACCTTTAATCCCAGGACTCAGTAGGCAGAGGCAGGCAGATCCCTGTGAGTTCAAACCAACCTGGTCTACACAACTGGTTTCAGGACAGCTAGGGCTACATAGAGAGATCCTGTCTCAAAACAACTACAACTAATCAAAATGAGCACAAATAAATGATTTGATGATGCAACTCAAAACTTTTGAACAACAAGAACAAAGCAAATAAAAATCCAGTCAATGGTAAGAAATAAAGAATAACCAGAGTAGAGCCCTAAGGAAGAGGAGGCAGAAAGAGTGTGAGAGCCAGAGGGGATGGAGGACACCAGGAGAACAAGGCCCTCTAAATCAGCTGAGCAAAGCTCACATGAACTCACAGAGACTAGAGCAGCATCCACAGGGCCTGCAAGGGTCTGTACCAGGTCCTCTGTGGCTATATATTATGGCTTCCAGTTTAGTGTTTTTATGGGATTCCAGAGTAGGCGAATGAATGTGTCTCTGATTCTTGTGCCTTCTCTTGGGCTTTTTTCTTGTTTGTTTTATACAATTCTGATGAGTTATTTTCTGTTTTATATTATTATTATTATCCATTAGAAACCAATTTTTTTTTCCTAATGAGAGACAGAAAGGGAGCGGATCGGATGGGAGGGGAGGTGGGGAGGAACTGAGAGGAGTAGAGGGAGGAAAAACCATAATCAGGATATACTATGTAAGAAAAAGAAAATGATATAAAGAATCAATGAATCTAAAATCCGGTCCCTTGAGAATATAAACAAGATTGACAGACTCTTGTCCCAACTAACAAAAAGAAAGAAAAAAAGAAAGAAAGAAAGAAAGGAAGGAAGGAAGGAAGGAAGGAAGGAAGGAAGGAAGGAAGAAAGAAAGGACCCAACTTAACAGAATCAGTAATGAACAAGGGAATGTTACAATAATATTATAAGGAAATATTTTAAAATCCTATACTCTGTTAAGCTGAAAAACTTAAAAGAAATGGGCAAATTTCTAGATTCAGACCAACTACCAAGTAGCCAAACCACTGAACAGAGCCATAAAAAATGAGAAAACTGAAATAGTAATCAAAGGCCTTCCAACTAGAATAAGTCCAGGTCCAGATGGAGTCAGGGCAGAAATCTACCAGACTTTCAAAGATCTACAGACAATTCTTCTTAAAATATTAAAAAAGGAAGGGGGGAAGAAAGGAAGGAAGGAAGGAAGGAAGGAAGGAAGGAAGGAAGGAAGGAAGGAGGGAGGGAGGAAGGGAGGGAAGGAAGGAAAGAAAGAGAAGCAAGCACCCCCAAAGTCTTCTATGAAGCCAGTATCACTCTAAAACCCAAACCAGCTAAAGACACAACAAAGAAGAAAACTACAGGCCAATACCTCTGATGAACACAGATTCAAAAGTGCTCTATGAACTACTTGCAAACAAAACACAGACATAGAGCAAAAGGATTATACACCATGACCAAGTTGGCTTTATCCCTGAGATGCAGGGATGGATCAACATATGCAAGTCAATAAATGTAATAAATAACATAAATTGACTTAAAGACAAAATCACATGATCATCTCAATAGACATAGTAAAGGCCTTTGACAAAGTGCCTTCATGATAAATGCCCTAGAGAAAGTAGGACTAGAGGAAACATACCTCAAAATAATAAAAACTACATGAGAAATTCACAGCCAACATCATCCTACATGGAGAAAAAGTTGAAATAATCCCACTGAAGTCAGGAAGGAGATAGGGCTGTCCTCACTCCTATTCAATAGAGTGCTGAAAGTACTAGCTAGAGCAATAAGGCAGGAGAAGGAAATTAAAGGCTAAAAATAGGAAAAGAAGTCAACTATCCTTATTTGTAGAAGACATGATATTACACATAAGAGATTCCAAAAATTCTACCAGAAAACTTCTAGAAACAATAAACAATTTCAGCAACACGGCAGGATAAAAATCAACTTGCAAAAATCAAAAGTCTTTCTATATACCAACAAAAAACATATATAAAAAGAGATCATGGACACACTCCCATTCACAATAGCCTCAACAATATCTAGGAATGAACCTAACCAAGCAGGTAAAGGAGGCCTACAATGAAAACTTTAAACATCTGAAGGAAGAGATAAAGATACTACAAGGAAATAGAAAGATAGCCAATCCTCATGGGTTGATACAATATTATGAAAATGACCATTTTAACAAAAGCCATATATAGATTCAATGCAATCCTAACCAAAATCTCCATCTCATTCTTTACAGAAATAGAAAAAAAAACTAACCTAAAATTCATATGGAACCCCAAAAATAATCTCAGACAGTCAAAACAATCCTGAGCTAAAAGAACAATACTGGTGGACTTAGCATTCCAGATCTTAAGATAGATTACAGAGCCATAGCAGTAAAAACAATACGGTACTGGCACAAAAACAGACATGTAGACCATCGGAACAAAATCCAAGACCCAAATATGAGTACACATGAGTACAGCAAAAATATACACTGGAGAAAAGAAAGTACCTTCAACAAATGGTTCTGGGAAACTGGATGTCCACATGCAGAAAAGTGAAATTTGACCCGTATCTATCACCTTACAGGAAACTAACTCCAACTGAATCAAAGACCTACACATGAAACCTGAAACTGCTAGAAGAAAACACAGCTAGTACTCTACATGAAATAGGTGTGGAGGAAAGGACTTACTGACTAAGGTATCATTTGTTCAAGAATTAATGCCAACTGTTGACACACAGGACTTCATAAACCCAAATGGCTTCTATACAGCTAAAGAAGCAATCAGTCAAGTGAGGAGGAAGCCTGCAGAAGGGGAGAGAATCTGACAGAGGATTAATAACCAGAATATGCAAAGAATTCAAAAAACTAAAAATATATCTACCATATGAACATATACCACTCCTTGGCATATTGGCAAAGGATGTGACATTCTATTCCACGGATTCTTGCTCAGCCACATTTAATGATGCTCTATTCACAATAGCTACAAAGTGGAAACAACCTAAATGTCCCTCAACTGACAAATAGGTAATGAAAATATGGAGCACTATGGGATATTATTCAGCTGTAAAGAAAAATGAAATCATGAACTTTGTATATAAATGGATGGAACTAGAAAAGATCATACTGAGTGAGGTAACCCAGCCCAGAAAGACAGACAGGAGGGAGGAGGGTAAAATAACAGTAACGATGTCTGAGAAAGTCATAAGGAATCATAGTGTTTACTATCTATCTACAATATCTAAAGTACATGTAAGTCTGTATATATGTATATATAATACATGTACTGTTTAAATAAAAATTCCCAACCTGGGCTGACAATGATCCCCTCAAGAGCCGTAGACTATCTAACAAAACCCCAGTACCAGGCATGAGAAGCCCTCTTTAGAGTTGCTGGTCAGGGTTGTCCAGAAGACTCCCAGAACATTAGTAGCTGTTGCTCTTGCTCTTGATTGCCCACCAGAGGTGAAAGGTAAGCCCCTATTCCTAAAGACACCATGCATTTCAGACACAGGGCCCAGAGGACCCAAGCTGGATGTGACCCGAAAGCCTCCTCCCTTGAGGACTGGCTTTAATTGTACCAGAAGGTCCATGCAAGCAGCCAGGGAGGGAAGCAACCGACAATCCTACCCAGCTATGACACCTCTGAACCATAACAATGCTCAGCATGGCACAGTAACTCTAAGGGAGCAATGGTGGCACACATCCCTTGAGAGTAACTATTGATAGTAACTGAGGACTGTCCAACAAGAGAGGAACCATGTCTGCTCCTGGAAACCTAACCAACTACCCAAGGCTGGTGAAGTCGTGGATCTTGGAGGAGAACCTACAGCCACCACTTTACTAAACCAGCATAATTCCTACCTACATTCTAAACATGTGTCCTTATACCCACAGATGAGTGTAGTTCTCACCTTCATCAAGGAAACTTCTCTTTGCAACAGATGGAGACCACTACAGAAAACCACAACCAATCAAAACGTGGACATGTGGAGCCCAGTCCCAGGGGATACATATACAACAAAACTCCTTCACCTAAGGCTTAAGGAACATTGTGAAGGAGAGGGTGGAAATTGTAAGAGCCAGAGGATCAGGGAGTTTCCTGTGAGACTGTATCTCCTAGAAATGACAGGGAGGTTACACCCATGAAGTCTCACCAACATTGTTACCTAAACAAATATGACCTGAGCAAGGACTATACCAACAGACATGCTAAGCTAACATAGAAGGGGGAAAGCTCAGGAAGTCTCAACCTTAGACAAAGAACTACAGGCAACCTAGGGATGCTGAGAGCAAGGAAGACTAGTACCAAACATTCAGCCCTGAATAAAATAAATTATAATTTGAAAAGAAAGAAAAGAAACTGCCAGAGGAATCCACAGAATAATTCCGAAACGTCTAAAATGGTGGTTTTTTTGCAGGGAGATAATGCAGTTGGCAAAATGCTTGCTGGGCATGCAAATGGATCAGAGTTTGATTCCTAGCACTCACGGTAGGGAGTCCTAGTACCCACGGTAGGGAGCAAGACATGGTTGTGCATGCTTTTAATTCCAGCACTGGGGAGGGAGAAAAACGAGAATTCTTAGGGCTCATTGCTCAGCCTTCCTAGCCTAATTGGCAAGCCCCACATCCCAGTAAGATACCTGGTCTCAAAAAAAAAAAAAAAACCAAACAAGGTGGACATAACTCTCAAGGAATGACACCCAAGGTTGACCTCTGGCATCCATATGCAGCACACACACACACACACACACACACACACACACACACACACACACTTGGTGCCTTTGAGGTCAAGGAAGTAAAGAACAAGAGTACAGAACAGAAAATCTATTTGAAGAAACAATAAAAAAAATCTTTCCAAATTTAGCAAAAGACAAAGTTAGAGATTCAAGAAGCTAAGCAAAATCTAAACATGACAAATTCAAAGAAATCCAAACCAAACGCACTTCTGGCAATTCTATGAAACAACTAAAGAACGAACTTTACGCAATATTTTTTTTAAACTACATTAATTGTGTAAATGTGTCTCTGACACCTTACATACGTGGAGGTCAGAGGCTAGCCTTCAGGAATGGGTTCTTTTCGACAACATGGGTGTTGGGGAACAAACTCAAGTTCCAGGATTGGCAGCAACTGCCTTTACTTGCTGGAGCACCTCAATGGCCTTATACAATCTTCTTCAGGACAGAAGAAGAAACACTTGCTCTCTTAGTTCCTTTTCTCAATGCTGTAACAAATACCGACAAGAGCAACTGGACAAGAAATAAGGGAGGATTTCTTCTGTCTCCCGTTTGAGAATGCAGTTCATGATGCCATGGGACATCATGGCAGGGATGATGTGGCAGCAGGACCATGAGGGGGCTTGTCACATTGCATCTGCATTCAGGGAGCAGAGAGAGACTAAGACCAATGCTCAGTTTACCTCTTCCTTTTCATTCATTCTAAGGCCCAGTCCATAGGAACGCTGCGCTCTTATTGAGGGTGAGTCCTCATCCCTCAGTTAAACTTACTAGAAATGCCCTTACAGAACTATCCAGAAACATGTTTCCTGGGTGATTCTAGGTCTAGTCAAGTTGGGGCCAGTGAGGTGGCTGAGGTCAATGCACTTGCTCTCAAACCTGATGCCCTGAGTTTGAATCTACATGGTATAAAAAAAGAACCAACTCCTAGGAGTTGTCCACTGACTTCCACATGCATGCCATGCCATGCCACACCCACACACCCACACATACAAACAAATAAGTGAATGTTAAAAAAATCCAGGGTTTGGGGATTTAGCTCAGTGGTAGAGCACTTGCCTAGCAAGCACAAGGCCCTGGGTTCAGTCCTCAGCTCTGACAAAAAAAAAAAAAATCCAGTCTAGACCCAGGTATGATGATGCACACCTTTAATCCCAACATTCAGGAGGCAGAGGCAGACAGAGTTCTGTGAGTTCAAGGCCAGCCTACTCTACATAGCAAGTTCTAAGACAATCAAAGACTATGTCTCAACAAACCAAACAAACAAAAACCAAAAATCCAGTCAAACTGACAATGAAGATTAACTCCCAGACTTGCCAGCTCATTTCTGAGCCTTCATTATCCTAAAAAATTTTTCAATACAGCACAAAAAAAACTACAATTAGCCTCCATGAAATAAAATGTAAAAAATACTCTATGAAATACCAACAATTCAAACAGCATTCCAGAGAGGTTTGATATAAAATATATCAATCCTAAATACTGATGACTAAAGAAGGAAAAGAGAGCCCGGCAGTGGTGGTACACGTCTTTAATCCCAGCACTCGGGAGGCAGAGGCAGGCGGATCTCTGTGAGTTCGAGGCCAGCCTGATGTACCGAGTGAGTTCCAGACCAGCCAGAGCTGTAACACAGAGAAACACTTTCTTAAAAAAACAAAAACCAAAAAAAAAGGGGGGGGGGAAGAAACACGATTCTATCATAGATGTGTAAAATACATTTGTATGATTGACTGGAGAGATGACTTGGTAAAGAAAAATGTGTTTGCCATCCAAGCATAAGTTCTGATGTTTAGCACACACAGAGAGGTAGGTATAGAGGCATACACTCGTAATTCCATTGCTGAGGAAGCAGAAACAGGTAGATTCCTGGAGCTCACTGGCCAGCCAACCTAGCCAAATGGGTGAGCTCCAGGTTCAGTGAGGGACCCTGTTTCACAAAATAAGATGGAGGGGCTGGAGAAATGGCTCAGTGGTTAACAGTATGTACTGCCACAGGCTGGAGGAAAGGGCTAGGGGTTAATAGCAAGGACTGTTCTTCCAGAGGACCTAAGTTCAGTTCCCAGCACCCACATTGGGCATCTTACAATTGCCTATAATTTCTATACCCAGGAGATCCAACGTCTCTTGTCTCCAAGGGCACCTGCACTTGTGTGTGTGTATGCACACACATGCACACAGACACATAAAACAAATCTTTTCAAAATTAGCACATACCCAGAAGACCCAAGTTTAGGCCCTAGCACCCACAACTGCCTATGTCTCCAGTTCCAGGGGATTCAGCATATGCATACATGTGCATATTCACATGCATATATAATTAAAAATAAATAAATGTTAAAAATAAAATAGAGAGTGACTGAGGAACACACTTGGCATTGACCTCTGGCCTCCACATGTATGTACATAAACATCCCAGTGCACTGTCACAAATGTAAGTATGCACATACACACAATGCACAGTGCACTCAGTATAATGATAACAATGAATCATCTTAGCAAACTAAGACTAGAACACATGCATGTCCTGATAATGTCTGTCTCCAAAACCTACAGCTCATATCAGATATAATCATGACAATAATTTCTCTAAAGAGCAGGAATAAGAAAAGGTATTCTAGTCTCAGCACTCCTTTCGGCAAGGTTTGGAAATTCTAAACAATACAATAACTCAGGTTTGGGAGGGAGGCACACAAATTGGAAAACAAAGAAAGAAAACCATCTCCATTCAGAAACATGACCACCTAAACCAAAAATCCCAGGAAGTCTACCACAAAGTCCTAGAACTAATAAGTGAGCATGTAAAGTTCCAAGTCAAGACTCAGCACACAAAAATCAATCATATTTCTATGAATAATTATAAATAAAAATAAACAAAATAATGTGTTTGCAATAAATGAAATATGCAATATTTAGTATAAATACTAAAAGCCATGTACAGAGCCTGAGAGCATAGCTCTGTCTGTGATAGACTATTTGTCTAACATGCACAAGGCCCTGAGGTCAATATCTAGCATCATAAGAAACAAAGTAAAAGTATAAAGATAAAAATAAATTTCAAAAATGCAGGGTTTATATGTTAAAAACTATAAAACATTCAACAGATTTTTAAAAATCAAAGAAAAGCCAGGCAGTGGTGGCACTTATCTTTAATCCCAGCACTCAGGAGGCAGATGCAGGCAGATCTAGGTCATCCTGGTCTACAGAGTGAGTTCAAGGACAGCCAGGGCTACAAGGAGAAATCCTATCTCAAAAAAAAGTCAAGGAAGGCATAAATAAAATGGATTTCCCATGCTACTGAATTCAAATATTCACAACTGAGCTCAACTGTACAGACCTGTAATCCTAGCTACTTGGAAGACAGAGACAGGAAGATCACAAGTTCAAGACCTGACTGAGGTTGAAAATTAATTCAAGGCAATATAGTGAGACCTTATTGACAAAGAAAAAGTTTAAAAAAAATGGCTGGGGATATAACCCCATGATGGGCAACTGGTACATGTGATCCTAGGTTTAATCAGTAGTACTTGAAAAACAAAAAACAAACAAACAAACGAATTTCCTCTATACATTTCCAACAGAAATCCAAGCAAGATTTCTTTTTTTTTTTGTAGATACAAACAATACTATTCCAAAATTTATATGGAAAGGCAAGAGCTTACAAAGACAAAATAAGACTGAGACTAGAAGAATCACTACCCAGCTTCAAGACTTAATATTGCGCTATAGTCATAAAGGTGGTGCACTTTTGGCGAATATATATATATATCATCCCACACACAGTACAGAAATACACTCATGCACATATAGTCAACTGATTTTTTAAAAGTAAAAACATAAAGGTAATTCAAGGGAGACAAAAATAGTCCTTTCAACAAACTATTTTCAGATACCTGGATAACCGCATACAAAAACAAAAAACAAATGCCCTCATAGTTTACACACAAATGAACTAGAGATATAAATAGAAAATACACAATTATTTGGCTTTTTTAAAAAGAGAGGTTGAAGAAATAGCTCCATCAGTAAGGTCCTTGCCTTGTAAGCATGAGGACCCTAGTTTGATCCCTAGAACCTACATAGAAATGCTAGGAGAAATTGACAGTAAGTGTAAAAAAAATGTTCATTGTCTATGGTGGCACATGCCTGAAATCTTGTCACTCAGGAGGCAGATACAGGGAGATCAGTGCAAGTTTAAGGACAGCATGGTCTACATAGCCAGTTTTGGGACAGCCAGCACTACATAGTGAGTCCTTGTCTTTAAACATAAACAAAAGTTCACTATGAGCCATTTATAAATACAAATTAAAACTATGATTAGCAAATGTGGGTATAGCTGAGTGGTAGAGTACTTGCCTAGCAGGACAAGGTGCTATACACTTACAAATAAATCAGGACTAGCAAGCCTATGCTTGCCACTATGCCCACATGAGTTGGATTCCACATGGTAAAGGAAAGAAGAGACTCTGAGGTTATCTTCTGAGCGCCCTATGAGCGTCACAGCATGCACCCACTCCCCACACATACATACATAAACACAAAAAAGGCAGAACATTTAAGTTAAAATATCGACCAAGCACTGGTAAGGAAAGAGACAGTTACTGTGAAAAGTGATTTGGCATTAACATAAATTTAAACATACACTTAACAGATGTTCTAGAAATCCAGAAATATCTCAAACAGATGTTTACACTATGAAAATGAAACACTATATTCATACAAAAACTTGTATGCAAGTGTTTACAGCAGCTCCATTTATAAGCACTCAAATTTATATCCAATCTAAATATTCTTTAAGGCATGTGTAGATGAATGAGCTGTTCATATACCCATAAAAATGAATTACTGGGGCTGGAGAGATGGCTCAGTGGTTAAGAGCACTGGCTGTTTTTCCCGAGGTTCTCAGTTCAATTCCCAGCAACCACATGGTGTCTCACAACCATCTGGTGCCCTCTTCTGGCCTGTAGGCATACATGCAGGCAGAGCACTGTACATGTAATAAATAAATAAATAAATAAATAAATAAATAAATAAATAAATAAATAAATCTTTAAAAAAATGAATTACTGACACACACACACATACACAATATCAAACAACTTGAAAATTCTTGTTTTTCTTTAAAAAGTTTCTTTTTTTTGCCGGGCGGTGGTGGCGCATGCCTTTAATCCCAGCACTCGGGAGGCAGAGCCAGGCGGATCTCTGTGAGTTCGAGGCCAGCCTGGGCTACCAAGTGAGTTCCAGAAAAGGCGCAAAGCTACACAGAGAAACCCTGTCTCGAAAAACCAAAAAAAAAAAAAAAAAGTTTCTTTTTGTGTGTGTATGGGGGATGACAGTGTGTGTATGCCACATACACGGAGGTGGCCCTGAAGGCCGGAAGAGAGTGTTGGAGTCCCTGGGGCTACTTATAAGCAGTTGTGAGCTCCTCTGCACGAACAGTACATGCTCTTAACCACTGAGCCATTTCTCTAGCCCAACTTGAAAGAATCTTAAAAACATTACGTTGAATGACAAGACATTCTCAAGCTATTATGTATCTTATGATTCCATCCATATAACATTATCTAGAAACCATAACTATAGCGACAGAGAATACCCAGGTGTTGGGAATGAGTTACAAAGGGATAGCATAAGAATCAGGGGGGATGGGGTATTACAACTTTTCTGTATTCTGAGTGTAATGATAATCATATAAATTAATAACTTAAGATTTCATAGAACTGTACACACAAAAAATCAAACTGATTGTATGTTAATTTAAAAAAAATAAGTCAAAAAATCTCAGAGTTGCACATATAAATCATATTGCTAAAAATAAAACCAACTTTTTAAAATTTTTTTTCAGACAAGGTTTCTCTGTGTAGCTTTGGAGCCTGTCCTGGAACTTACTCTGTAGCCCAGGCTGGCCTTAAACTCACAGAGATCTGCTGCCTCTGCCTCCCGAGTGCTGGGATTAAGGGCTTGCGCCACCACCGCCCGGCTCCAACTTATTTTTGTAATTTTTACTTCATAACATAAAATCCTAGTTGGGCCTTTTCTTCCAATAGTAACAATTACTTTGATTCTTATTTTATGGAGACTCATTTAAATAGTCTTTTTTATTTATTATCTACTTCATCCTCCAGTAAGACATCCTTTAGGTTAAAATATACATTAATGAGATGGCTCTGTGGGTAAAGGCACTTGCCACCAAGCCTGGTGACCTGAGTTTAATCCCCAGAACCCACATGGTGGAAGGAGAGGACCAAAGTACCAAAGTTGTCCTCTGGCCACATGTGCACTGTGGCTTACACACACAATAAATAAACAAAAACATCAAAAATATGCATACATCAAAATTAGCTGAGGGTGCAGCTGAGTTGTAGAGTGTTTCTTTAGCATGTGTCAAGCCCTGGGTTTGATCCCTAGCATGTAACACTGAAAGAAGACACATAAGAGCATTAACTGTAGTGAGTTGTTTCTGGGGAATGAAATTTTAGGCTTATTTTCTAATTTTTCTGAATATGTTTGCAGTACATTAATCATCAGTAAAAAAAAAAAAAAAAAAAAAAAAAAA
Source organism: Peromyscus eremicus (assembly GCF_949786415.1). Classification (NCBI taxonomy): domain Eukaryota; kingdom Metazoa; phylum Chordata; class Mammalia; order Rodentia; family Cricetidae; genus Peromyscus; species Peromyscus eremicus. Next base: position 16,439,512 of record NC_081439.1, on the reverse strand, counting down.
AGGACCCTTTTCTATTCAGACCTCAGAACATTTTTAAAGGAAATTTTAGAATTTCCGTCAGTAAGCAGGGGAAATCAAGTAGCAAGGAGGGAAGCTGGGGACCAGCAAAACGAACAGAGAACTTGGGAGCATAGCAAGCGAATGTGAGAAAGGCAGTGAAGGCCAGCGAGACGGCTCAGCAAGTAGACACACTTGCCAGCAAGCCTGACAACATGAGTCGGATTCCTACAGCCCACAAGGTGGAAGGAGAGAACCAACTCCCACAGGCTGTCCTCTGGCTTCCACACACATGGCATGGCATGCACACAGCTGCAAACATGTGTGCACCCAAAATCAATTTTTTAAATTAAAAAAAAAAAAGAAAGCCGGTGATTCTTGGGAAGGGAAAGACCAACTCACCTGAGATTGTTTGAAAACATCCTTCCCAACCACATCCAGGTTTGAGGGGTCTTTGATGGAACTGACATACTCAGAAACAGCCTTGATCACGACATCACAAGGTGGAAGGACCAACTGATGGGCTCGGACCTAGAAAAGACAAGTAAAGGACACCAAAGTCAAAGATGGGGGCTGGAGGGACGGACAGCTCAGCTATTGAAGGCTAGGCTTTCAACCAAAATCTGAGTTTGGTTCCCAGCACCCACAGCTGTCCCAGCAGCTACAAAAGTCAAAGATGGATCACTGGGTTGGGGATTTAGCTCAGTGGTAGAGTGCTTGCCTAGCAAATGAAAGGCCCTGGGTTCGGTCCTCAGCTCCGGAAAATAAAAATAAAAAATAAAAAAGAAAGAAAGATGGATCACTACGAGAAATTCCAAAGATGGATGACGTCCTGGCAGGGTGTGCTAGAGTCTCCCAGAAATGAAAGAGAAAAGAACTATACAACAGTTATCGAAGAGGTGGCCGATACCCAAACGTTCCTAGGTAAATAATAGTATAGGAAACTTTACAAAGCAGGAAAGGCCAGAGTGTGTCCAGAGGGAGTGGCTGGGTTTAAGAGGCTGCCTGTTCTCAGTCAGAGGGATCCCCAACAGTAGCTGGGCAGGCCCCAGAAAAACTTAGACAATCTGCAGAGTTGTTTCAGGACCAGACATTTTAACTTATTTTATTACATTTATTGGTTTGTTTGTGGGTGTGTGCTTGTGTCACAATTCATGTGTGGAGGTCAGAGGTCAACTTGTAGGAGTCAGTGCACTCCTTTCACCATGTGGGTCCCAGGGATTAAACTCAGGTTGTCAGGCTTGACAAGTGCCTCTACCCACCGAGCCATCTTGCCCACTCTGTAACAGACATTTTAGAGCAGCAGAAAAACAGGGCAGATCCTGTACAGCAGCAGGAATGACGGGAAGAGATACTGGAAAAGCTCTGTTCTCCGTGCTGGGGTGGTTGGCCCTCAGAACCCAGTGGAGTAGCAGTGAGATGCCATTTCAAAAAGGCCATGCTGTGTAGGTGGCTAGGCTGTCCAAGACACATTCTTGAGGCACACTTTTGGGGAAACTCAGGAAGAGCTGCAGGGACTGTATACTGAAATCTAGCCAGTGGAATATTGCTAACCTGGGGTAAAGGAAGTTTGAATCAGAACCACAGTATTAAGGGAGCAGAAAACCTACTGGGAGGCAGGATTTGTAGAGGAACTTCACCTAAGCTCAAAGTAGTACTCTGGACAACTCCTCCTTTACTCAATACCAAATGTCAATTTAGCAAGCAGACTTGGTCCTGCTGTTCTTGTCCTGTATCTGTTCTTCTTTTCCTTTCTCTTTACAACTTCCTTTTCCACTTTTCTCTTCTAAATAACATAGGCTTGCCTGGTTTGCAGGGCGTCTCTGAGTCTTAGCCTTCTGAGAACTGGAACTGTTGTCTGTTCCCTGATTTCAGTCCGTTAGTGAAAACTGCCCCATGTCCTCCACTTTTGGCCCTTGCCCTTTCCGTTCATGTTCTCTCTACTTTCTAGCAATCCAATTGGAACTGCTAAGATCCACAGTCATTAGTATATTGGCACACACATACTATCAGTGCCTTTTCTCAAAATGATTGATGCTGAAGTGGTGATGGTTTTGTACTTTACTACTACTACTGTACAGTATCATAACGGGCCTATGCCTCGACAGTGACTATTGTTGCGACAGCATTCTACTCTTGGGGAATGCTGGGGATCAACTCTGGTGCTCTGAGCACTAGTGCAACAGGACAATGACACCTCAACCCATCAAAAACTATCTCCCCTTGAACATTGTGAACATTTGCATGCAAAAATAAAGGTGGCATTAAATAGAAAATCCAAGCAGCAACCTAACTGTATACCTGCAAGTCCCAACATAGAAACAGGAAAATACAATGTTACATATCTCCTCTGAAAATTACCAAGTCCACAGTAATGCCCCCTATGAGAGTGACTTAAACAAAATTCCAAGGAATTCAAAAGAATAATCATAAATATGTTCCGAGAAATTAAGAAGGACACAAAATCTCAACTGAATTTCAAAATGGTAGGGGCTAATAGCTGAATGAAACAAGGAAGTCAATGCAAGATATTGAAAAGGAATCCCATACAGACACAGAAATATGGAAGAAAACCCAAACTGAATTATTGGAAATTAAAAATTTGTAGGTCCAATGAAAAGCTCAGTGGAAAGCCTCACCAATAGAACGAATCATGGGAAGACACAATGCCAGGGCCTGAGGACAAAGTAGAAGAACAGCAACACTCAGGTGACAACCAAGACAAGGTAATTAAAAAAAGAAACACAACATGCAAGATGAACAGTACAGGATGAAAAGACCGAATTCTCAGTGGTGCAGCCACGAGTCAGCTGCCCGTGTGACATGAAAACCCTATCCAGGGCTGGAGAGCTGGCATGGCAGTTAAAATATTTGCTTCTCTTGCAGAATACCTGGGTTCAGTTCCAAGCATTCAGTTGGTGGCTCACAACTGCTTTTAACTCTAGTTCCAAAGGATCCAACATCCTTGTCTGGACTTTTTGGGTACAGGTATGCACATGGCACACAGACATATATGCAAGTACACATGTATACATAAAATAAAAAATAATGAAACCTTAAAAAGATAAACAAACAAACACCGGCTCATGCAAGTAACTCTAACTAAACACAATGGGTCAAAAAAAAAAAAAAAAAAAAGACAGCCAGGCATGGTGGCGCACGCCTTTAATCCCAGCACTCAAGAGGCAGAGGCAGGCGGATCTCTGTGAGTTCAAGGCAAGCCTGGTCTACAGTGTGAGATCCAGGACAGTCAAGATTACACAGAAAAACCCTGTCTCGAAAAACCAAAAAAAAAAAAAAAAAAAAAAAAAAGACATGTTAGTAGGAGGAGGAGACAGGAGACAGAGTAGGGATGAGGAAGGGTAATAGGAGATGAAAATATATAGATTTGTCAGGCGGTGGTGGCACACACCTTTAATCCCAGCACTCAGGAAGCAGAGGCAGGCAGATCTCTGTGAGTTCGAGGCCAGCCTGGTCTATAGAGCAAGTTCTAGGACAGCCGCTACACAGAGAAACACTGTCTTGAACCCCCCCCCCAACAAAAGATTAGATTCATTATTTACATGTATGAAATTATTTAGAAATTATTAAAAGAAATCACACAGCACTCCATTGATACATAGAAATTTATGTTCTCAGCCATCAGTCAATGATAAAATTAATAATGAGGGACTAGCAAGATGGCTTAGTGGTTACAAGCACTTGCTGTTCTAGAAGACTGCAATTCAGTTCCCAGCACCAGCATGTCAGGAAACTCACAACCATCTGTAACTCCAGCTCCAGGGGAGCCAATGCCTCTGGCCTCTGTGGGAATCTGCACTTACATGCACCTGTATTCATGTAAACATAACCATATGCCCATGTGTGCGTGCACACACATACACACATGCACACACATACTACAGACACACACACACACACACATATATATAGCTAAAAATCATAAAAATAAACCTTACAAATAAATTAATAAAAATTTTAGATTTATTTATTTTCCTTGTATGAATGTTTTGCCTGCACATGTAGAGGCAAGTAGAGGGCATTAGATTTCCTAGAACTGGAGTTAGAGATGGTTGTGAATCATCTTGTGGGTGCTAGAAACTGAACCTGGGTCTTCCATAAGAGCTACAAGCGCTCTTAAGCACTGAACCACCTCTCTAGCCCCAAAATAAATATATTTAATAATGGGGAAAAAGTAATTCTAGGGGCTGGGGAGATGGCTCAGTGACTAAGAGCGTTGTTGCACAAGCCTGAGGACTTGAGTATGGTCACACAGGTCTGTAGCCCACAGGTCTGTGCAGGGGGCGGGTCTGTAGACAGGAGCACTGTTGGGGCTTAAGAGACGACCAACCTAATTCCAGGTTCAATGATAGACCCTATCTGAAAAGAATAAGGTGGAAAGTTACACTGCATGACACCTGATACCATCCTCTGGCCTCTGGATTAGCACTCACACACATGTGCACATACACCATACACACACTTGCAAAATCTTTAAACAAAAATAATTCTGTAATTTATGGAGAATCTTTATATCCTGACTTGAACTAACCACAAAAAGGCCATTTTGAAAGAATCAGGAAAGTTGTAAAATGTATTAGATATTAAGGTAACAGGCCAGCAAGATGGTTTAGTGGATAAAGACAATTACTGCCAATCCTAATGACCTGCATTGAATCCTCAGAACCCACATGGTACAGGAGGAGAACCAACTCCTGCAAGCTGTCCTCTGACCTCTACACATCATCATGACACACATACACAATAAATAAATAAATATATATTCCCCCAAATAAAAGGATGGTGACAAGAAATTAGCATTACTTTCATTAGGAGTGATAATGTCCATCTGCATATGCAAGAAAATGTGCAAACATTTTAGAGCCATACACAAAGAATATGCAAGTGAAATAACTTGTCATTTGTTTAAAGTCATATTGGCAATAAAAGAAAATCCAGAAAGCATGGCAAAAATCTTGGTAGTTGATCTAAATGATTAAACAATGCTAAATAATTGCAATAATCTATTGTATTGTGTTTGTGACATTCAAAAAAAGTCAATGAGGTGATCCCTAATGATACTCTGCTACACTCATAGAATGGTGCCTAGCCCAATTGTCATTAGAGAGGCTTCACCCAGCATCTGATGGGAGCAGATGCAGAGACCCACAGCCAAATATTAGTGGAGTTCAGGGAACCCTGTGGAAAAGAGGGAGGAAGGACTGTATGAGTCAGAGAGGTCGAGGACATCACAGAATCAACCAACCCGAGCTTAGGGGCTCACAAAGACTGAAACAACAACTACGGATCCTGTATGGGTCTCAGCTAGGTCCTCTGCATATATTTTATGGTTGTTAGCTTGGTGTTTTTGTTGGACTCCTAACAGTGGGAGTGGGCGCTGTCTCTGACTCATTCTCCTGCTCTTGGGACCTTTCTTCCTAGTGGGTTGACTCATCCAGCCTTGATCAGAAGGTTTATGCCTAGTCTTTTTTTTTTTTTTTTTTTTTTTGGTTTTTTGAGACAGGGTTTCTCTGTGTAGCTTTGTGCCTTTCCTGGATCTCACTCTGTGGACCAGGCTGGCCTCGAACTCACAAAGATCCGCCTGCCTCTGCCTCCCAAGTGCTGGGATTAAAGGCGTGGACCACCACCACCAAGCTGCCTAGTCTTATTGTAACTTGTTATGCCATGTTTGGTTGATATCCATGGGAGGCCTGTTCTTTTCTGAAGGGAAACAGAGAAGTAGTGGATCTGGGGGGAGGGGAGGGAAGGGGGAATACTGGGAGGAGTGGAGAGAGGGGAAACTATGGTTGGGAGGTACTATATGAGAGAAGAATAAATAAATACACACATAAATATACAAATAATGAATGAATAAATCAATATAAAATGAAAAAATTAAAGATTTATTTCTTTATTATGTATACAATGTTCTACTTGCATATATGCCTGAACACAAGAAGAGGGTGCCAGATCTCATTATAGATGGTTGGGAGCCACCATGTGGTTGCTGGGAATTGAACTCAGGACCTCTGAAAGAGAAAACAGTGCTCTTAACCTCTGAGCCATCTCTCCAGCCCTAAAGTGAAAATTTTTGATGCTAGATAAAAATGTAGGTTTCTGTTGCCTCATTGATAGTTCTTTAAGTATAAGTCCCTTTACACTGTAATTATTGAATCAACGGTATAAATCTTCAAAAGGCTTTTGATAAAATTTATTTTGTTGGGGGCTGGAGAAATGGCTCAGCAGTGAATAGCACATATTGCTCTTCAAGAGGACCTGAGTTCAATTCCTAGTACCCACACATCAGGCAGCTCACAACCACTTCTAACTCCAGCTCGAGGGGATCCACACCTATGGCCTCTGTGGGCAAAATGCACTCATGTGCACATATCCCCTACTTACATACACATAACTAAAATCAAATTTAAAAAGCAAGATTCATAAACATTCCGAGTCACAAGGGGTCATTTGTAAGAAAAAAATATTTTATCAACAAACAGCATCATTCATTCCTCATAAAACAGTTACTGATGGAGCTGGAGAGATGGCTCAGAGACTAAGAGTACTTGTTGCTCTTCCAGAGGACCCAGGTTCAATTTCTAGCACCAATATGGCAGCTCACAGCAGCCTTTAACTCCAGGGGACCCAACACTGTCTTCTGGCCTCATGGGCACCAGGAATGCAAGGGGTGCATACACATACAAGCAGGCAAAATACCCATACACATAAAATTAAATAGAAATAAAAATAATTTTTTAAAAAGTCACTATGTTTAATGTGATAGCACACACCTTTAATCCTAACTCTTGGATGCAGAGGAAGGTGGATCCCTAGAGTTTGAAGCCAGCCTGGTCTACCTACATAGTGAGTTCTAGGTCAGCCAGGGCTATGTACAGAGGCCCTGTATCAAACAGTTACTGTCAGGTATTGGCCAGACACTGTCCTAAGGCACCAGGGACACAGCAGTGAAGACCAAATACAAGAACACTGCCTTCAAGGCAGCAGAAATAGTAAATGTATTGGATAAGGTGATACGCGTTTATGTATGTATCTATGCATATATGCATATATAATTTTAAATAGTGGGATTGGGAAAAGCCTCATGAAGAAAATGACATTTGACAGAACTTTTAGGAGTGAGAAAATGGCTATGTAAGAAAAAAAAGGAAATCCAAGTAGAGAGAATGTTAAGTATGATGCTTCTAAGGGGCTAGGAAGTGCTGGGGTTGGCAGGCTATGAGAAGGACTGAGTGACATGAACAGTCATTATAAGATTTTAAATAGAAAAGTGACACACTCTGAGTCCTCTTTTTAAAATTAGTATATATTAACTATACAAAAGAGTAGGTTTCATTATGATATGTTCATGTATGAATGTTATATATTTTGATCATATTCACCTCCTTATTACCCTCTCAACTGTCTCCCTATTTGTCCCAAAGAGTCTAGTCCCTTCCCTATCAGTTTTTTTTTTCCACAGACAAAATAAGACAGATTCGTAATGCTAAAGAACAAATTTCAGAGCTGGAGATATAGTTTAGAAGTGGACTGATTTCCTATCATGTTTAAGGCTCTGGGTTCAATCCTGAGCACTGTCAATTTTTTTCCAAAAACAAATTTGCATAGTGTGTACGTGTGTGTGTGTGTGTGTGTGTGTGTGTGTGTGTGTGTGTGTGTGTGTGTGTAATGGGGGGGGGCAGGCGCACATGCATAGGCAGACCAAAGGTCACCCTGGAGTACTGGTCCTCAGAAGTGGTTCATCTTGTTTTTAAGACAATCACTGGTACATGGGCTCCTCACCTAGGGTAGGCTAGTTGGCCAACAAGCCTCATGGATCTGCCTCTCAGTCTTCCTGGCACTGAGATTACAAGTACAAAGCATCTTGTTTAGCTTTTGTGTTAGTGCTGGAACAGAACTCAGGTCTTCATGCTTACACAGCAAGCCGTTTACTAACTGAGCAGTCTCTTCAGACCCAGAACAAGTTTTATTATGCACTTTTCTAAAAAACTAAAAGAGCAGGGCTGGAGAGATGGCTCAGAGGTTAAGAGCACTGACTGCTCTTCCAGAGGTCCTGAGTTCAATTCCCAGCAACCACATGGTGGCTCACAACCATCTATAATGAGATCTGGTGCCCTCTTCTGGCCTGCAGGTGTATATGCAGACAGAACGCTGTATACATAATAAATAAATAAATAAATCTTAAAAAAAAAATAACTAAAAGAGCATGTGGCCTAGTAATTCTGAACACAATGTGAATGACCTAATTACCCCTAAACGGCCATCTTGGTTTCACCTTCCAAGTTTCTAAAAACTTACATTTTTTTGGCAGTACTAGAGATTGAACCTAGGTCCTCACATGTGTAGGTAAGCTCTCTATCACTAAGCAAATTCTCGAACCTAAAACCTTACTTTTAAGAGGCCTTTATAAAAACTATCAACAAACAGGTTGGAGTGATAGCTGAGTGGTTAGGAGACTGGTAAGCAAAACGAAACTAGAGAGCTGGCCATTGGGTTTATTGGTAGCTTTGTTATGGGCAATTTCAGCAAATCAGATTACAGAGGCAGGATAGTAAACAGGTCAAATACAGCCCCCCCCCCGTGTGTGTGTGTGTGTGTGTGTGTGTGTGTGTGTGTGTGTGTGTCTATGTATGTTCATGTAGGTAAGAGGTCAACATCACTCTTCAGTAGCCATCCACTTTGTGTTTTGAGACAAGGTCTCTGATTAGGACCTGGGGCTCACGAGAGAACCCCAAGAATCTGCCTGTTTCCACCTCCCCAGGGCTAGGGTTCTAAGTATGTACCACCAACCCTGCTTTTTTTTTTTTTCTTTTTGCTTTGTCTTTCCTGTTTGGAGATCAAACTCCTTATGTTTTTACAGCAGGTACTTTATCAATGAACCATCCCCTACCCCTAACCCCTAGATGATTCTTCAGAAGAGTATACTGTAGGAAGAAAAATAGAGCAATAACTGAGGTTCAGGGAGTAAGGTCAAGAGTGGGTTTGGGCCTGGATAGATGCTCAAGTGGCACAAAAACCTGAGCTCAGATCCTGAATACTTGTATAAAAAGTCAGATATGGGCAGCACACACTTGTTATCCCAGTGCTAGGAACACAGACACATACACGGACACACAATACACACACAAAAGGGGGCGTTTATTTTTAAACCTGAATCATACACACCCAAGTCATACACAGCCATCCATAGTAGCATTTGCTTATAATCTCAGAACTCAGGATGCTGAAGCCAGAGAATTTTGAGTTCAAGGCTAGTTGGCATCAGGTCTTATCTCCAATTTAAAAAAAAGGACTGGGGCTACAGAGATAGCTCAGGGGTTAAGAGCACTGGCTATTCTTCCAGAGGAACCAGGTTCAATCGCCATCATTCATATAGCAGCTCACAAACATCTGTAACTTCAGTCCCAAGAGATGTGATGTCCACTTCTGGCTTCTGTAGGCACTATGCACGAATGTAGTAAACAGACATACATGCAGACAAAGCACTCATAAATATATTTAAATTGAAAAATACAGAGAAATTTCTAAAAGGATCATGCTTATACATCAAATGGGAAATAACCAATGAAGAGAGAAAAAAATGGATGATGCCAGAGAAAGGACCCCGCTGAACCAGTATCTTTAAACTGGCAGGAGTGAATAGGACCTTTATAAATGGAAGATATTGCCTTAGATAGGACATGGACAAGTCACTCATGGTCATCAGGACACTAGCAGATTAAAGGTGAGGTGAAGAGGAAATGGAAGTTCATAGAAATTCTCTTCCCACCACTTCCATTTGCTCAGTGAAATAGGAAGTGAGATCATGCAATGTGGGTGAGTCAATGAGGAGAAAGTATCAGAGGCTGAAGGAGGGAGACAGTATAAAATAATTATCGAAGACAGTGAAAAACAGGAAATGTAACATCACCAATTTACACCACTGCCACAGTGCCAAAGGGTATCAGTTCTTCTACAGGCTTCATAGCAGTAAACTCAGTTTTAATTGCTAAACTAGTAACAAAAATCAACACATCACTCATTGGATGTACATGACGACCATTAGTGAGGTTGAGCATCTAGTCATACGATTAGTCATATAATCATAGGCTATTATTAGTCATATAATCATAGGATATGATTAGTCATACACTTTTGTCAATTTTCTGATTCAGTCTTTTACTCATTTTTTTCACTGTTGAGGTATTTTTCTTTGCCAGTTTGTATGAATTCTTATGTCTATGGGTATTATCAGAACTAATTTTTATCTGCATGTAAAATATAGTTTTACTTTAAGGGGAGAGTGTGAATGCAGTTCCACACTACCACAAATTATGCAGTCAAGTTTCCCACATTTTGGAATATCATAGGAATCAGCACATGCCAAGCACAACCACCTTCTTGATCAGTGTCTCCACTGCCAGGAAGTATTTTATGTGAAATATTTTAAATTTAATGAAAGAAGACACCAAGGAACATGCCAAAGTGCCGAAGTGCATGGGGGAAAGCCCATGAGGCCTCAACCTCATGTAGACAAAGAACTATAGGCAAGTGAGGAAAGCTGGGAAAGAGAGAGGCAGTCCTCCTCAGGGAAGAACACACCAACTGGTTGTCCAGTGATAAACGGTCAGCCCTGAAGACATACATTCAGGTAGCAGTATATGGACTCACCAGGTTATATTTAGGAATAAATACACACACATGCACACACACAAATATATGTGTGCATGTAATAACAATTGGTGGAAAAAAGGGGGTCATGAATTAGAAGAATGAGTGGATAGGGATATATGAGAGGGTTTAGAGGGAGGAAAGAGAAGGGAGACGTGTTGTGATTAAAACACAATCTCAAAAGCAAATAAACAAAAAGACTTTAAAAACGAAGATTTTAAAAAAATCTAATGAAAGACAACTATTCCACATCATCAAAATGCAAACAAACCTTGATGTCTCTTAAATGTACAGACACAAAATAGGGCACATTACCTTAAGTGATGCAAGAGGATGTTCTGGTCCCAAAAGGCTCCAGTGAAAAGCAGCCAAGTCCTCATCTGGTAGAATGTGGTTACCTATAAAATACAGTTTCATTTATTCACTGTACAAATGTTTGCTTACATCTTTTAGGTCATAAAGAGGATCCTTCTGGGAGAGAAAATAACTGAATTAAGCATAGGCCTATAGTCTTTTTATTTTTGAGACAGTGTTTCTCTCTGGTGCCCTGGCTGTCCTGGAACTCACTCTATAGACCAGACTGGCCTCAGACTCACAGAGATCCACCTGCCTCTGCCTCCTGAGTTCTGGGATTAAAGCAGTCCTCTACCATGCCCAACCAGGCCTATATTATTATTATCATTATTTTTTTGGAGACAGGTATCATTATATATCTCTGGGTGACCTGGGACTTAATATATAGACCAAGCTGGTTTCCAACTCAAAGGTCCACCTGCCTCTGCTTCCGAAGTGCTAAGATTAAAGGCATGCACCATAACACCCAGTAAGCCTATATTTTTTTAACTTTTTTTTGTTTTTTTTTTGAGACAGGGTTTCTCTGTATTACAGCTCTTGCTGTCCTGGAACTCACTCTGTAGTCCAGGCTGGCCTTGAAATCATAGAGATCCACCTGCCTCTGCTTCCTGAGAGCTAGGATTAAAGGTGTGTGCCACCACCATCTGGCAAGCCTATATTCTTAATGTAATAATTAATTATAGTAGCTATCTATGTGCTGATTATCTACTGTGTACCATGTGTACTACATATATCTCCTTTATAGTGATCAAGCCTCATAGTTTTATCTCCATTTTATAGACAAGGAAACTGAGATTCAATCAAGCTTAGTGACTTGGCCCAAGGTAGGCTTATGCTAGAACAGAGACTTAGGACTGTCTAACTCTCAAATGCATGGTGCTACCCATTATCACAGGTAATAGGTAACTGTTACCTAGTTGTGCTGCCTTTATTTTACAATAGCAAATTACTGATTACTTGACAAGTACAAGGCACTTTCATATCTCATCTCACTTAACCCCTGAATAACACTATTTTCATTTCTGAGATGAGGAAAATGAATCCAGAAAAGCGTGACTTCAGTGATTTGCACAAAATCTAATTCCAAAACTTGGGCTGATTCAATTAGATTATCCCAAGTGATGTTCTTTGTGCTTATAGGGCAAGGTCACAACTATTCTAGTCTATTAATGTTCATGCTGTCAATACTTGGAAAACCAATTCAAAATATCAATTCTACAATTTACTTTGAAATGCATCTTTAAAAGAAAGCCTGAAAGTTGGATTCAATGACTCATGCCTGCACTCCCAGCATTAGGAAGGTTAAGGCAGGAGGATCTCATGATTGAAGCCAGTCTAAGCTACACAGTGAGACCCGGACAAAAAAACCAAACAACAAAAAAGAAAAGAAAAGCAGATAGGTGGGTGGATGGAGGAATGGATAGGTACACGAGAAAGCAAGTGCTGCAAAATGTTAATGGAGGGCACAAGCAGTAGCTACAGACTTCTTACTGCAAATGAATTTTGCTGAATGTTGTTCAAAAGTAGTCCTAACAAAAAAGAAACAGAGAAAAACATAGTCTACACATCTTCCTGGTCTAAATCTAGATTTTTGAAAAGAAATGCTAATCATCTTAGTGGAGAAGCAAAGGCAACTAGGACTCTGCATGTCGATTCTGGAATGTAATTTGCGGCCAGCCTGGTCTACAACGTGAGTTCCAGAACAGCTAGGGCTACACAGTGAAATCCCATCTCAAAAAACAAATAAAAAAATGTTCTTATCATCATAACTGACATTTTTATGTTCACAGTCTTATCACAAGTTGATACATTCTTAACATACTGAGTTTTTCGGATGGTCTGCTAAGAATCCCTAACTATCTACTGCTTTTCCACAACATTATATGGTATGAGAACTTTATGCTTTATTTTTGAGACAGGGTCTTTCTAATATAGGACAGGCTGGCCTTGACTATGTGGCCAACGATGGTCTTAAAGTTCTGATCCTTATGTCTCTACCTCCTGAATGCTAGAATTATAGGCATGTTGCACTACACCCATGTATCTGGTTCTAGGATTGAACACAAGGCCACATGCATGCTCAATAAGTGCACTACCAACTGAGCTACATCCCAAACCAGCATGAGGACTCTAAAAAAGCAAATCCAATATTGCCAGGCTAAACCACTCTAGTCTGCATATCTTGTCAATGTGCTGTGGGATGTCTTTCTGTACGCTGTGAATATGTGTTGCTCTCATTAGTTGATAAATAAAGCAGTTTTGCCAATGGTGAGGCAGAATAAGGTTAGGCAGTACACTCAAACTGAAGACTGACATGAAGAAGGGTGGAGTCAGGAAAGACACCAGCCCGCCAAGGGGCAACAAGATGCCAGCAGTCCAGTAATTCTACAGCCAGGTGGAAACACATGGATTACAAGGAATGGGTTAATTTAAGATGAAAGAGCTAGCTAGCAAGAAGCCTGAGCCATAGGCCATACAGTTTGTAATTAATATAAGCCTCTGTGTGTTTACTTGGGACTGAGTGGCCATGGGACTGGGCAGGACACAGGAAAACTTCTAGCTACACAATGCAAGAAGAAACTTTACCAAACACTGGATTATCTGTTTTACACTACCTACCTAGCAGTGCAGCAAATATGGGAAAATTCATTCGCTTCAAACCGAGCTGCTTGGCCACTTCCTGCATCAGGAACTGGTTGGTTGTGAGGTTCTTCCCATTCCAGCTGAGCTTCAGCGCATGGGAACTGTAGTAAGACGGAATATTGTAGAGCGCGTACTCGGAGTCATGAGCAAGAAGGCCATGAAAGCCATTTTCCCTAAAAAAAGCCACCACTTCCAAATGGTGGTCTTCAAGGCTCTGAAAGACCTAGGAGAGGAGAAAAAGAGAACACGTCATGACACAGAAACTGATCTATATACACCTACAAAATTAGAAAACAGGAAGGTTAGTACCTAATTTATAATGATAAAATTTAAGATTATCGTTGGCCAAAAAGAAGAAAACAAGCAAACTGTGTATCAGTTTAGAACATGATTATGCCAGTACATGTGTTTACTAACTGCCCAACCTTTACGTTGTGAAATCAATAATCTATTACTTAATATATATTAATTACTTAGTATAATACTATATTAAGTTTTTGCTTGAAACCATAAGAGACCTTCACAAGAAAAAAAACATGGAAATCATTACTTATTGCTCAGTATCTATGTGCTGTGCATATTCTATAAAATCTTACCACAGCAATCATGGTAAGGTATATATGAATGAAAGTACTTAGAAGTGGAAATAGAAATCTTAGTTCATCTATCAAGTTTTTTTATGTACATTGATGTCCTGCCTGCATGCATGTCTGTGTGAGTGTGTCAGGTCCCCTGGAACCAGAGTTACAGACAGCTCTGACTGCCATGTGGGTGCTGGAAATTGAAGCTGAGTCCTCTGGAAGAGCAGCCACTGCTCTCAACTGCTGAGCTAGATCCCCAGCCCCTTACTTATCAGTTTAAAAAAAAAAACATTTATTTTATGTGTATGTGTGTGTGCTGAATGTATACATTTGCACCAGTGTATGGAGGTGTCCATGGAAGTCAGAAGAGGTCACTGGACCCCTGGTACTGGAGTTGCAAGCAGTTGTAAACTGCCCAAAGTGGGTGCCAGAAACCGAGCCCAGGTCCAGCATACCAACACCTCCCTTTCACAGTTCTTGGTTTTTCCCCCTTAGGAGCATCTTAAGAAAGGAGAGTACTTCCACAAGGGAGGTTTCTCATAGGGTTCCCCAGAGGAAACCCACAGAGATTATTTCTATTAGACAAGGGCCAGAAACTTTACCTCATTTTAAAAATCGAGAAACTAAGCTGCCAAAGGTTGGCTATCCTCAAAGCTTGTATGAGTGAGATACAATGTAAGCTGAACTGACTCCAGAATACATATCACCACTGGTACCAAGCATACTCCTAAACAGCACTATTTTTCATGGAAAGAGAGACAGGGGCTGGAGAGATGGCTCAGAGGTTAAGAGCACTGACTGCTCTTCCAGAGGTCCTGAGTTCAATTCCCAGCAACCACATGGTGGCTCACAACCATTTGTAATGAGATCTGGTACCCTCTTCTCTATACATAATAAATAAATAAATCTTTAAAAAAAAAAGAGAGACAGACTATTAAGTACCCTTCCTACACATGCTCTCTCTATTTGGTGTAAATGAAGCATACGAAAGTTATCTGGACACTGGCTCCACCACTAAGTTCTTTGACTACAGAGACTTTATTGCTGCATTTCTGGCTCCATCACTGGCTCCACCATTCAGGCTCCACCCTGGTGCATAGTAATACATACTAATGACAATGACTAGCAGATCCTAACTGTGTACTATGTGAAGCAATATACCTTTATACTTTATATGCACTAATTCATTTTTATATAAAAAACTTATGAGGCCATTTACCTCCAAAGCCATGCAGCTAGAAAGAGCAAAGCCCAGACTTTGGTTCTACAGTCTACAGATCTTCATAATGTTTTTTTAACTCAACAGACCTATGGTTTGCTATTGTAGTTGTTACGGCTGCTTTTTTTTAGACAGGATTTCACTATGTAGTTCTGGCTGTCCTGGAACTCACTATGTAGACCAAGCTAGCCTCAACCTCATAGAGATCTGCCTGCCTCAGCCTCCTGAGTGCTCACCCTCATTAAAGGTATGCACCATCATGCCTAGCTCAACTGATCTATGTTTCATTTAAGTTCTAAAGTAACAATAATTTTCTGGAGTGTAACAGGAGTTTCAATACATCAAACTTTTGGCAAGATGTAGAAAGAGTTTAATCACTCTTGATATTCATGTCACACATGAGGTCACATAAGAGCAAAAGCACTAATAAGCAGAAAGCAAAGCAAAGTTAGTATCAATTTTATATCTAGGCAAGGGAACCAAAAAGTATTATAACATATTTATATCTACAGGTACAATTAACTCCAGATGTGTCCAAGTAAAAGAATTGTTTTATGCTGTCCTCTGATGATATTTTCTTCTGGCACACCTATCATACAAGTTGCTAGTTCATCCATCAACCTCATGCTAGGCGACCACAAAATATGACCTAGCCTCTTACATCATCAGAACCTGATTATGCAGGCACTGTAAGCCAATCTTATAGATAAGGAAATTCAAACTTGGAAAAGAAAGGTGTCATGCTCAGAGCCACAGACCTAGAAAACAGCAACCTGGGTCAGACTGTCACTAACATCTATGTTCTTTCTAAGCCTAGCTTAAGCTGATTATGCCATGATACAAGTGATTTCAACTCCAGAAAGCCAATGACTAGTAATGTGGAGGGGCGGGGGGGGGGGGGGGGGGGGGAGAAGGAGGAGAGATACACATGGGCTATTGCTATATTGTTAGACCTGATCTCCAACTCCTTGGCTCAAGTGATCCTCCTGTTTCTGTCTCTTGAACAGCTGGGCTATAGTTTCATGCCACCACACCAAGTGAATGACTAATGGCTGTCTGTGTGTATATGGTAGTATGATTGAACCTACAGCTTTGTGAGTGATAAACCTTTAAAAATTTCTAAGACAAGGATTCACTAGTTGCCCAAGTAGACATCAAATTTGGGATTTTTCTGCACCATCATTACATTGATGACATTACATTACATTTCTGCACCATAGTAGTACTAATGATCTTTAATGTGGTGGATCTTCAAACACTATGAATATAAATCACAATCACTTAGAGATGAAAAACAGAACAAAACAACACTCAGCTAGGCAGTGGTGGTGCACACCTTTAATCCCAGCACTGGGGAGGCAGAGGCAGGTGGATCTCTGAATTTGAGGCCAGTCTGGTCTACAGAGTGAGTTCCAGGACATCCAGGGCTATACAGAGAAACCCTGTTTCACCACCCCCAATCAAAAAACAAACAAACAAAAAATCCCACCATATTTAATATCCCTCAACTCAGATGTGCCATAACAATTCCTGTGATCCAAACACTTACATTTGCAATGTAGTTTCCACCTTAAGAACCACTAAATTAATCCACTTGACTTCTTAGGCAACAAAGATCTAGAGAGGATAAATGCCTTGACATGATTACCTAACTAATTTGCAACAGAACCAGGATCAGACAAAAGACTCAGTCCCAGGAACAGGACATTTTCACTACATATTCTGGAGCAGAATAATGGAAAACATCAGATTAAAAAAAAAAAGTCTTACACATCTTTCTCACAACTCCCTGAAACTCCATGCCAGCCTATTTCCATGATTCCTCCTGCATCCCTGACCTGGATCATTCAGTTTCTCTGTCTAAAATGCCTTAGAGCTTTTTCTAATGCTCCAAATATTTCCATAGGCCTATTTCTTCTTAGACAAATCCATTGGTGATTCTCCCCTCTTCATCCTTTTTAAGTTTTGTTTTATTTAATTAATGTAGTTTGGAGGGGACATCCTTCATCGTGTGTGTGGGGTCAGATGACAATTTGCAGGAAGTGGTTTTCTCTTTCTAATCATGTGAGTCCATGAGTCTGAACTCAGATTGGTAGTTCTTACTCTCACACTGAGCCATCTCACTCCCCACCCCATATACCCACAGTTCCTTCAGTCTTACAGCATAGAAACTAGACATCAACAAGCCAAATAATCTAATTAAAAAATGGGGTACAGATCTAAACAGAGAACTCTCAACAGAAGAATCACAAATAGCTGAGATACACTTAAAGAAATGTTCAATAGTCTTAGCCATCAGTGAAATGCAAATCAAAATGACTGTGATTCTATCTTACACCTGTCAGAATGGCTAAAATCAAAAACACAGATGACAGCTTATGCTGGGGAGGATGTGGAGCAAAGGGAACACTCCTCCATTGATGTTGGTTGCGCAAACTTGTACAGCCACTTTGGAAATCAATATGGTGGTTTCTCAGAAAATTGAGAATAGCTCTACCTCAAGACCCAGCTATACCATTCTTGGGCATATATCCAAAGGATGCTCCATCTTACCACAAGGACACTTGCTCAACTATTTTCACAGTAGCTTTATTCATAATAGCCAGAACTTGGAAACAACCTAGATGTCTCTCAACTGAAGAATGGATAAAGAAAATGTGGTACATTTACACCATGGAGTATTACTCAGCTGTTAAAAAACAATAACATCATGAAATTTTCAGTCAAATAGATGGAACTGGAAAAAAATCACCCAGAGTGAAGTAACCTGGACCCAGAAAGGCAAACATGGTATGTACTCACTAATAAGTGGATATTAGCTGTAAAGTAAAGGATAACCATGCTGAATTATAGAATCCACAGACTCAGAGAAGCTAAGTAACAGGGAGGGCTCAAGGGGGTGGTGCTTAGATCTCCCTGGGAATGGGAAATAGATTTCACAGGTGGACTGGGTAGTGACTGGATGGACATAGGGTGGGGATGGGAACAGGAGGGATTAGGTACAGGGAGGATGGAGGGAGAGAGTACTGGAAGAGACAACTGGAATGGAGGGGGGCATCACTGGGATAAGCTAGAAACCTAGTGTAATGGAAACTCCCAGGAATCTACAAAGATGACCCTAGCTAAGACTCCTAGCAATAGGGGATACAAAGCATGAACTGGCCATCTTCTGTAACCAGGTAAGACTTCCAATGCAGGGATTGGGACACCAACCCAGCCACATAATCTTCAACCTACAATTTGTCCTGCCTATAAGATGTGCTGGGGTAAAGGTGGAACAGAAATCCAGCAATCATGGGAACAGCCAACCAATGACTGGTCCAGCCTGAGACCCATGCTATGAGAGGGAGCCCATCCCTGACAGTGCCTGGAGTACAGGAACCAGAGGCTGGACAGCCCAGAGACCTAGTATAGAACCCAACACAACTAGCAAAAAAAAAAGTCAATGAAATGATTCCTAATGACATTCCACTATAATCATAGGTTGATGCCTAGCCCAACTGTCATCAGAGAGGCTTCATCCAGCAACTGGTGGAAACAGATACAGAGACCCACAGCCAAACATTAGGCAGAGCTTGGGGAATCCTGCAGAAGAGGGAGAGGAAGGATTGTAGGAGTCAGAGACATCAAGGACATCACAAGAAAACCCACAGAATCAACTAACCTGGGCTCCCAGAGACTTAACCGACTATCAGGGAGCCTACATGGGACTGACATAGGCCCTCTGCATATATGTTAGTTTTGCTACTTAGTGTTCTTTTGGGACTCCAAATAGTGGGAGCAGGAGCTATCTCCTAACTCTTTTGCTGGCTTTTGGATCCCTTTTCCTCCTACTGGGTTGTCTCATCCAGCCTTAATATGAGGGGAGGTGCCTAGTCTTACTGCAAGTTAATATGCCATGTTTAGTTGATATCCATGGGAGGCCCACCCTTTTCTGAATAGAAAAGGAGTGGATGGGGGCAGAGGGGAGGTGGGGGTGGGATTGGGAGGAGAGGAGGGAGGGGAAACTGTGGTCAGGATGTAAAAAAAAATAATAAATAACATGCAGAGGACCTTGTGTAGACCCATGCAGGCTCCAATTGTTATTTTATGTATATGAGTGTTTTGCTTGCCATGTATGTCTGTCTACCAATTGCATGCCTCACCTTTGGAGGCCTGAAGTGGGCAGTAGAAAGCCTGAAACAGATGGTTGTTAGCCACCATGTGGGTTCTGAGACTCAAACCAGGGTCTTCTGAAAGAGCAGATTGTCTTCTTAACTGCTGAGCCATCTCTCCCGGCTCCTACAGGTTCTATTTTACTTGTTTCCATTTCTTTTTTTAATTAATTTAATTAATTAATTAATTTTTCCCAGCCCAATCAGTTTCCCCCTTCCCTCCCTCCTCTTCTTCCAGTGCCTCCCTCCATCTCCCCACCCTCCCATCCACTCCTCCTCTTCTGTTTCTCTTCAGAAAAGGGCAGGGCTCCCATGGATATCAGCCAGCCATGGCATATCAAATTGCAGTAAGACTATGCACCTCCTCTTCTATTGAGGCTGGAAGAGGCAATCCGGTAGGAGGAAAGGGTCCCAAAAGAAAGGTCTAACCACAAGATGCAAGAGGCATAGAATACTTAAAAAAGACCAACCAAAGTTACAAAAACAAGAAAGCAACGAACTATAGAAATGATCCCTGAGAGAGCCCAGCAGGTGGTGTGGTGCATGCCTTTAACCTCAGCACTCGGGTGGCAGATGCAGGCAGATCTATGTGAGTTCGAGGCCAGACTGCTTTATAGAGTGAGTTCCAGGACAGCCAGGGCTACACAGAGAAACCCTGTCTTGAAAAATAAAAATTTTAAAAAAAGGAAAGCAGTACAGCATCTGACTTCTATAGCAGATGTATACCTGGACTGCGGACTATTTACATCTCAGGAAGCTAAATAATAATTATTAATTATGTACTATGTTCTAGGCACTCTTTCAAACCCATCTCCTGTGCACTAAACTTGATAACATCATGAGGCATTGTTACAGTGATCTACTTATTTGCTGGGATTGTGTGCTAAGATCTCCAATGGAGCGCTTCAAATAGTTGAGAGTCCCAAATTCTCTATATACTATGCTTTCACACACACACACACACACACACACACACACACACACACACACACACACCCCACACACACACACAGATGGGGGAGTCTACTAAGAAACATTTAGTGTTGATCATATGTCTATGTGTTTAGGGCTGACCACTTGGAACTGGATAAGCTATACGTCATCTCTGGAGAAGAACTATTGATGGCTTGCAGCTCTTCATTCAAGGGTAGGGTCCTGTGAAACTGCCCCCGTCCATGCTGGCATATTGGCTGGTGTTGTCATCATTCAGGTCCTGTTTAAGAACTCATATTGTTGAAGTTTCCTGAGTGTAGCTTCTCTGTCATGGCTAGAAGACACTGTCTAACAGCAGGAGTCCTGGTCCTCTGAATCTTATAATCTTTCTGCCCTCTTTCCCATGGTGTTTCCTGAGCCTGTAGTGTAATGGCTGTGCTGTAGATGAGCCGACTGGGGTTGGGTACCCCACAGTCTCCTCTCTGCCAATCAAAACCATAATGAGAAATGAGTTAGCAACCACTGGGGTATCTGTAATTTGAAAAGTGAAAAGTGAGTGTTGGCAAGAAAGTAGAGAAACTGGAATTCTCAAGCTGGGTTTGGTAGCACCTACTTGCAATTCTAGTACTCAAGTGGCTGGGACAGGAGAATCATGAGTTCGAGGCCAGCATGGACTATGTAGCAAGAAAAAAAAAAGGAATCACTCTGTGTTAAACAACTATAATCCTGGCATTTGTGGGTAAGATACAGGAATATTTGGAGTTAAACATCATCCTCAGCTACATACTAAGTTTGAGGCCAGCCTGGGCTACTTGAGACCTTATCTCAAAAGAAAATAAAATTAAACTAAACTAAAGAAACAAACCACATACACACACACATACATACATACATACATACACATACATACATACATACATACATACACACACATACACACACAGAAGAGAGACAGAGAGAAAGATAGATAGAGGTGGGGGTAGATATGTAAACTGGTGCAGCCACTTTGGAAAAGAGTCTAGGAGGTTCTCAGTTATCCCATAAAATTTCTCTCTTGTAACAGACTAAACTGTTCTCTCATGATCTAGTAATTGCATTGGAAGATGTAACTCAAAAGAATTAAAATTAGTCCTGAAGATGGTTCAGCAATCACGACTTCTTACGATTCTTGCAGAAGGAAGTGGATTCAGTTCCCAGACCCACATCATGCAACTCACAAGTGCCCATAACTCCAGTTCCAAGAGATCTGATACTCTTTTCCTGTCTCTGTGCACTCTTGCACATAAACTCACAAGGCACACACACATACACATAAAAAAGAATCTTTTAAAAAAAGAATTGAAAAATCTATTATTGTACCAAAAAACACTACATGAATAGTCATAATAGCCTTATTCTGAATAGCCACAAAGTAAGAACAACTTAAATGTCCAACAATGAATAATCAAAATGTGGCATAGTGGTATCACTATACAAGGGACTATTATTCAGCCACAAAATGGAATAAAGTGTGGATACATGCTACAATGTAAAAGGACCTTGAAAACATGCTAACGCAAGTGTGGCTGTATACACCTGTAATCCTAGCACTGAGAGAGCTGTAGCAGGATCATGAGTTTAAGGTGAGCCTGGGCTAGGTATTAAGACTCTCTCTCCAAATAGCAAAACACCACCACGAAAAGGAATAAAACATTATGCATGGGAAATAAGCCAAACACAAAAGCCAAATAGTATATGATTGCTTTTATATCAAACATCCGGAATAGATAAATCTATAGAGATGGGGGGAAAGATTGATGATTGATTGGAAGTAGGGAAAAAGAGGAAATAGTGGCTGCAAATAGGTGCTGGGTTTCCTTCAGAGGTTCTAAAAGTGATACAGAATTAGATAATAGTAACAGCTGCACAACTGCAAATGTACCAACTCACACACTTTAAGATGGTGAATTTTATATGAATGGTTTTTTAAGTAGAGCCTGGATTCAAATTTGGCTGTGTCCCCCAAAGCCAAGAAGCTCTTTAAACCTCATTTCAAGAATTTCTTTTACCTGGCCTGATGTCACAGACCTTTAATACCATTTACAGAGATGCTGAGGCAGGAAGATCACAAGTTCAAGACCTGCTTGGGCTATAGAACAAGTTTAAAGTTAACATGGGCAACATGAGACCATCAAAAATTAAACCATGACAGGGCTTGGGCTATAACTTATGGTACCTGCTTCCCATGGGGGAGAAAATTTTTTTCAAGCTGGGTATAGTGGTCCATGTCTGTAATTTAGCACTTGGACGTAGAGGCAAGATCACAAATTTGAGGCCAGCCAGGGCTATAGAGCTAGACTCTGAAGACAGGATAGTGTAACAGCAGCTAATTTTTCATTATGGAAAAAAAAAACCTGTTTATATGCTTGGGTGTTTTGCCTGCATGCCTGAGCACCATGTGCAAACACTCCCCACAGAGGCCAGAAGAGGCATTGGATCCTCTGAGTGTGGAGTTACAGACAGTTGTGAGCTGCCATGTGTGGTCTGGGAATCAAACCCAGGTCCTCTAGAAGAGCAGCACTCTCTCTCCAGACCCTCATCAGAGATATTTTTAATTAGCAATTCAATCATCATTATTAAATAAAACATATCTCATCGACTTATCCTCCCTTTTCTTACATTTTAATTCTGATAAAAAGCACAAAAATGTCCATCTTAGCAATTTCAAGTATATACTTTTTAGATGTCAGTGATAATCACATCATTGTACAAAAGATCTCCAAAACTTTTTGTCATGAAAACCTAAAACTCCATAGCCATCAAACAACTCCCTTTTCCTCCCTTCAGCTTTATTTTCTATTTATATAAATGAGTTACATTTCACTTGCCTACTTCATATACCACATGTAAATGGAATCATACAGCATTTGTCCCTTTGTGATTAGTCTATTTCACTTAGCAGGATGTCCTCTAGGCTTATCCATGTGATGGGCTTTCCTTTTTTAAGTTGAAGAACATTCCACTGCAAACATATACCACATTTATTTAACTATTCATTCATTGATTACAGACATGTGGATTGTTTTGATCTCCTTGCTACTGTTAATTATACTGCTATGGACATGGGTGTGAAAATATTTGAACTCTTGCTTTCATTATTTTAAAAAGACATGCCCAGAAGTGGAACTATTTTGTTTTTAATTTCTGAGGAATTTCCATAGTTTTTTCATTTGATAATTTCACCAATACTACACTGTACTTCCATTTTCCTTCTTCCTTGAACACTTATTTCCATCTGGGAAACACAAATCAAAATTATATTGAGAATTCTTATCACCCCAGTTAGAGTGATTATCATCAGGAAAAAAAAAAGAAATACTGGTGAGGATATGAGGGAAAAGGAATGTTTATATAGTGTTAGTGGGAGTGTAAATTAGTACAGCCACTTTGGAAAACAGTATGGAGGACCTTCAAAAAAACTAAAAATAGAACTATTGTAAGACCCAGCTACATCAGAAGTAGTCAATGTTGCCACAGAGTTGAGATACATGCAACCCCATATTTTCCCAGCATTATTGGTAATTGGCAAGTTATGGAATTAGCCAAAATACCTATCAATGGATGGATGAATACGAAAATGAAACACACACACACACACACACACACACACACACACACACACACACACAGAGGCAGTGGAGTATTATTCAGCTATAAAGGACAAAATCATGTCATTGAAAATGGGTGGAAATGGAGAGAATCATATCAAATGAAATAAGCCACACTAAGAAAGACAAATATAATTTTCCTCTCCTATATAATACAGGTTAAAGAAAAAGGCATCAAAGTAGGAGAGGGATTATTTGAGAGGAAGGGGGACAGTGGCAGGAAAAAGAGGGGGACAGAGACCAGAGGGGGAGTGAAGATGATGAGAGTGTTACATACACATATATGTACAGAAATGCCATACTAAAATTAAAACAAAAACCCCACATTGCTGCGCTTGCTAGTGTGGGCCTATAGCCCCAGCTACTGTGGAGGCTGAAGCCTGAGGTTGTTAAGTTAAAGTTCTCCATTGGCTACAACATAAGTTCAAAGCCAGCCTGGACAACTTTGCAAGAACTCTCAAAATAAAATATAATAACAATAACAACAACAACAATAATAAAAGCTGGGCATGGTGATGCATGCGTTTAATCCCAGCGCTTGGCAGGCAGGCAGAGACAGGTGAGTGTCTGTGTATCAGAGGCAAGCTTCGTCTACACAGTGAGTTCCAGGGATACACAGTGAGACCCTGTCTCAAAACAAACAAATATAAAAAGGAAAAAGGAGACTGGGGAGCCAGGCATGGTGGCAGACAGCTGTAATTCAGCACTTGGGAGGCTGAGAAGGGGGATTGCTGATTCACTGGGCTACATAGAAAATTCCCAACCAGCCTGGGGTACAGAGTGAGATGCTATATCAAAGAAAGAAAGGATAAGAAGAGAAGGGAAGTAGGGAAGAAAGAGAAAGGTAAAGGAAAGGAAGAAGGAAGGAAAACAAAAAAGGAAAAGGCTGAGAGTACAGCTGAGTGGTACAGCATTTGCCTATCATGTGCAAGACCCGAGGCTCAACCCCCCCAGTACAACTAACTAACTAACTAACTAACTAACTAAATAAATAAATAAATAAATAATTGAAGGCCAAATGAAGGAGAACACAGGAGAAAACCAAACTATATAGGAAGGAGTACAATGAAAAGTACCTTTTTCTCCTTTCCTGACCCTATCCCCCAAAGAGCCCAGCTCAGCAGGCTAGGGTCAAGCTGGGACTCCATTTTGAACAAAAACCCAGGTGATATTTACAATGTGGCCAACACTAAAACCCCCAACAACGACAGCCAAAACAAACAAACAAACAAACCAAGGAATGAGGTGCAGCAACATGGCTCAGGAGGTAAAGGTGCTTGCTCTGCACGCCTGGTAACCTGGGGTCAATCTCCAGAACCTACAGAGGCAGAAGGAGAAAGCCTTCTCCACAAAGCTGTTCTCCAACATCCACACCTGCTCCATTGCACATATGCCCACAAATGCACACACATACATACACACACACACACACACACAACGACAACAACAATAGTAATAATATACACTAGGAACAAGAAGAGACAAGGAAGCGCCCTCTCACTTCAGCTTGTGCCTGTGTGCCTCATGGGCTTGCCTCCAACTCCCCCTTCTCTCTCTCAGGTATAGCACAATGGAGGTCACTTTTGCATAGCAGCAACAATACTACCTGAGAGGCCTGAGAGGCCTTGGAAATGGATGGAGAAAGCCTAAGAAAATTTCCAATCAAAGATTTTATCCCTCTTACAAGCCATCAGAAATACATCAGCTGCTAGAGGCTAGACAAATGGTTGGGGTTTTCCTAAGGAAGCTTCTGGTATTTAAATTTGATGAACCCTATCCAACTCTTCCGTCAGATGTTCAGATATACAGATGGAAATAATCTAGCATGAGGGGAAAAAACCCTGCTGTTGAATTGACCATGAATTTAACAGATGAGGTTGACAACAAATAGTGGCCTGAAGGTTTGAAGATCCTTTTCAATCATGAATTCAGGTAGTTCTTAAAACACAGGCCTGGGAGGAGTGTGCTTCATGTATTTTGGAATTTTTCTGGAATTTTTTAAAATCAACAGCACTATTCACTCATCATCAAGAGAATTATTAGTTTACTGTATGAAAGACCAGGCCATTATCTGCTAGAGCCATAACTGGCCTGAGATGTTAGCATGACTGACACCATATTGGAGGCACCATTCTGACCTTAGAAACCAGCATGTAGGCCCTAACACCTGCCAAAACAGGATCAAAGACCTAATCCATCAAAGACCTAGTCCATAGTTCCAGGATCCAGGAAAGTTCCTAAATGCACTAACCTTACTTTTTGCCTCCTTTAGTCTTGCCTCTCACTAACTGTTCTTGCTAACAGAAGTGTCAACCAGGATGTGTTTTTTTGTGAATAAAAGACAATGAGGAGTGAAGCTTGGAGCTGCATGATTTGGGCAAGTTCCCCAGGCAGCCACTGGCCAGCAATTAGGCTTTAAGAGTGTCTGTATGTACGCACTCTTGTTAGTTACCACTCAACAGAGGTGATATCTGCATTTATACTTGTAAATGGTCATCACCTTCAAAAATTTTGCAGACTTAATGATTCATGCTACCAGAATGATGATCTAGTCCTAAAATCACTCATTGAGATTGCAGATACTGTTTCAAGATATTTACTCCCTTACTCGGAAGCAATTCTACAACTAAATCTAACATGCAAAGAAACTAGGCAGTACCAACCCACCTTTGGAGTGTTCAAGACCCTCTCTGAGACTTCAGCTGCTATGTTAAGGAGGTGAGGCCCAACGTGGTGGTGCCTGTCTTTAATCCTAGCACTCAAAAAGTTGAGACAGGAGGATCTCTGTGAGTTCAAGGTCAGGCTGATCTACACAGTGAGTTCCAGGGCAGCCAGGGCTACATAGTTAAGACTCTGTGAACAAATGAACTAACAAATGAACAAAAGAAAGGGGGAGTGGCAGGGAGGAAGAAGAAAGTATACTAATGTACATATGCTTTCTCAGATGTTAGCAATGGTGGTTGATCTGGAAGATGAGGATTGGGCAAATGATGAATGAGATGAGAATTGTGATAGCAATGCAGTCGCTAGTGAGAGTACTTCAGACTGGATGGGTGGTTTGTGGACGTGACAGAAGTCATTCTGCCAACGATCAAGGAACACATTATGAAAATGCTTCAGAACAGTGACACAATACTGGCATGCAGGATAAATGGCCTTATCTGCCACTAGAAAGGGTTTCACCATCAATCAGAAGGAATTCTAAGTAGCAGATTCTGTTTTGTGCTGGTCACGAAGGCATATGCTTTTAAAACTTGCAAAGGCAGGCCTCTGTGAGTTCGAGGCCAGCTTGGCCTACACAGCAAGTCCCAACTCAGCCAGGGCTGTCATACAAAGACATCTTGCATCAAAAAAATGTTTTGTTTGACTTTCCTTCTGGATCCTTTTCCATCCAGGAGTAAGATAGTATGCCATGCTGTGGGACAGATGGCTACAGATTTTGTATGTGGATTCCAAAAGGAACTAACCTGTGGGAAAGCAGAGAAACCAACAGATACATGCCCATGCAGTTACTGCTCCCATTCATTTCACTGAAGACTTCAAGTCTCTACTTGCTCCACACTTTGATACTGTAGTGAAATGTGTGTTCCGTTATCGTACTAAAGCTTCAAGAGCTGAGTCAACAGCCAGTATTTATTACATGCAGCATGAGTCGACATGTGGTGGATGTAGCACTGAACCAAAGAGAAAACCCCTGCTCTTGTGGAGCTGATGTTATAGAGATTGATAGTCAAGACAGACTCCAGAAAAAAAAAAAAAGACAGACTCCAGACTACACAATTTAAGACAAATCTTAGCTGGGCCTAGTTGCACATGACTATAAGCCTAGCACTCCGGAGGCTGAGGCTGGAGGAATGCCTCTTGAGGCCAGCCTGGGTTACATAGAGGAAGAGTCATCTTGTTTATCCTTCTAATCCTGTTGAAATGAGTGTTATATCATTAATCCCCATTCTTTCCCTTATATAGGGACAACTGAAGCTTCAACCTTTTTTTTTTATTAACTTGGCCCAAAACACAGTTAATTATATGGCAGAACTTTAATTCTTATTTTAAAATTATTTTCTTTCACACCAAGTATGTTATCTCTCTAATACAAGCAACTAGGAAACATGCATCTTTCTGATCAATATAATAAACACCAAGCCATAAAGCATAACTAGGCTGTGAGCCTGTCAGTGGCATAATTATTACAGCCATTTATATCTTCAGACAGGACTAGGAAAACAGCAAAATAAAATTAATTTCACACCAAAGATAATACTATTTTCTGACCTTGTTGTGTAGCACTTCCTTCCAAGATTAAAACCTTCCATCTTGAAGGAAAGCTTAAGACACATGATGGGAAAGGGGAGCTGAAACAACAGATTCTAAGGCAGGGGTTCTCAACCTGTAGGTCGCAACCCCTCTGGAGTCACAGGGGTCCCTATCAGATATCCTGAATATCAGATATTTACATTATGATTTCTCTCTCTCTTTTCTTTGTTTTGTGGGCTTTTTTTTTTTTCAAGACAGGGTTTCTCTGTGTAGTTTTGGTGCCTGTCCTGGATCTCGCTCTGTAGATCAGGCTGGCCTGGAACTCACAGAGATCTGCCTGCCTCTGGCTCTGGCTCCTGAATGCTGGGACTAAAGGCGTGTGCCATCACCGCCCTGCTCACATTATGATTTCTAACAGTAGTAAAATCGCAGCTATCAAGTACCAATGTAATAATTTTATGGTTGGGGGGTCAACCACAACGTGGAACTGTACTGAAGGGTCTCAGCATTAGGAAGGTTGAGAACCACTGGCCTAAGGGTTCTTGAACCAGGGGCTGCAAATGCATATAGGAGGTAGGCACCTAACATGAATGAAGGAGAAGTTGAGTCCAGAAAAATCAACTTCCAGAAATGTAAGTTTTAAACTAAATTGTGTTTTCTAGATGTTAATAATACATAGAGCAAAATACTGGGGTTTACAGGTTAGACATAAGTTAAAAAAAAAAACAAAACAGACAAGTCAGGACTGGGAAGATGGCCCAGTGGTTTAGGGCACTTGTGGCCCTTGCAGAAGACCTGGGTTTGATTCCCAGCACCTACATGGTAGTTTACAACCATTCATAATTTCAGTTCCAGGGGATCAAATGACCTCTTCTGGCCTACTTAGACAGAAGGCACACATGTAGTGTACATACATACATGTAGGCAAAACATTCATACATATCAATTAAAAGTGAAAAATTGTTTTTAAAAAAAGACAACTGGGGCTGGAGAGATGTCTCAAGAGGGCTTGCTGCTCAATCTGGAAGACCAGAATTCAAATTCCAGCACCCTGTCAGGTGGCTCACAATTGCCTGGAACTCCAGCTCCAAGGGATCCACATCTTCTTTTGCTCTCCATAGGCACCTGCACACACATGTACATATACACTCACTCACACACACACACACACACACACACACACACACACACACACACACACAGAGTGATAATAATGTTTAAAAAAAAACAACAGACAATCGCCAGGCTTGGTGGTACATGTATTTAATCTGAGCACTCAGGAAACATAGGCAGGTAGATCCCTGTAAGTTCAAGGCCAGCCTGGTCTACACAGTGACACCCTGTCTTACAAAACCCCAGAAAAGTCGAAGTAGTGGCCCATGACTTTAATTCCAGCCCTTGGGAGACACAGCACGTGGATCTCTGTGAGTTCCAGGACAGCCAGAGCTGTTACACAGAGAAACCCTGTCAAAACAAAACAAAAACACAAACAAAACAAAACAAAACCCAGACAATTTCAATCATTACATTTAAAAAACAAAAATACAAAAACCACTCTCCTTAGAACAAGAAGCCTGATGCCCCTAACTGCCAAGAGGTCATCAGGTCTTAATGTTTTTATGAGACACAAGGGCTGGAGAGATAGCTCAACAGTTAAGATCACTGACTGCTCTTCTAGAGAACCTAGGTTTGATTCCCAGTGTCCTTATGGCAGCTCACAACCATCTGTTAACTCCCATCTCAGGAGAGCAGGTGTTTGTTTCAAAAGGGAGTTTCCTAAGTCCAACAGCGATAGTACTTGAATTCAGAGACCCGACTGCCCCCGCCTCCTTAGTGCCAGGAGCAAAGGTGTGAGGCACCTTAGCAGGTTTTGTTGTTTTCCCAACACACAAATCCAGGGATTTCTAGATTAAACTCACAGACTGCACCGTTTTTTCTTTTCGATTTCCTGACACAGGGTTTTGCTCTGAATGGTCGTCCTTGCTGTTCAGCCCAGGCTAGCCCCAAATTAGCAACAATCCTCCTGCCTCAGTCCATCAGTGCTGAGATTACAAGCACACGCCACCACAGCTGATTTTACATCAAAATTCTTAACACATTGGTTGTATCCAAATACAAGTTCAATGAAGCATGAATCTTCATCAGCTGGATGCCTTGCTACTGATGAGCCTCCCGTTTCTTTTCTGACCCAGTAGGTCAGGCTCGGCCATTCTCACAGACTACAGTCTAATTGTGAGGGCTGCAATCACCTCAACACTCCATTCTAAGCTCACTCTTGTCTTTGGTAGCATTTAGTTCCTTGCAGGTTGTCGGGCAGAGGCTCTCAGTTCCTCACTAGCCATTGGGTCCAAAGCTGCCCTCAATCTCAGAGCCTGAAAATGTGCCTTTCTAACAAGATTCCAGATGGTGCCCTGCTGTAGGTCAGGACCACTCTTTATGATTCACTAGCTAAGACGTAGCTAAGTGTGTGTCTATGTGGGTAGTATTTATTTATTTTCTGTGACTGCTTTGTAAAGCTTCACAAATAACCGAACATCCTGGCACTACCTGTCCTATAAATGTTCATCCACCATCTTTAACATACTAAGCAAAAGTAGTTTTCTATCTTCGCAAATACTTACTTGTGGTGTAATTCCTACTACATTCACCAAATCCTTTAATAAAACCACTGCCTACAGGAGGCTGCTAGGTATTTCAATTAATAAATCACTGCACTTCATGGAAGCATCACTTAATTCTGTCTGTGTTAAAATATAGACAGTTGAATTCCAAGCCAGGTTCAAAATGCTTTTCAGCACTCATCATTTTTGCATTCTAGTTTATTTTTAAATAGTATCTTAAATTGTAGTCTTTCAGAAGCCACATTTTATTTTGATACGTGGGAAAATTAATCAGTTTCACAAAAAAAAAACAGTTGTCTTATTTTCTTTGAAGTATATGATCTTCTTTTTGTATGTATAACCTTGGTCTCCCAATTGGTGGGGTTACAGATGTCAGCCACCATGCCCAGTTCTACCTATTTTTGTAATTTTGAAGATAGAACCAAGAGCTTTGCACAAGCTAACAAATAATATACCATGGAGATTCATCAACAGATCATAAATATGTGACTCCTCTTGCATAATCTTTTTTACTCTGCATAGATATGAGTATAGTGAGTATTCAGTCATTAAAACCATTATCTTAAAAGTATAAACACAACAACTAATAATGGAGTTATCCATTTCCATGTGACCAATTAACCCAAAAACTCGGTGGCTTAAAACAACATTTATTATTTCAATAGTATCTGCACCATCAGGTCATCAAGGCTGAATGGGAAGTATCCACTTCTACGACCACCCCCACGGTGCTGGCAGGATCCACTTTCTTGCAGACTGTCAGACCGGAGGCTGCTGTTCTTTACCTGGTGTTGGTTAGAGGCTGTTCCACACTTCTTACCACATGAGCCTCACCACAGGGCAGTTCCCATGGCAGCTAGCTTCATCAGAGTAGTCAAACAATGAGGGGGAGGCAGGGAAGAGGGGAGGGAGGGAGAAGATGGGAGTTACAACACTTTATAATCAAAGTTTATTATGACTTGGAAATATTTCATTGCGTTGTTGTAGTCTGCTCATTAGAAACAAGTAACTAGGTCCAGCCAACATAGGAGGTGGAAAGAGTCACTGCAGAAGATTCCTTTGTATCACTGTATCAAGAAGGCACCATGACAACAAATTCCAATCTCCTGAAAAACTACTATGTTCATACAAATGACAGTATGAAATGAGAATTGTTCAATTAATTCCTTACTATTCAGTCCAAACACATTACTTCAAATCCTAGGGAACACTTGATCAAAGAAAACAATGTTCATTCACCTCCCCCTCCCACAAAAGTGTAAGTCAAACAAAGGTATGGACATATGTTCACAAAACTGTGCGCAGGTCATATATGACCTATGGGCTACTAGTTAGTGAGCTCTGCCTTAACCTTAGTAACAAGCTTGAGGTGTCTGGTATGCATATCTTGGTTCTGCCACTTCTGATGGCCATGGCCCTGGGCTTATGACAAGGGCCAGAAAAAAATCCCTAGGGGGTCATACTGTATTTTTTTTTGTATTATCAACTAGACTAGGAACCCAATGAATATTGGCTGAATTAATGAATTCCACAGTGCATTATTTAGCACAAGTTGTCTGGCACAAAGTAGGTATTCAAAAATGTTAATTGCACTGAAAAGCAATTAGAATCCTAATAAGAAAAAAGGATGATATGATGCTAGAGAACGAACAGTGGACAGATCATGAAAATCCTGTACACCATCCGTACTAAGTTTAAAGCATAAGACATGACTGACCGTGCCGGTGAGATGGCTCAGCAGACAAAACTACTTGCCATACAAGCCTAGTGGCCTGAGTCTGATTCCAGGACCCCATGGTGGAAGGACAAAACCAACTCCTCAACGGTTTCCTCTGACCTCACTATGCAGGCTGTGGAACATGTGTGTCCCTCATACATACACAATTATAACTTACAATCAGCTGGATGGTGGTGACTCACACCTTTGATCCCAGCATTCAGTAGGATTCAGTAGGCAGAGGTAGACAGATCTCTGTGAGTGTGAGGCCAGCCTGGTCTAAAGAGCTACGTAGAGAGACCCTGTCTGTCCTCCCCTCAAAAAAATAAAATAAAACAAACAAAATCATAATCATAAAATCTAAGAGTGAGGTAATCTATGTCCAATCAACTAGGCACATATTACTTTGGTTAAAGTAATAGTACATGGGATTTATAGGCACCTTCTAATGGTCTACTACTTTATTATATAGTTGAACACTCCAAGTCTGCTGTACAGTTTTATTGCTAGCTTCATCTTCCAGAGATAGCTAGTAAAAAAAGAACAGAAATTTAAACCCAGGCTATCCAGTTCAAAATCAATGCTGCTAGGCATTATTTTACATAATCTGAATATACGAAAAGGTATTCTAAAGAAAGTAAAATGCAACCATAAAATAAATGTAACTCTACTCTCTTGAGATAAAGATTCTGATAGCTTAGTCCATGTTATAACAGTACAATGAGGCCAGGAACTATACTAAGACTATTTCCATCTTAGCTATAAAGACAGAGATTCTGAGGACTAAATGATCTATATGAATGGCAACCAGCCCATGTAATAGCTATTACTAATTTTATCAAATGGGATTATGTACTGTAAATACACCTCTGTAAACAGCTAACAAAAGTTCAGTGTCACAAACAAGAGTTTGGTAAAACAGCTTATAATCTGAGTTTATTTACTAGAATTTACCTAAAATTAACACACAATACTGGTTCTAAATTCTTGTACATAGTATGTTAAGCTTTAAAACAAATTCTCACTCTTGGAACTCTTTTAAAAGAGAATTCAGGGTTGGGGAATTTAGCTCAGTGGTAGAGTGCTCACCTAGTAAGTACAAGGCCCTGGGTTTGGTCCTCAGCTCTGGGGGGGGGGGGGAGATTCAGCACTCAAGAGGCAAAGGCAGGCAGATATCTGTGACTTCAAGGTCAGTCTGACCTACATAGTGAGTTCCAGGACAGCCAGGGCTACATAGAGAGACCTTGTCTCAAAAAAGAGACAATTATAATTTGACATGTAAATACTAGAAAAAAGGAAAAAAATTCAAGAGATAAGAAAAAGAACAGTCAAGTAGCACATGGGAAGCTGTTATCACCTTAGCTGGATGAGAGATTTCATACTGACAACTTTTTTAGATAATATTTTTTATTTTATTTATGTGTATGGGTGTTTTGGCTGCATGTATGTGTGTGTACCAGGTGCGTGTCTGGTGCCCTCAGAGGCCAGAAGAGGGCATCAGATCCCTTGAAATTGTAGTTACAGGTGGTTGTGAGCTGCCATGTGGGTGCTGCTAACAGAACCTGTGTCCTCTGGAGGAGCAGTCAGTGTTTGAAACTGCTGAGCCCCTCTCTGGCACTTGATATTGACAACTTTCAAACAAGAAGAAGTAAGAATTTTCTATGCTACAGTTAAGGGAACTCAGAAATGCACAGAGCTGAGGCCAGGCATGCTGGGATATGCCTATAATCCTAGCAATCAGGATGTTGAGGCAGGAGAATCACAAGTTTGAGACCAGCCTGGTTATACAGTAATTCACTGTTTTTTCTAAAGGAATTCTGGGAAAAAACTGCAGATTATAAACTGTTTCCATCTGATGCTCTAAATGAGAACTGGGGTAATAAAGGATAGACTATTCCAAAGATAGATTGGAGGCCGGGCGGTGGTGGCAAATGCCTTTAAGCACTTGGGAGGCAGAGGCAGGCGGATCTCTGTGAGTTTGAGGCCAGCCTGGGCTACAGAGTGAGTTCAGGACAGGCTCCAAAGCTACACAGAGGAAACCCTGTCTCAAAAAACCAAAAAAAACAAACAAACAAACAAACAAACAAAAAACTCTGCTGTGATCCAAATATAGATTCGAAGGTCATCATAAATCACACAAAGGAGATAATAAGATGCTGAAAACAGAAAAATAGAAAGGCTAAGAAATGATAAACAGTATGCAGTACATGACTCCAGCTCTAGGTCCAAAACCAGAACCAGAAGCGTCACCCAAAGGTGAGCCAGATGGCCCAGAAAAAGAAGAAACTGACAATCAAACCATAGGACAAGCTCACAGTTACAGTCCTCAAATCCAGTTGGAGAATTTGGTATGGCTGTGACTTCTCCTGTTTAACAGTCACCATGGGAGAAAAACAATGCATTTTGTCACTAACTGTGCAAAGGGCAGAGCTAGTACCATCTTGAAAAAGAACCTGTTGTTGGAGACTAAGCTATTCTAGGAGCCTGAACACAAAGGATAATTTCAAGTCAGGGAGTCGGGGATACTCCGACACAGCCCGGGTGGGGCACTACCACAGGAGAAGGGGAGAGACTGAGATGGGCAAGCTAGATTGTTCAGGTGGCTGGAGGCTTAGGCTGTCAAAGGCACACTGCATGTTGGCCCTGCCCTCTGGGGAAAGACACAAACCCCATCACCTGAGAAAAACTGCAGAGACCACGCCCCAGTAGTAAGCTGTTGAGCTTCTTCTGGTTTACTGCTAGTGACAGTGAGAACTGAAGCTCAGGCCCAGCTCCACTAGTGATCTCTGTACTCTGGGTAGCTTCCCCAACTCTCTAACGGACTCAAAAGACAACTCCTGGCTTGGACATTAGCAGCAGAGAGTACAGAAACGGGGGAGTCTCCGGAGCAAGGGAGCACCTCCGTGGACCATAGGCTGGAAAGCCAAGTGCTGCCAGCAGAGGCTCCAGAAGGAAGGCTCTGTTGAACATCACAACCTTGATGTGTCTGCAGTCACTAGCAGCCTGAAGGTAAGAAGGCTAAGAGAGTCCAGCTTAAACTGACCTCCAATGGGCAGATTCTAATTCTACTACTACTTACTATACCTACACCCAGAAACACATTACTCAACATTTTCATTGTTAAAAAAGAACCGTTTTTCATTTTTTTTGCCTGTTTTTCTCCCTTTCTCTTTTTACATACTTAGTATTATTTTTACCTTATTTCATTTTAAAAATGTTATTTCTATTGTCAATTTTTCTTTATTTTGTAGTCAAATTATTTTAATTGCTTGCTTTTTTCTCTCTTCCTCATATTCTTCTGTCTCTTTTTTTCCCTTTATTTTGTTTAACTTTGCTTTGTCTCTCTAGGTCCCTGTTTCTTAACCTTTTATTACTGCTTTTTACTTTGACCCAATTAATTTTTTTTTTCTGAGATAGGGTTTATCTTTGAAACAGTCCTGGCTGTCCTGGAACTCACTCTGTAGACCATGCTGGCCTCAAACTCACAGAGATCCACCTGCCTCTGCCTCCCAAGTGCTGGGATTAAAGGCGTGAGCCACCACTGCTCTGCTGACTCTATTAATTTTTAACTTCATACCAAACTACATTATTTTTGTACTTTTGTTTTATGGTCATTGGTTGCATAGAAGCTGACTCTAATCGACCTTATGTATACTTTGGTTTTTACATTTATTTATTCTTATTTATTATTAGTGTGCCTGTGTGCGTGCATATACATACTTTCTATGATGTGTATGGAGGTCAGAGGACAACCTGTGGGAGTACCGGAGTCCGTTCTCTCCTTCCATCATGTGGCTCCTGGGATTGAGCTCAGGTTGTCAGGCTCACCAGCTTGGAAGTGATTTTAAATGTTACAGTTTCTTTTCTCCTTTCTGAGTGGTACTGAAGATAGAGCCTACAAGGGACAACTGCTCCTTAAAAAGATACCCAGATAAAACCATAAGCAATATCATCCACCAAGCACGAAGTACAACATAGAAACACACTCAGTAGGAAATGACAAGGGCATTCTTCCAAAAGATCCTAATTCCCCAATTACCAAATCCAAAGATACTAAATAGTTGAAATGTTGCATTATGTATTTGGAAGTCTAATTGTAAAAACAATCAATAAAAAACAGAAAATTTAAAAAAGGACATCAATTCAGGACCAGGAGAAAAGAGTAGGCATCATAAATGAAAGCAAGACAAGTGAGATTTTGAAAACACCATGAGCTATTGGTGATCAGTGGCTACTAGAGGTATCAAATTTCTTCAGGGATGTGGCCCCTCAGAGGCTACCCATACTCCAACAGTTGGCCCTACATCCATGTACACACTGGCAGCACTAAGTGGATTCAGTGGGTTGAGAGAGAAAGACCATGAAAGTGGGAAGTAAAAGTGGTAGAGAGAATAGGGGAGAATTTGGAGGGAAGGAAATGGAAGGGGGAGAGATGGATTTGATTAAAATACATTATATATGTATAAAATTCTTAAATAAAAATGAAAGTTTCACTAGCAATTTAACATCTTTACATTTTTCCACAGAAGGTACACTGAGTAATATTGTGGGGAAAGTAAGTGTGATAGGTATATATGATATCTCCCATGCTTATGTAAATCTTTGCAGCAGTAGGTCATGTTCCAGTGTATTAGAGAATAATCAATATAGAAAAAAATAAAGGAATAAATAAATCCAGATACAATAATAGTGGGTCCCTTAAATACCCTACCATCATTAATAGATCAAGCAGACAAAAAGAATCAATGGAAAACCTTTAGAGCTAGACTGAACCACAGGTCAAGTGTATTTAACAAATGGATAGGTACAGAATATTGCATCCAATAACTGTGAAATACACATTCTTTTCAATAGCCCATGGAGTTTTCTCTAAAATAGAATGCATTTTAGGTCATAAAGCAAGTCTTTAACAAAGTACAAAAAAAATCAAAATAATTTGTTGAATCTTATCAGATCATAGTAGAATAAAATTTGAAAGTGATAGAAAAAGAAACTATAGAATTATACAAACACATGGAGATTAGACAATACATTTTTCAGTTTGTGTTCTGAGAGTCTTGTTATATAGAACTGACTATCCTGGCATCTGCTATATAGCCAGACTGGCTTCAACTTCAAACCCATCCAAGCCTAGCCTCTCAATTGCTGGGATTATAGACATATAATACCTGGCTTAACAATACACTTTCGGCTTATAACTGGATCATGGAAGAAATCATCAAGGACATTATTTTTAAAAACCTAGAATTAAATATAACCTTGGGAACATTCCAAAAGCAGGTCAGGTCTCTGACCCCTACATGCAGACCATGGCGCACGAACACGCGCCCAGACACATACATAATAAATAAACAAATAAATATATGTATGTTAAAAATAAAAAAATCTAAATTAAAAAAACCCTGGAAAATCCAGAAGACCTGAATAAATTCCTAACTCATATGTACGACATACCAAAATTAAATGGAGAGGATGTAACTAATCTTAACAGCTCTATAACAAGCAACAAAATTGAAGGAGTAACAAGAATCTCCTATCCTAAAACACCAGGACTGGAAGATTTACAGACCAATTCTGCTGGACTTTTAAGGAAGAATTAACATCAGAGCTCTCCAAACTGAAATAGAAAGGAACAGTAAGAAATACATTCTATGAAGGCAGTATTCTTAATGCCAAAACTATATAAGGACACAACAAAAAAGAAAACTACAGACCTATGTCCTTCGTGAATACAGATGCCAAATTTTTCAACAAAATACTTGCAATCTGAATTCAACAACACATTAAAAAGATACCACTGTAAGCTGGGCGTAGTGGCGCACACCTTTGACCCCAGCACTCCAGAGGCAGAGGCAAGCAGATCTCTGTGAGTTCGAGGCCAGTCTGGTCTACAAAGTGAGTTCCAGGACAACCAGAACTACATGGTAAGACCCTGTCTTCACCCAACCCCACATCTCACCCCCCCCCCAAAAAAAAAGTTCACTGTCAACTAGATTTTTATTCCAGGGATGCAAGAATGGTTCAGCATATACAAATCAATAAATGTAATACATAGCACATAAACAGACTCAAGGACAGAAATCACATGGTCATCACAGAGATGCAGAAAAGGCCTTCAACAAAGTTCAATATCATTTCATGCTAAAAACCCTGAAGAAACTAGGAACAGAAGGACTAACTAAAACACAGTGAAAACTACATACAAAATTCTATAACAACATTATATATCAAATGGGGAAATTTTTAAAGTATTTCTTTTAAGATCAAGAACTAGACAAGAGTGTCCCCACTATCTCTACTCTTATCCAGAATATTTGAAGTCTTAGCCACAGCAATAAGGCAAAAGAAAAAAATAAAATGTATGCAAACAGGAAAGGAAGAATCAAATTATCCCTATTTGAAGACACTAAAGAAACCACCACAAAACTCTTAGATTTAATAAACACTTTCACCAATGTAGGAAGACATACAAGAATCAGTACTGTTTCTGTGTATTAATAATGAACATTTTGAGAAAGAACTCTAGAGAACAATTTTATTATCAACAGACCTTAAAATTTCCTAGGAATAAATCTAACCAAGGAGGTGAAAGATCTCTTTAATTAAAAATTCAGAACGCTTGCTGTGGGATGGTCTGTATGTGCTCTGATTGGTCAATAAATAAAACACTGATTGGCCAGTGGCAAGGCAGGAAGTATAGGCAGGACTAACAGAGAGGAGAATTGAGAGAACAGGAAGGCGGAAGGAGTCACTGCCAGCAGCCACCATGACAAGCAGCATGTGAAGATGCCGGTAAGCCACGAGCCACGTGGCAAGGTATAGATTTATAGAAATGGACTAATTTAAGATATAAGAACAGTTAGCAAGAAGCCTGGCACGGCCATACAGTTTGTAAGCAATATAAGACTTTGTGTTTACTTCGTTGGGTCTGAGCGGCTGTGGGACTGGTGGGTGACAGAGATTTGTCCTGACTGTGGGCCAGGCAGGAAAACTCTAGCTACAAACGCTGAAGAAACTGAAGACACTAGCTGGAAAGACCACTCATGCTCATTGATTGACAGCAGCATCAAGAGCATGAAAAGTGAGCTACAAAATGACTCAGATGGGAAAAGTGCAGGCCACCAAGCTTGTGGCCTAGAACTTCCTCCTGAGCCTGCAGACCTCAGTTCCATCCCCATGATCCACATAGTGGAAGAAGAAAATTGATTCCCCACAGGTTGTTCTCTGGTCTTCATGCACACATTAAATAAAAGTAAAAAAAAAAAATTAATTAAAACAACAGAGCCAGCAAAATGGCTTAGCTTGATGCCTTCAGTTTGATCCCCAGGATACACATGGTAGGAGAGAACCGACTCCCACAAGTTGTCCTCTAACTTCCACACATGCCATGGGACATATATACCTACCCACACAGAAACACACAAAAGTACATAAATGTTAAATATATATACATATATATGTATAATGTGAAGATAGAATATTTCTGAAAGCAATCTACAGTTCTGATTTGATGTAGTCCCTCTAAAAATCCCAAAGGCATCCATCATAGAAATTGAAAAAAATTCTAAAATGAATATAAACCCATGAAGACCAGGAATAGTCACAGCAATCTCAATCAATAAGAATAACATTAGAAGTATCACATTATCTGATTTCACATTACACTACAGAGACAGAGTAACAAATACAGCATAGTGTGGTCACAAAATCAGATACACAGATCAGTGGGATGAAACAAAACTCACACAGCTACAGACTCTTGATTCTTAACAAAGGTGCTAGAAACAAGGAAAGATTTTCTTTAATAAATGGTGGTGAGAAAGCTGGAGAGACACAGAAGAAGAATGAAATTAGATCCTTATCTTTCGCCCTGCACAAAAATCAGCTCAAAATGATCAAAGAACCCAAGACCCAACTGAAACTGCCGTAGAGAAAAACAGAAGAAAACACTCAAGATATAAGCAGATGCAAGGGCTTTCTCAGAGACTTGAGGATTTGTGAAGGGACAGAGAGAGCTGACAAATGATAAATGATACCGTATGAAATTAAAGTTTCTGAACAAGAGAAACAACAGAGTGAAAAGCCAGCCTACAGAATAGGAGATGATCTTTGTAGCCATATATTGTGAGAGCCAAAGTAACATTTAAGCTTTGATTACAGTGCCTAAGAGATCCAAGAAAAAAAAATGCCTCTAACCTGTAAGCCCCTTGCCCAAGGACAGATACTTGCTGAAACCCTGGAGGCTATTGTTTATGGGAGATAACAAGTCACATTTTTACTCCCCTAAACAAGTTTATTTGACCCAACTATTCCAGATGTGCTTGATCACATGTAGGCGAGAGGTATGTGGGCAGGAAATGCGGCAAGATGTATGCTTACCTCTGATTGGATGTAGGCAGGAGGTACGCAGGTAGGAAGGATGTCAGGATATATGCTTGCCCCTGATTGGACCTGATGGGAAATACAGTGGCCTTGTGAGATGGCCTTTTTAAGCCTCTTCCAGGTGTGACTCGTCAGCATTTCCTGGGAATCCTGGAATGGACCTGGCCAGAGTACATCAACCCGGCCAGTATTTAGTTAAAGCTTGCTTCAAATCTGGGTTATAATTGTGGTAGTGGTCTTATTCTCATCCCGTGGGATTAACATTTTCTGGAGGCCCCAGTGAGATTCAGACCATCCACCTAAATTCTAAAGCAGTACCTTCACTCTGGAGCTGAGGGACCACTTCAGAAGGCAGGTGCCTTGAGACATTCCAAGGTGCCGAGGCTGCCTTCAGTTCACAGACTATCAGGGTAAACTGCCATGCTGAGAAAAGCAGCAAGCATCCACAAAGGTCTACTAGTGAATTATACTCTGGTTCTGTTTCCTAGGATCCTGATCTGGGAGGTGGAGGGTCTAGGGCAAGTAGCAAGACACCACCCACCTGCCTGGTTCTGGTTGGTTGGCAAGTTTGGTCTGTTTTGTGTATGTGGATGAGTCTGTGTTTTCTGGTGTGTCCCTATGTTTTGTTGCAAACATGGAGCTGAGGGAGAACTGGGTCAACTCAGTTGAATGGATGAATGTATGGTAGCCACAGCATGTTTTGTTTCTGTCTACTCTTGAGTATGCAATCTTTATTGTGTTCGGTATTTCTTGGTTATTATTTCTGCTGTCTCTGCTGTCACCAGCCACTACTGTTACCATAAATGCTTTTAAAAGGCTGGGGCCCAGAATCTCTGATTTCTCTGGTCACTGGATTCAGGTTAGAAGGAATTCAGATGTCTTTTGGAAATGGATAACATTAAAATTGTTTTATGCTGTTCTACTTTATTGGAAAGCTGGCTGTAGAGTTGGGTTATGGTCCTCCCTTCTCTAGACCCAAGCATATTAAAAACTTTCCTCTATGCCCTACATCAGGCAAGTCACCTGACACTGACAGGGAGAAGAGAGCAAAGCAGAACAGCTAAAAAAATTAAGCTTGGTTTATGTGAACATTCTGTACCTTAAGATTTATAAGTCTATTTTATTGGGTATGGTTAAGAATCTATAAAATGTGTGAAAAAAAAGTTAATTA
The DNA here is from genome assembly GCF_949786415.1 of Peromyscus eremicus. NCBI lineage: Eukaryota > Metazoa > Chordata > Mammalia > Rodentia > Cricetidae > Peromyscus > Peromyscus eremicus. The sequence goes on along the minus strand of NC_081439.1, from coordinate 16,397,171 downwards.
ATGCAGGGTTGATAGTTAAAGATCTATGCATAGGTAATCTTAATGGAACCATTTGGCGTAATACCATTTGGGATATAAGCAACACGTAACTTGCTGCCATCTTTGTTAGGGTTGGAGAAGAAGGGTGTCATACGACTTTGCCACCATCTTGATTAAAGGTTGGCCACATAGTCTGGCCCAACCAGAGGCAACAACAGGTTTTCAAGATATTTTGGATTATGATTTTTTTTGTATAATTCCTGTCCTGAAAACAATGTTTATGAAGGACAGGATTTAAAAACAATGCTTATTTAATAAGGTATTAAAGCTGCACCTCTATGCATTCATATACAACAACGTAACTTGTGCTGTCAGTCAAACTTTGTAATGTAAGAGTCAGCCAGATGGTATTGGTTTTAAAGATACAAAAGGGTCATGGAGAACAGCTGAGGCTTGCTAGTGTGTGGCAGGACTGGAATTCCTAGAGACCAGTTGCAATGGAGGACCCTAGCAGTTCTGGAAATGCTGGTGCCATATGGTAATCATTGGAAACACCAGCCACAGTGAAATGAAGCAGGCTGGGACCTAGAAGGTAGGTTGTGTATGCTGCTGAGTGTGGGCCAGAGAGGTGACCCAAGCCCTTTTCGAAAGCTCAAAGGATTGTGAATGCACCCCAGATATTGAGCACTGAATTGTTTGTGCTGTTGGAGCTTGGTTTTGCCTTGTGCAAATTGTGGTTACGTCCTGTATCTTCCATCTTGAAGTAAAAAAGGTACTTTATTTTTTTTTTGATATTGCAGGAGCACACAGCTGAGAGATTTTAAACTTCTTTAAGAGGAAATTTTAGTTTTACAGAAAATTTAAATTTAAAAACTGGATACTTTTAAAGGAACAGCTTTTAAATTTAAGTTTATACAATGTTTTATATTATTAATATGTGATCTTAAAGTGTGAAGCTGGGCAGTGGTGGTGAATGCCTTTAATCCCAGCACTCAGGAGGCAGAGGCAGGTGGATCTCTGTGAGTTCGAGGCCAGCCTGGTCTACAGAGTGAGTTCCAGGAAAGGCTCCAAAGCTACACAGAGAAACCCTGTCTCGAGAAAACAAAGAATACTCAAAAAAACAAACAAAAAAGGAAAAAAATATGTGATCTTAAATAAATAAATAAAAGGCTAAAGAGTTAGGGCCACAGCTATGAGCACCAAACACTAAACACTAGATACTGGGATATTCCTATGCTATGATGCAGCAAGACAATGACCTAAGCAGTCTGACACAGAGCTTGGAGCAATGGTTCTCAACCTACATGACACAACCCTTCGTTGGTCGTAAGACCCTTTCCCAGGGGTAGCCTAGGACCATCTGCATGTCAGATGTTTGCATTGCAATTCATAGCAGTGGCAAAATTACAGTTGTACAAGAGCAACAAGAATGATTTCATGGTTGGGGGTCACCACAACATGGGGAACTGTATTGAAGGGTCACAGCATTAGAAAGGTCAAGAACCACTGGTTTAGAGAATGTCTCTCCTTACCTAAAGTCTATTCAGGCTTAATAATGTATATCTACCCTCCTTGTCTTTGACAACTTTGTTAAGCTTTAGATATTTTTGATAAACGGAGTCATATTGGAAACTGTTATATTCTGTAATAGTATACTATAAAAGAACCAGGAAATTGAAGTTGCCAGTCTCCCTGTGGAGATTTAATTTATAAGTAAAGTTTTGATAGTAAAAGAGTTTCAATTCAGAAATTACTTTTTAAGACTTAAACTTAACAGGGATAAAGCTACAAATCCTAATCTTATAAAAGCTATTAACTTATTGTAAACTATTAAAGATAATTAATATATACAAGTTAATGGTCAGTCACCTCATAAATGATCAAATTCTTTAATATGTTCAGAATTGCATTTATAGTCATGTTAATTACTAATGTACTTAATTGCAGAAATAAGCCTTATTTAGCTTCTTGTATATGTTTTCAAGGTTAAGCCTAAAAGAACTAAAAACAAGCAAAATTTATTTAGCTCATATATACTTAATAGATAATAGTCCTCAAACTTGTCAAAGATCTGAAGAATATGGCATTTAAAATGTTTAGTGGAAAGGCTGAAAAGATGGCTCAGCAGTTAAGAGCACTAACTGCTCTTCCAGAGGATCTGGGTTCAATTCCCAGCACCCACGTAGCAGCTCCTAACTGCCTGTAACTCTAGTTTCAGGGGATCTGACACCTTCACACAGACATACACTCAGGCAAAACATGAATACACATGAAATAAGAATAAATTATTTTCAAAAATACTTAATAGAAAAAGCTTACTATGACAGATATGCTAGGTCCTAGCAGTGACCCCAAGGTCTCCAAGAAGATTATGGGGCACAATGATGACTCAACCTGGATTGTGATAACATTAACCACTGGGCAATGCCTCACCTACAGCCAGTACCTGCCCAAACTGTGGACAAGCAGGACAATGGAGAGTTGATTGCCACAGAAAAAGCCTCTCAGGTCTCCTGGGCCTGGTGGCCAAAACTGATGCTGCCCTGGTACCTCTGCTGCTCCATGGAGACCAAAGGAGCCTGAGATGACTGTCTAGGGAATGGATAAATCTCTGTCATTTTAATGGATACCTAGGCCATTTGGTTTATACTTCCTGCTATAGTTTATCATCCTCAGATCTCTACAGTTTTGTCAGCCTGGCAGCAGCTAGCAACCAGCCCCTTCCCCCAAGGCTGCAGCCATCTTGTTAGTCCATTTCATATATAAAAATAAAGCCTTGCTTTTCTAAATCTATAGGTCTCTTGTTAAGAAAAGGCAAACAGGTTTGCCTTGCTAGCAGGCTTTGTATTAAAGGATAAAGAGGTTTCAGACATAACTTCTTACTATTCCTTTGTTTAAAAGAACTTACTTTGGCAGGGTGGTGGTGGCACATGCCTTTAATCCCAGCACTTGGGAAGCAGAGGCAAGCAGATCTCTGAGTTCAAGGCCAGCCTTGTCTACTGAGTGAGTTCCAGGACAACCAGGGCTGTTACACAGAGAAACACGTCTCAATCCCCTACCACCAAAAAAAAAAAAAAAAAAAAAGAACTTACTTTGCAATGACTGTTCTCAGTAATAACTACTCATGTCTCTGGTAAATGATTAGACAGAAAGAAAAACGTTTGAAATCTATGCAAGTTCTAAGAGTAGAAGAAAGCGTTCTAAGGTGCACAAAGTTCCAGGAAGTGAAAGCTTAAGGAACTTCTGACTTAAGGTGTGTAAATGCAAGTTGCCAAGATTTAAGAAAGTGATTAAATTGGACTTCTTCCTCCTCTATGCGATTGTTATACTGAGATTTCCTACAGACACTTGTTAGCTGTTTTCTTTAACAATGTGGACTTTAGTACAGATTACAAACAGTGACAAATGCTAATATATCTAAAACTTTTATCTTCTTGTAAACTAAAATTCATGTAATCTTCAGGGAGTCAAGGGAGTTGTAAGACTTGGATCCACCTCTCACAGGTCAAAGGGACTCCAGATAAATACATCCTAAGTTTCCCACTTGCCTATTCACGATGGTGGGATCTCTCCGCTGGTCTTGGGATTCCTCTCCTTTCCCAATTACTGGGACTATGGGCCTGAAAGGTCCAAATAAAAGATTTTCCTGTATTTAGTTCCTGAACTCTGACTTCCATCCCTAGTCTATATATGTCTCAGCAGACTTCCCTTTGGCTGATAGACACCATCCAGGAATCAACTATGGACTGCAAACTCCTGAGCTCTGACTTGCTGGAAGCTGATGTGAACAGTCCAGCAAATGTGATTGCTCTCTGTCTCTTAGCTGGGTCAGCAAACCAGAGGATTCTGATGAGTATTCCACTGCCTGATTCCTCTCCCATGCTTTTGACTGGTATTTCAGCATTCCTGGGACCTAACAACATCCTGGTTGCAGCTGGAAGTAGTTACAGAAGAGAGCATGTCACCCCTTATTCTCAACAAGTTGGAATGTTAGTTCAAAAGGAAACTTGCAGGCATAGGGAACAAAATGGCTACCTATAATGCCAATTGGCATACCAGGAAAGGTACCCATTAAAACCAGATAGGCCCAGATCTATCAACAGGTAGATTCATTAGCTGAAATAGTTCTACAATATAAGGGCATTCAACTTGCTCTATGTAAAACAGGTTATTGTATAGCTTTTAAAGAAAATTGTTTCTATCCAAAAACCATGAGATTAATTACAGATAATCTGGCTGTACTCAAAGAAACACTGCAAAAAAAAGGGACCTGAGATGAAATAAATGGCTGGTCCTCATTCTCATTTCCAGGCTCCTCCTAGATAGTAACTCTGATGTCAGCCATCACAGGGTCTTTGGCCCTTCTGCTTCTGCTAATTACTGTTGGCTCTTGCATCATTAATGCCTTGACTAGATGATAATTCCTGTCTGCATACCATTTATCATTTAAGCTGATGGTTATTAGATCCCAATATAAACAGGAACCCATCACAGAGTCAAGGGTTTGACTCACAATACAACTCAAGGGGGGAATGTGAGAACCAAAGTTAGATTTTAAGTTTTAAGTACTGTGCCATGAAACAAAATGCCTCGAACCTGTAAGCCTCTTGCCCAAGGACAGATACTTCCTGAAATGCTGGAGACTATTGTTTATGGGAGATAACAAGTTACATTGGCAGGAAGTATGTCAGGATGCACACTTGCCCCTGATTGGATAAAGGCAGGAAGTATACCAAGATACATGCTTGCCCCTGATTGGACCTGATGGGAAATCCTTATGAGATTGCCTTTTTCTGCCAGGTGTGACTCATCAGCATTTCCTGGGAACCATGGAATGGACCTGACCAGAGACCATCAACCTGGCCAGTATTTAATTGAAGCTTGCTTCAAATATGGCTTAAAATTGTGGTAGTGGTCTTATTCTTGCTCAGTGGGATTAATGACATCTGATAGGGAACTGATACCAAGAGTACATTATAAAAAACAAACAAAAAAATTAGACATCAACCCCCTTCCTCAGTTACCCAACCAATAAACAGGAAAATGAGTAGACAATTATAAGAACAAATGACCAAGAAATATAGGGGGAAATGCTTAGTTGTTAGGAAACTGAAAATCAAAACTACATCTCATTCAGAATGGCGATCAAACAAAATAAATAACAAAGGATGTGGGTAACAATGCAAAGTTGGGTGTGGTGGCACATGCCTTTAATCCAGCACGCTTAAGGCAGAGATAGATGGACCTCTATGAGTTCAAGGCCAGCCTGCTCTACACACTGAGTCAGGTTACCCTGGGTAACTTGACCACCATCATTATCAGCAGGGAATTTAGTAGAAATATATATTCTGGGCAGGCATGGTGGTGCATGTCTTTAATCCCAGCACTTGGGAGGTGGTTAAGGATGCAAGGGGGACGGGGAGAGGAAGCCTAGGCTGGGAACATAGCTCAGTTAGTAGAGCACTTGCACAGCATACACAAACCGTTCAGTTTGATCCCCAGGACTGAATAAACTGAATGTGGTGATGCACACTTGGATTTCCAGTACTGGGGAGGCAGAGGCACGGTGAGTTCAGGCCAGGTAGGGCTGGCTATATAGCAAGTCCCTCTCTTAAAAAAAGGGGGCGGGGAGTTAAAGGATATCCTTGGCCTCATATAAGAATATGAGGCCAACCTGAGTTATAACAGGAGATAGTGTCTCAAAACACACACACATTCACACACACAAAGTGAACCGTTATATAATTCTAGCAGGAATATAAGTTAGCCCAGTCATTATTGAAATCAGTATGAAGGTTCATCAACTAACTAAAATAGAACTACTATATGATCCAACTATACCACTCCTGGGAATATACTCCTAAGCAATCTAAGTCAGCATACTAGAGAGACACTTGTACATCCATGTTTATTACAGCAATATTAAAGAAGTCAAGATATGCTATGATCCTAAATGTTCATCAACAAATGAATGGATAAAAAACATAGTGAATGTATATGTATGGGGGTGTTATTGTGAGCACAATGTAGTTTTACTTGAAGAAAAGGACAAAATTTCGCAGGAAAATGCTTGCAACATAAGATCATGATAAGTGAAATAAGCCCGACTCATAAAGACAAATGTTTTCTATCACATATGAATATATATTTTATATATAGGTATGTATGAGACATGAAAGTAGAAAGGGGAATGTTTGGAGGAGGAAGAGGACTAACAGGAAACAAGGGAAACAAAAGGAGGTAATGGGCAGGAAAAAAAATCAAGTATCACGTTTCCTTGCATACATAAGATCAAAAATTTAACAATATATGACATGAAAGCTGTATATATGTATTTGCACATATAAATATGAATGACATGAAAACAATATTATTTGGGAAGAAGAAGGACAACAGCAGGAAAGGCAAAGAGGATAATGATGGAGATGAGCATGAGCAAATTACAATGACATATACACATGCACACAGTATAAGGAAACCCATTGCTGTGCATGCTAACTAGAAATTAATTTAGAGCCGTCAAGATAGTGCAGCAGGTAAAGGCACTTGCTGCCAAGTCTAACAACCTGAGTTCCACTCCTAGAACCCACACAGTGGAGAGAACTGACTCCCACAGCTGACCTCTGACAGCCACACACAAACCATAGCGCACATGTGCCCATACATACATGTACATACACATATGCAGGCACTCACACACAAATAAATAAATGTTTTTAAAAAAAGAAACACATTTAAACTGTTTTTTTTAAAGTGGCAATAAAAGGCCAGGGAAATGGCTCAGCAAGTTAATGTACTTGCCAAGTCTGATGACCTGGATTCAATCCCCAGGACACACATGGCAGAAAAGAACTGATTTGTTCTCTGACCTCACATTGTTGTACACACACACCCACTTTATATGCACTCACATATATCCACACCCTCCACCCAACATCAAATTAAAAAAATCTTTTAAGTGGCAACAGATTAAGGAATGAGAATAGTCTTTTGAGAATAGTCTTTTTTTTTTCAGGAATAATGGTGGAAAGTAAAGAAAGGAGATAAGGATAATGGCTTAAAGGAAATGAGTAAGATTGATTTATATTGTAAAGATTATTACAAGACTAGGGATATACCTCAAGGGAAGTGTGTGAGGTTCCAGGTTCCATTGGTAGCAACACACACACACACACACACACACACACACACACACACACACACACATTATTTGTGCACAGAAAGGGATTGCTACTTCTGAATTTCTGAATTCCTAAACATCACTGTGTGACTCACTTGGCAATTAGCTAGCACATTTGTCTTGTATTGGCAGGACTGTGGATTTCAGCATTGCTGGCACAAATGCAATGCTCAACAATCCTTACTGTTGCTCTGCACTTCGTCAATAAAAGTCCACAACCTTACACAAAAAGATGTTCAAAAAGACAATGTCGTGGGATTCTGCAGAGAGACTATGCAGTAGAGCTCTCATGATTTTTATAGCTCACTTACCAGAGCCTACCTCCTTCCCCAAAAGAAAATTACTGGACCTGGGTTCAGTGGTACAGTATGTACCAACCATGCAGAGGTGCTAATCCACAGCACCAAAATATGTTTGGTTTGGTTTGGCTTTGACCCTGGAGACTGAACCCAGGATCTTCCTTGTTCAACACTGAGCTATATTATAGCCCCAACCTCCATTTTACCTCTTTGCATTTAAGTTATTAAATTGTAAAATGGGGAGGATAAAGTGCATCTTGTAAAGTTGTGAGGATTAAACAAGACACTGTGTTTAAAGCATTTTATACTCAACTTGGTGCTCAAGAAGTGACAGTGAGTACTCTCACACTCATTTCCCACCTAGAAGAACCGTGGACTTTTCGGCGTCTGGATGATAGGATTAGTAATCAGGAGGCACATCAGCCATTTCCTCCTGAAGGAGGAGAGCACAAATGGCCCCTGCACCCAGTCAGATTTCTCAAAGTCTGGTTATTCATGTACCACCAATATGATTTCTGACACAAGCAAACCTTTTCCATTCCATCAACCCACTCAGCGTCCCTCGCAGACAGCTGTGAAGCGGAGGGCTTTATGTGCTGGGTTTTTTTTTTTTTTGGCTCATTTATAATAATCATTAAATAAAGCCTCCATTCGTCTGCATCACACCACATCATCTCCCAAGTCGCAGTCTAACCCTACTTTATGTTGCTCTATTTCTGAGACCCTTTGGAAGAGAATGGGCCAGGAACTTGGGGGTTACTAAAATTTCTTGCTACTGGTTGTTTTCACTTACAAAGGTATACTGAGCAAATAATTATGACAAACCAAATTAGAAACATGTCAACAATAGACACCAAAATTTTTATGAAGTCCAAGTTCGCCTAAAGCTAAACAGACAACCCAGCACCTTAGCAAGTATTTAACCCTGCCACTTCTATATTCTCTATTAAAAATGAAAATGAGACTAAAAATAAAGGCTCATCTTGACTGCTAAACTAAAGAACAAAGCCAAGGCACAATAGAGATCCAGTTTTTGTTCTGAAGCACTAGTATTCAAACAAAAGAAATGCTCCACATGCAAATCACCCATGGGAAAAATTGCCACCTTCAAGACAGAATGCAGCTCTGAAAAGGCAATGAACAGTGAGTTATTGACCCATACTCTTTCCTATCTGCACAGTTCAAGACATTCTTCATCATGCCAACAACAAAAGAGTTGCTGACCACAGCCAAGAGAACTAAGAGCATCAACATTATTTACACAATTCTGGAGTCAGTCTTAAGTCACTGTTTACACATTTTTGTTTCTGTGTGTGTGCGCTCACAGAATCCAGAATAGACTGTCAGATCCCCAGAGCTGGAGTTAGTTACAAACCACCCATTATGGGTGCTGGGCACTGAACTCAGGTCCTCTCCGAGAGGGGTACATGCTCTTCACTTGTTTTTCTGAGATGTGTCTCACTAAGCAGCTCAGAACTGCCTCAGGCTCCCTGAATACCAGAATGAGGTGTGTGTCACCTTTTTAGAAGTCACTCCTACAGTCTCTTAGGATCTATCCAAGCCATCATGTTTATGTATTGCTGGGATATTTGCTTACAGAGAGTGTCTCACTATATTACCAGCTTGACCTCAAACTCCAAGGCTCAAGCCATCCTCCTGCCTCAGCCTCCTGAGTTGCTGGAATTATACAGGCATACATGACTGCCCATGACCGCTGCTGAGATTTTTAAAAACTGAGACTGCGCCAAGCGTGATGGTGCACTCTTGTGTTCCTAGCACTTGAGAGGTAGAGGCAGGACAATCAGGAAGAATTTGAAGTCGGCCTTGGCTATACATCGAATTCAAGGATAGCCTGGAATACATGAGAACTTGTCTTCAAAAAAAAACTGTGATAAATATGACAAAATACACTTACAGTTGGATCTCAACATTTTTGACTGGTGGAGAATATAAACCACAAACCTACAGTGTTCCTCTCTCTTGCCAATCATCAGTCAAAATATTCAGCAAATAATATTTGTAAATATAATAAACAGGTACCTACTCAGAGCTCACAAACAAGCTGCTTTAGGCCTCCATACCCTTGTCCACTCTCAGTGGATTGTTTGTTTGGGCTAAGGCATGCCAAGCTAAAAGCATGCTGAAATGAAAAGGATTCAATGGATAGGTAAAAAAAAGCAGCATCGTTTTTATATCTTAAACCCCTTCATGGCCAGCCAATCTGTAAAGGTGCTCCCAAATTTTACTCACTCACTAAGAAATTACCGTGCCCCTGCAAATAGGCCACAGTTTTCATCAAGTGGAATTAGCAGAGAGTATTTGGATTTTGTTTTCAGTATTTACTAAACCCTGACCTCCTGGAGAATTTTCTGCACCCAGCACAGTACTTACTAACTAGCAAGCACTCAGTAAAGCAATAACACAAATGGATAAGCCCAACCTGCTTTTATCCAGGTGCCTGTGAGGTATTTCTTCCAGTGTGGAAACAATCTAACCACAGTGCCTCTTTAGAAAGATTCATCTTTGAACACTGTTGTTAAGAACACAAGCTGTGGAGGCAGACTACATGGACATAAATCCCAGAATCCCAGCTCTATCGTTTATTACTAGGTTATCTCTGGACAAATGTGTAAAACTCCTGGGGCTGCCGAGTTCCCCCATTTGGAAAATAGGGGTAATACTGCTTCATGAGTTACTGTAAAGATCCAATGAGGTAATTGTTTTAAAGCACTTAAGGGCTGCAGGTGTAGTCCAACAGCAAAGCACACCCTTAACAAAGCCCCACCCCCTGAAAAAAAGAAGGAAAAGAACCTGCTCCACTAACATAGTCATCACTTGTGCCAGCAGTAGCAAGATAAAAAAATGGGGTAAAAAAAAATCCCTTAAAGCCTGGGTGGTGCCATTAAAAACATTTTGGAAGGAATGACTGTAAATGAATCTGCTTTGAAATGTTCAGTCAGGAGAACAGGCAAGTGGGGTTATATTTTAAGTCAGCTCCTGATTAGATTTTTTTTTTTTTTTTTTTTTTTTTTTTGCATGCACGGTGTTAGGAGACTGAAGCAAGGATCTCCTGGTTAGTAATGACATTCTACCCCTGAGCTTTCCCCAGCCCATTACTGGCTTTTCAAATTAAAAAAGCTCTAATCCATGACGCCCAGGCAGAGATTTGATGCAGAGCACTACATGTCTAGCATCATAGGATTCCAGTCACATTCTATTACCACTGCAAACGTCTCTACGTAGCAGATCTTTCCGTCTCCATTTCCTCCTTACTCCACCAGCTGCCACCTGTTTAGTTTCTGAATTCCCAAACCCCCAATCGTGAGAGGACATCCCCCAGAACTCTGGTTGAGAAATGAGTTTGCAGTTTCTCCTACCTAAGCCTGCGCTGCTTTTCTGTTTCTTTTTCCTGCCCACCTCCTTACTTCTCAAGCCTTGCTATTCTCTACACGTAGGAACTTGAAACCTAAGAGTATGGGAAAGCAACAGCGTAATGGCAGTGGTGCCAAGACCCGGGGATGCTGCCAAGCTTTCCCCAAGCTCCATATGCAGCGGCCCGACTTACTCAGACTGGACTTACATTTCAGCCCATGGGGCCTCACACACTTGGTATTTCTTTTTGCTTCTGCTCGATTTCTTTATTTAAAACAACCTCCTCCAAAACCCGTGAACCATTCGAATCCAGACAGTTCTGACAGACGTAGGTAAGGCCTGTCATCTTCAGGAAGTTTCCCTGGACCATTTTAGCCCACAGATATCACCCCACCCACCTATCCAAACAGGTACTGTACTTACTGTCTATACCAGAAAGCATAGTCACCACACATATTTACACCATGAAATAAATATTCCATATTTGATCTTCCAAGGACAGGAACAGTGGCTCAGCCCCCAGTCTTTGAAACCCCCGTTCAGCATGTTCATCTTCCTGAACAGTGACTCAATCAGTGGATTGTTTGTTTGGGCTAAGGCATGCCAAGCTAAAAGCATGCTGAAATGAAAAGGATTCAATGGAAGGGTAAAAAAGCAGCTTTAGGTCAAATGGGGGGAACTAACGAAGAAAGGTGTTCCACTAACATCTGTTTTATTTGCCATGAGGTTGAAAAGACATACGGGGCGGGGGGATGTCAACTGGAAAATGAAGGAGGAAAAAAAACATATTTCAGTTTGAGGGAGATGACAGCAAGAGACATGAAGCCCCAAAGAAATTGTGAGTCAATTCTGCTAAAACCAACAGGTAGGCCAATTGGGTAAGTAAATATAAAGGGGGTTACTATGATGACATGGATAGAGATACAGCCATGTAGGGTAAGTGAATTGGTAAGAGGCCATGTGAAGGGGGCACAGGTGGATAAAATGGTCGCCAGCAGGTTAGCTGATTGAGTGAGTGGCAGGTAATTCAGTAAATGGTTAGGTGTTTAGTCTGGAAGGAACAGGTGTGGGACATTTCATTTAAAATCTGACCCCTCCCTCACCTTGACCCGGAAGCGGATGAGTGCTAGCCTCACGCAGTGGCTCAGGCAGGCAGGTGGCAGGAACCAGGCCCGCGGTGGAGGGGTGCCCTTGTTGCCCACGTGTCCCACGATCAGTTGCGCAGTCTGCCGCTCCGCCTGGCACCGACGGCCCCATTCGGCCAGTCGGTCTTTCCCCAGGCCCCCAGGGAACATGACCACCAGCTCCAGGCCGTCGCCGCCCGGATAGGCACAAGCCTGGCACAGCGCTGACAAGTAGCCCAGCATGGCATTCCACTGGCCGCCACAAACCCAATCCGTCTGGTAGCCACCATAGAGCCGCGGCAGCGCCGAGCCCGCGTCTACCAATACCCGAGCCCCAGGCAGCGGAGGGGGCGGCGGCGGATGCAGCCCTGGCGGCGCTTGGCCGTGATGGTGGAAATGGTGAGCAGGGTGATGGTGCCGAGTCGGCCCCGGGCCCCCGGAGTAAGGGCCAAAGGCGGCGGGCGGGAGCGGCGGCGGCAGAGGAGCGGAGCCCCTGGTGATGCGTGGAGCCCCCGGCGCTAGGGCTGCCGGCGGCAGCTGGCGGTGCAGGTGCTGCTGCTGCTGCTGGCGCGAGACGGTGCGCGCGAGTTTGAGGAGGTCCACAGGCACCACAGCCCCGGGACAGCGCTTCTCCAGGAACTCTTGGAAGCCCTGGACGCCCATGCTTCCTCCGTGGGCAGAAGGAACAGCGGCTGCGCAAGCGGGCCAGTCGGCGATCCCCGCGCGAAGCTGGAGGCGGGCGCGTGCGCACTCCGCGGGGGGTAGGGGCGAGGGGGGGCGGGGAAAGGGTTCGCGACGGGAGGGGCGAGGGAACGTGGGCGGGGAGGGGAGGAGACCACAGACTGGGTGCGGGTGGAGAGCAGAGGTGAGGCTGACCAGACCCAGAAGAGGCTGGGAAGATAAAAGCGACGACAATTCGTAGTCACTTCTCTTTCTTCCGTTCCCCTCCGCTGCTCTTCTTCACTGCTTCAAAGAGGGTGAAGCTTCTGCCTTCCACCTCCGGGAGCCATGTTGCCTCGTCTTCTCTGTGATACTCGCTTTCTAGCTGGGGGAGGGGAATCGGGGCGGGGCGGGTGGGCATCCTGGGAGTTGTAGTCTTTTCCCGGATGGCCTCAGGATGCAGTGGAAGAACCTGACGGCCACCCATGTCAGGCCTTGATGTGCACAACGTCAGAAGAAGCAGGACGTGAAAATGTGTGTATAGGATTTGCACCAGAACGCCTAGTATCCAACCGAGTTGCCTCAGGAAATTATACTGCCATTCCCAGGGAAAGAAATGGAGGTGATGCATCATGGGAAAGGAAGTACAGTGGATTGATTGAATTTGGCTAAAGTGAGCTAAAGTTCCCTGAGAGGGAGAATTTTCCCTTTCATAGAGAAGATGACATGCCATAACTCTAAATGAATGGACAAGAACACACATGAAACATAACAACCATTACTATTGTTGTTAGCTACTGTCATTTTTCGAAGTTGTCTCCCTTAGGAATGGTAAAACATTTACCTAAGACAATGAACAGACAAAATGAAGTTGACTATAATTTGCCCCCAGGATCTCTAGTCAGGGAGATAAAACATCCACACAAATTGAACTACAACCTGGACCTTATTGGCACTCACTAAGCTATGCCATATGGTTAGGGAATTTGCTTTCAAACCTAGTGAATTTGCCCATGTGGGAGCAATTCAGAATAGCTGCAAGGGTTCTAATTTGTTCACAATCTTTTGAAAAATTTGTTTTCAGCATGTTTCCCCAATGAAATCCATGTAGTGTCTGTCTGCTGTCAAGCTTTTAGGGCCCGCCCCTTCAGCCAGAATACAGCAGAAAATAAGATCTGCATTGAAGAATAGTCTCATCTGGCTTAGAATTTACTGAAACGTGACCGACAGAACATGAAAGTGCAGAGTCCAGAAGCGATCGTGATGAATGACGTCAGAATTGTCTGTTAGGGTGAAAATACAAACAAGCTACAAATCCTGCAAAGGAATTCGAGTAGTGGATCCAGAATGGCAGGGATGGTGAACCAAAGTGAAAGGAAGGGCAGTAGCCGGAAGGGATGACGGAGAGAATGGAGGTTTAGTAAAAGGTGCTTACTAGAGAGTTTGCCCAGCATCCCTTTCCTAGAAGTTGGCCCTCTCCTTGTTAATTAAAAAGGTTACAGCAAAAACAAAAACTGTCGTCTTAAGCATGGTGGTATGTGCCTGCAACCCCAGTACTCAGGAGGTTGAAACAGGACAGTCCCCTTAAGATCCAGGCCAGCTGAGGCTACCTAGGGATTTCCAGGAACCAAGAAAGTAAACAAATTCTATCATGTTCACATATTCTTATAACGCCATATTCTACCTGGTGTGGTGGCTTACAGCTGTAAACTCAACATTTGGAAGGTTGAGGCAGAAGGATTGCCGCAACTTTGAAGCTTATGTTTTCCAGTTCAGTCAGGGATATGAATGAAACAAAACAAAAAAATGAAAAAAAAACTAAACCCCCAAAACCACAAAAAGAATTGAATCATCAGCCATTTATGAAAATGTTAGCCACAAATGAGACACCGTTAGAGGCAAATTTCTATATTAATCTACCTTCAAAGCATTCTTTCTGTGCTAGTGAGATGGCTCTCTGGTCAAAACATTTCCTTTGCAAGCATGAGGACCTGAGTTCAGTCCTCAGAGACCACAGCAAAAAGCCAAGCTCAATGCAGTGCACTTGTGACCCCAGTGCTGGGTAAGCAGAGACAAGTGATTCCTGGGACTCAGTGGCCAGGCAGCCTAGTCTAATTGATAAGTGTCAGACCAATAAGAGAGCCTGTATCAAAAACTGAGGTGGAGCACTCCTAAAGAATGGTATCCAAATTTTGCCCTCTGGTTTTCACAGGTACACATATGAATGAATGCACATCTAGACACACAAGTGCACCTGTACACGCATAAACACAACGTCTCCTTCCCTTTATTTTAAGCTAACACTTTATGATAAAAGCTGAGAATTCCCAGATACATTCCTCTTCCCCATTTTAACCCTTTTAACACTCTGTGAACTTGAGCTATGTCTAAAATTTGTATCTTTCCCTCTTAGATGATCTTAAACAGCATACTTGGGACCATGCTCCTTAGCTGAGCATGCACACAGTTATTGCCCAAGCTAAAGTGCTTTCCTCTATGACTCTGTAGGCTCTCTAAACTCTCATTCCTTTGTTCAAAGAAAGCAGTGCTTAGGCATTAGCTCCCATGTGTGGGGAGAGACTGTCCCCTGTATGAATGAGCATTGATGACACAAGTACAGCCAGGTCGAGGACCCCGATGCCTCAGCCCCATGGGAATGATGCTGAGAGCGGGTGCAGAAAGTATCAAGCACAGCTTCCTCCTCCCCAGTGACTGCAGCCTGGGACTGCTCCCCTACAGAGATTCCCCTACCCAGATTAGCTAATGGGCCTCCCCATTATTGCTGTACGTGATAAAGGTGCTGAGTCGCCAGGCTGTTGCTGCTGGCACTCCATCAGAGTGCAAGGACCACCCAATCCCAGCTTTTCGGTATGCACCCTTTCATTTCTTCTTTCTCCGTTGCCCCAGTCAGGTCAATCCCAAAGCCGTGCTGGTTGAGACACGCATGGTCTCATCTGCTTTGAGTAATAAATCTCTCCACTCTTTTATGTCTTGGCTGTGCTTGCTTGCTTGTTTGTTTTGTCTTTGCACTCACCAACACGTGAGCTCATTACATTTGGTTACAAAAAGAATAACCAATCCAGGAATGTGGCGTGGCAAATGACAAACCCTAAATATGTGGAACTGATAAACTCGGGAGTCCTCTAGCCTCCATTGATGGGAAGGGAGTGGACATTTTGTAAGACATGGCAGTATAGCAGTTATTTATTGTTCCTGGGACTCAAAAGAGAAGCCCTGGAGCTGGGCATGTAGTTCAGTGGTAGAGTCCTTACCAGCTTCCATTCCTCAGCACCACTAACAAAAACAAACCAAAGCAGCATTGAGCTCAGCTTACTATTTCCTAGTGGGTCTCTGCTCAAGAGCAGAATGGCAGAGGGAATGAGCTGCATCCTTAGAGTGCTAAGAAATAGAAGCTGCAACATTGGTAGAGGACCCGCTGAGCATGCGCAAGACAAGGAGTTCCATCCCCAGCACTGGAAAAAAGAAAGGAAGAGAAAGGAGACTAACAACAAGATTTTTACTACCTGTTATTAACACTTGTTACTGGAAGATCTCCCAACATGAAACCAATAGACATTCAAATAAAGATTTAGAGTATTTTTGTCAGTAGAAAATCACATCTGGTAAATCAGGATCGTAATTGATCATCCAGAGTAGTAATTCTGGACCAGCACATTAGCAAAACCTGTGAATTGTTCCAAACAGGATTTTCTCAGTTCCAACGCTTGATTTCCAACATTAGAGACACTGAGTGTAGGACCAGAACTCTGTGGTTTTAGTAGTGTCAAAGATAAACAAAGCCAGACATAAGTGTTGTAAACAGAGTTTATTCACAAACTACGTACTGCTGGTAAGGGAAGGAGCTGAGCTTTGCTTCCATTTGCACAGAGATGAGTGGGAGAATGAGGAAATACAAGAGGAAACGGGGGTGGGGGTGCAATAGCATCAAGGAAGTAAAAAAAAAATTAGAGAGGTCTGATCAATATAAATGTGATTAGACCAAATGTGTATGCTGGCTGGCAATTAGATTTCTATCCTACCAACACAGCGACAGAAAGACAGAGGCCCTATTGTTCCTGACAATTAGGCTTCCAAGGAATGGCTCACAGGTCCTTAGGAAAGACACTCCTGAGTTATATGAGAGATGTACACATCTCTAAGGGACAGAAGAAAGATGGACAATTATAAGCCCCTTTTAGTAAATACTCTAAAGTGGATCAGTTATGGGGTACAATAAACAGAATTCCTTGATAGCCCTGTTTTTCCTGAATGGCACAATGAATTCTCCTAGTGATTTGACCTTGGGTTGCTAGAGGCCTTGTTAATTAGGTCAAATCTCTTAGTGCAGGGGTATGAAAGGAATGTACTCGTGCATTTTGCAGACCCCTCTAGCCTCTGGGAAATTCAAACACATTTCCAAATTTAAGAACCTCATTTTGAGCATAATCCCGGCCTAAATACAGCCTGGTTAAGTAAGAAAATAATAAGCAAATGACTCCCATGGGTTTTCATATACCTGTGATTTATTTCCATTATCCCCATCCAGGTGAAAAGGTACATTCTCAGATCTAGTGATGGATCAATGTGTGACTTCTTCTTCCCTGAAAGCGAATTTTGATTGCATTTATTTCTATACTGTTACATATTAATCTATTGGTGGAAGCTACATTTATCAGAGATTGCAAGATTACAAGGAGCTACATTTTATTGTAACCGAACTAGAGGAAGAAGGAGTATGTCCACGTGATGCCATTATATCTGGATTAGTAGTTGCTTATGACTTGCAATTATCCATGGATTTGGTTGAGGTAGGCATGTTTCTAATTGTATATATGGGAGAATGTCATAACGTTTCTAGAGCAACCAAGAAGAGCATTATGGGTAAACTACTGAGTTGTCTCTGTGCACGTCCTATACTTTATTGTTTTAGCTGTATGAGACCACCTTTCATGTACTTTCCCAGAGAATTTGGGATAGAGTCAGAAAAGGAGAAGTGAATCCTGGGTATATCAAAATATATACCTTTGTTTATTCCTAAGGCCCATTTGCATCGTCCCTGGATTTTGTGAGGCCTCCATCTTTATAAATTCCCTTCTTGCTAAAACTTGTTCAAATTTGTTCTCTTGACTTAGACACAAGAGTTTTACTAACGTGCATATGCAATCCAGGGGAAACTACAGTGGTTATAGGCCATAGAGAAGGTAGGCACCAAAGCTCTGGAAGCAGAAGGAGGTGTGCCCCGGAATCAAGGCCTGGGTTTCAGTACCGTTCAGCTCCTTCTTAGGGAGATAGCTTCAACAAGTTGCATAACTTCTTGAACTCTGACTGCATCTGTGAAAGAGACTCAATAATTTCTTTATCAAGTTTGATACTACTACAAGAATAGAGCTGGGTACTGGAAGAATGAGGGTGGTTTTGTTGTTGTTGAACCAATTAGTTTATCCAGGTTTGCTTACAGGAACATTGTGACTGACATGCCGCTATGCTCCTGACATATCTTCCTCCCTGCAGCCATTGTTAACAGACTTCCATATCCTTGAGAAAGGGAGCAGCCTCATGTGCTTCCCCACTCTCTGTGAGACACTCAAGATGGCAACCATCATGTCCAGCCTGGAGGAGACCATCATGGTGTGATCAATTCATTTGCAATTCATTTGCAAAATCTCTGAGCTTCTGACCACTGTGGGGTTTCCTACTGAGCCCTTTACCCACAGCCACCACCCCATCATGCAGGTCACCAGGAGCCCTCTTCCCTCGGAGTATTCTCTGCCCTTTCATCTGGCTGACAGGCACAGGCTTGTGGTGATGGCAGGGAGGTCAGAACATCATGCTTTTCTCCACTGGAGAAATCACTTCTATTCCTTTTCCAAGATCCAGTTTAAAAGTGACCTAATCTGTTTGTTTATTCTCTTCCTTTACATAATCGCAAACCTAGAAAGTGCTGGCATATGGCTACAATTTTGTGTTCACTGTGTGCCTTCCTGTGGATATTCCCCCAAATCAGATCGAATCATCATAGGTCTTTAGTCTCTAATGGTTAGGATTCATAACATTATAAAAAGCTCTTCAAGTGAAAGAAAAGGAATAGAGTATGTTGTGGTATTTTGAACAAATAAAATTTGCCTGAAGATCAGAGGACAGAGCCAGCCACAGTTAGCTACAGAGGTCAGGCAGTGGTGGCACACACCTTTAATCCTAGCACTTGGGAGGCAGAGATCTGTCTGGATTTCTGTGAGTTCAAGGCCGAACTGGGCTACAGGAGATTAATCCAGTCTAAAAGAGAAACAGAGCCAGGCAGTGGTGGCACACACCTTTAATCCCAGTACTTGGGAATCACACTCCTTTAATCCCAGCACCAAGAACGTTGACACAGGAAATGAATGGCTGGGCAAAGAAAGGAATATAAGGCGGGAGGAGACAGGAACTCGGTTCTTACAGGCTGAGGAGCTGGTGAGGTAAGAGGTGGTGGCTGTGGCTTGCTCTGCTTCTCTGATCTTTCAGCTTTCACTCTGATATCTGGCTCCAGGTTTTTATTATAAAGACCATTTAGAATTCGCGCTACAAGAGTGGACAACAACCCTTTCTCCCAAGTTTGGAAACCTCCTGCCATCTGTTTGCTCCAGGACAGACTTCAGAGGCTCAGTAAGGGTCCACAGTTTACCTAGGAAGTCCTTCTTCTGTTGCTGGAGAGGAAACTTAACCTCTACATGGTGTGGCAGGACTGCAGGCACAAGAAGACTTCCTAGAGGACAGCAGTAAATGGAAATGAGTGACATTAGCCCTGTGTCCTAACAACCAGGAAAGCCCTCTGCAGAAGGAACCCTGGGCTTGGCGCCAATACCAGGAATAGAGCACACAGAGCCTACCAAGAATGGTGTCCTGTACAAAAGGTCAGCCACTTGTGCAGCACTGCACAGAGGGACTGAGAGCTTGGGGTGTGGACTTGCTTAAAACTTCCTAGGCCAGCAGAGACAAAAAAAAAGTCCCCTGGCAAAAGATAGACCGAAAAAAAACCAAACCAAACCCAGCTCAAGACAGACAAGCACATAGGACAGATCCCAAAGCAGAACCTGGAGGATGCGGATGTAAGAGCTGCCACTTAAAATGGGCGGGACAGAGCTGACTTCTAGAGGCTGTTATGGGGATCCCAATTTGCCATTTGGTTGGCAGCCTCAATCCCCAAAGTGACATGTGTTCAAGAAGTCTGGAGCTCCACAGAAATGGGTATGCATCTTTCATGGGCTTGGAAAAGTTCCTGGATTGTCGCCCTCCAGCAACTTGGGCTCTAGGAGCCCTGATCCCCTACTGGACCCTTGAAAACTGCACAGCCCCTCAGTTCAGTCTTGCTTCCAGACAGAAAAGGCGCCAGGAGTTGTTTCCTTGTGAAGGCTAGATCCATTTAACACAGAAGGTGAGCTGCGGGTATAGCTCAGTGGCAAGGCACTTGTTTAGGACATTTAAGGCCCAGGGTTTAATCACAACACAAAAGCAGGAAGGACCTTGGCACTTTTAGTTCCACTGAAATGGGTGCCTAAATGGCTTAAGAATTTGGTCTCAGGGGCTGGTGAGATGGTTTAGCTGGTAATGACTTGCTGCCAAGCCTAAAGACCTGTGTTCAGTTCTCAGGAACCCACTTAGTAGGAGAGAATTGACCCCTGGAAGTTGTCCTCTGACCTCCACACATGCACTGTGGCACATATTTGCAAGTGCATGTGCACATACAGATCAACAGATGTTTTTCTAAAAAAGAGAATTTGTCCCTAAATAAGACAGATTCAAATTCTTACTGTCACTCGGCATGTCAATCTAAAGTGGAGATATAACCCTGAGTCCTTTCTGGTGAGGTGGGAGCAGAGAACCCAATTCATGGCCAACAATGCCTGCCAGGGGTCTCTCTGGGCAGAGAAGGAGCCTTATTATGAGGCTGGCACATCTAAAGACCTCTGGAACTGAGGAGAAAGTCCAGCTGAGCTTGTGACTTATTTCCAGACTTTGTGGGACACTGAAGCCCCTTCCCAAGGAGTCTCTCTAGTTTCTCATGCATATTTGTGCCCTTTGCAAGCTGTGTGACCATGGGTCACATCTTAAGGTGCTGGCTCAGGCCTGTCATATAAACACTCAGAGAAGCTGAGATGGGAATATGCTCGAGAGTTTGAGGCTGGGCTGGGCTACATAGTGAGATCCAGCCTGGGGTATGTATAGTGTGAGACTCTGAAAAAAAAAAAGAAAAGAAAAGAAAAGAAAAAAAAAAGATGGGGCTGGAGAAATGGCTCCGTTGTTAAGTGGCAGAGGACCAGTGCTCACTTCTCAGGACTCACAACAGCAGCTCACCACTGCCTGCAGCTCCCACTCTGATGCCTTCTTCCAGGGCCCACGTGTGCACACCCATGCGTGTCGTAGATCCACACTCATTCATACCTACCACATAAACATAAAAATAAAGTGAAAATTTAAAAACTGGGCTGGAGAGGTGGCTCAGCGGTTAAGAGCAATGACTGCTCTTCCAGAGGTCCTGAGTTCAATTCCCAGCACCCACATGGTGGCTCACAAGCACTCATAATGAGATCTGGCGCCCTCTTCTGGCCTGCAAGGACACATGCAGGCAGAACACTCTATACATAATAAATAAATCTTTTTTAAAAAAATTTAAAAACCAAACTCAAAAGAGGGCATATGGAATGAAGAGGTTCACACAGACCAGAAACCACCCCAGGTTCCAGAGGAGGAAGACAACTAGAGACGGCTGGAGAAGAAGGTAAAGGCAGGAGGAAACAGATGCAAGCAGAAGCTGGATGTGGAGACACACCCCTGTAATCCTAGCAGACAGGTGATGGAGAAAGAATAAGCAGGAGTTCAAAGCCAGCCTACACAGCAAGGCCAAGGCCAATCTGAGCCACACAGGTCCTGTTTTAAAAACAAAACAAAACAAAAAAACAAAAACAAAAAAAAAAAAACCGAGAGACAGAAACTACAGAGGAATGAGAACATGGTGAGGGGATGCAATGTGGAAGGCTTCCTGCCAGCCCTAGTCATGGTAGATTACTCCAAATGATCTGAGTTGATGACAAAGGTGCTTGGTGAGCTCACAGTGGAAAGGTTTCCTCCATAATGTGCTGTCCTTGTGGATCCCCTTCTTACTAATGAAGACAGGCCAGCCTTCAGAGGTTTCTCAGAACTCCTAAAAAGAGCCCCAGTCCCAGCACTTGAGAGGCCCCTCAAGTTCATCTTCAGCTATATAGTGTGGGTCAAGACCAGCCTGGGCTATAGGAGACTATGTCTCAGAAAGAAAAATAAAAAATAAAAAAGCATCAGCCTTAGGAAGACATGCTTCCATCCTTGTTATCCGGTCATATTGGCGGGGCATAGTATAGGACAGCTCTTCTCTCGACCACCCTGTGCACCTATAGCATCATGTAGGAGAAAGCAGTCCATAGGCTATACCAGAGGTGTATAGTAAAAGTTAAAAAGGCTATTTAAAAACCTCTCAAATCGGTGATGACTGAAAAGCCAGATTCTCATGACCCATCCAATGTTTTCCTGGGTGCTTGGAGTTGACCAAAAAAATCTCTGTGTCCCAAAGCACACAGAGTTATGGGCCTGAGACGCAGTGCAAGACCACAACAGATCAGTGTGTGCCCCACTGGTTGGGTAGAGCCAGGGGCTCTGCAAGTGGCTGATGACTGGTAATAGTACCTGCTGCCTCCTCCTATAGGCCAAGGTAGAATCAGCAGGTGAATGTTCTCAGAAAGTATGGCCCAGGTGTTGGCACCCATCCAGGCAGTGGATGTGAAGTGGGCAGAATTTTGAGTGTACCAATGGAGGCACATGCAGCAAAGGAGTTCTGGAAGGTACTACATATCTCAACATCTCTGCAGGAGTATATCACAGCCTTAACCACTGAGTTGGCTTTGGCCAGGTGTGGGAAATATTTCTTCACAGACAGCACACTGTAGGACTTACAGCCCAGACTGCCAGCAGCAGTGCCACCTTAGCCTGGCATCCAGCATACCATGTTTGTCCCTAGGATGATAACAGTCTTGATCAGGCTATGAGGGGTCTCTTCTTAGCAGGGATGGCAGCTGACATGCTTGGTCATGAGCTGCATTTGCCTATGCAAGTAGAAGGAAATGCAGATGTAGATAGCTACTGTGACAGGTAGATGAGCAGGGTAGACAGGGCTGGCAAGGTCAGGTATAAGAGGCTGAACAGAGGCACTATGTATGAGAAACAGTCCAGGGCACAGAAGTAGGCAAGCACCTAGGGGATGGAGACCAGTCTGGGAAATGTAGTGAGATACTGGTCTCTTAAATACTAATTAGACAGATGAGGCAAAGACCATAGTTTTAATATTTTTCTTTCTTTTTTTTTTGTTTATTTGTTTTTGTTCTTCAAGACAGGGTTTCTCTCCGTAACAGCTCTGGCTCTCCTGGAACTCACTTTGTAGATCAGGCTGGCATTGAACTCACAGAGATCTATCTGCTTCTGCTCCATGGTGCTGAGATAAAAGTTGTGCACCACCACCGCTCAGCTAAATTTTCTTTTAAAAGATGAATTTCTGTGTGTCCGTGTGTGTATGTGAGTGTATGTGCACGTGTGTATTATGTAACATGAATTCTAATAGGTCTTTTAATAAAAATCCAGAGCCAGATTCTGGGATAATTTCTGATAGATCAGAGAGACAAAGGAACAAGCCACAGCCACATCTTACCTCTAGGGCTCCTTAGCCTGAAAAGGCTTCAGTTCCTGTCTCCTCACGCCTTTTATACTTTTCTCTGTCTAGCCTTATCACTTCCTTCTTAGTGCTGGGATTAAAGGCGTATGACTCCCAAGTATTGGGATTAAAGGTGTGTACCACCACTGTCTGGCATCTATTTTTAATCTAGTGGCTTGTTCTGCCCTCTGATCTTCAGGCAAACTTTATTAGGGTACACAATATATCACCATAGTATAGGTATATATATTTGTGTGTGTGTGTGTGTGTGTGTGTGTGTGTGTGTGTGTGTGTGTGTATTCATGTCCATGTGCAGAGATCTTTCAGCTTAGTTTGATACTAGCAAGTTCCAACAGTGGTACTGTCTCAGCTCCCTCAGAGCTGGGGTTATAGGCATTTGTGGGGATTCCTGTGTGTTACATGGGAGCTAGGATCTGAACTCTGGTTCTCATGATTGCAGAGCATGTGCTCTTAACTACTGAACCATATCCCTAAACCTCTAAATTCTAACTTTTAAGTGTGTAAGATATACAGAGCAAAAAATTTACCTTCTTTCCCTCAACCCCAGAAAGATTTATCTTCTTTCTCCTTGTTTTGTTTTTCTTTTTGAGACATGGTATCACACTGTACCTCAGCCTGGCCTGGAACTCATGATACAGCCAAGGCTGGCCTCAAACTGAGGGCAATCCTCCTGCCTTAGCCTCTCAAATGCTGGGATAACAGGCATGTAACACCACACACAACTTAAACATTGTTAGGTGTATAGTTCAATACTGCTATGCACACTCTTTTGTGGTGTAACCAAAACACTAGTTTTAAAATATAAAAAATATAAAAAGCACTCTCCAGGTGATTCTCATGCATTCAGGGCTGAGAGGCGGTGAGCTGGAATGAATGGGGAAGGGGTTTATTGCCATTAAATTCCTGAGTACAGTTCCTCATTTGAAACATGTAATGTGTACTAACCCCTTCCAATGCTAAACTTTTTTGTTAGCCTTCTCTCCATCTCTCCCAGTGGTTCTCAACTGTGGGTCATGACCCCTTTGGGGTCATACATCAGACATCCTGCATATCAGATATTTACATTATGATTCATAACAGTAGCAAAATGACAGTTATGAAGTAGCAATGAAAATAATTTTATGGTTGGGGCTTCACCACAACATGAGGAACAGTATTAAAGGGTCGCAGAATCAGGTAGGTAGAGAACCACTGTCTGTTGTTGTTTGCTTTTTCTCTTTGGGGGGCCTGCCACTCAGCTCCCAAATAAATCACTCACAGAGGCTTATGCTTAATTATCAATGCCCGGCCTCCACTCTCCACTTGTTTTGTTTCTTGCCAGCTTTCCTTAACTTAACCCGTCTGTCTTGGCCTCTGGACTTTTCCCATTCTCTTACTTCTGTAAATCTTACTCTTACTCCGTGGCTTGCTGTGTAGCTGGGTGGCTGGCCTCTGATGTCCTCCTCCTCCTCTGGCTCCTTGATCTCTCTCCTCCCTCTCTTTTCTTCTCTCTCCTGCCTTGCTATTGGCCATTCAGATCTTTATTAGACCAATCAGGTGTTTTAGATAGGCAAAAAGTAACACCTTCAAATACCATTCTACTACACCGGTCTAACCCAAGCCCTGCTCTTCTCATCATCTCTGCTATTCTCCTTCTGCCTGTCTTGAGATCTGCCTGTCTCGAGATCTGCCTGTCTCGAGATCCTATCAAAGGCCCATCTATCCTCCCTTCAACTACTTCAGCATCCAACTCTTTCATCTCAGACACAATTCTGTCATGTCATTATTTTACCTGGTGGTGTTTATTAATGCTAGTATATTTCAGATGGATTATATGTTGGTCTTATCTTCCAACTTAATTGCTTTTCCATATGACTGACATTTTTATTACAGTATCTGACACGCTTTGGGGCTCAGAAAATTGTACACCAAATTATGACACTGGCATTCTGAATACTTGGAGCTAAAAGATAATGGAAGGCAAAGTAGACCTGTGATTTTGACCTTCCCCTCTTTTCCCACTCCCCTTTCCTCCCTAGAAAGGAGCTGTAGAAACTAGAACTCCTCTTTCCCCAGGTCATAGAAACTGAAGCCCCCCTTTCCCCAAACAAGCCACTAAACCCAGAAAGGTCACCCCCCCCCCCCGATCTTCTCAGAGGACCTTCATTCTGAACAGTCCTGCCCTGTATTCTGGGTAAAGAATGCTACGAGAAAGAAAGGTCTCAATAGGCTTGGGTTTTCTTTCCTGAGCTATCCTTTTGTCCTGTCACCATGGCTGCCCATCCTTTAGTGAACCTAAGCATAAAATTTGGATCTTCAGTTTTGAAGGTTCTCGTGTGATATAAAACTTCAGTGAGCTGAGTGTGGTAGTCCACGCCTTTAATCCTAGCACTTGGGAGGCAGAGGAATTTGAAGCCAGCCTGGTCTACAGAGTGAGTTCCAGGCCAGGCAGGGCTATACAGTGAGACTTTGTCTCAAAAATCAATATGTAAAGACATACAACTGGTGAAATAACCTCTTATTCATTTACTTTCTGCAGCACTCAGGCTAGAAGTCAGAGCCTTGAGTATGACAGGTAAAAGCCCTGCCTGCAACTTCCAAGATGAGTTTGGACATGTTCAGGCGACATGGTGTAGGTACTTCCAGCCTCTAGTTATAGGAGTGTCAGTTGTGAACCTGGTAAGTAAGGCGGCATATCACACTTTTCTACCTCTCCAGTCTCTGGCATCTGATAACCTGTGATTTACTTCAAAGCCTGTGGCTGAGATTCTAAAACAACAAAAAGCCAGTAAAAAGGGGGTAAGAGGGTTTTATTTGGTGGGCTTTTTGAGATAGGAGCTCAGGATGATTATGAACTCACTATATAGCCTAGAGTAGCTTCAAAATCGCCAGCCCTCCCTTAGGCCCCCAAGTGCTGAGGTTATTTATCAGCATAAGCCACCAGGCTTGGCTGTAGGCTATGTTTGAGAGAGAATTGCTGGCCTCGAGCAGGGCTGGATCTTCCTTGCCCACGATGAGAACACCATGTGTGGCCATGGTGTTACTGGTTTGAATCGTATTCCTTCTGAATGAATTGACTAACGTACTCCCTGCGTCCGATTCCTTCCTTCGTGGATAATGTGGAACTTCACTAGCCTTTTGGCAAACTTCAACTTTCCTGCATAGCTGTTCCACTCACCCCTGTTCTCTCAACTTGCTGTGGGTCTTCCTCTGTTCTTTCGCCATCTTTGCTCTCCTGCCCACTTCCCTTGAATCTTTGGTAGGTCCCACTTCAAGTCCCTCCCTAGCTTCTCGGCTTGGAAGTCAAGGGATGGAAAATCACTGAGACCAAACATCAAGGAAGGAGTCCGGCTTCGGAACCTTAGCCTATTGCTATCTATGTACTGCTTTGTAAAATACTGGAGCACATCCCTATAATTTCATATTGTCTGCTTACTCATTCTAAATCTGCCTGCAATGTGATGCACCTTAAATTCTGTCTTGGAGAAATCTTGCATTTTTTTCTATGAGCCTTTGAGACATACATTTCCTATCTGGTCTTCCGAAGAACATGATACTTACCTTTGAAAACACAAACTTCACCAGGCAGCGGTGGTGCACGTCTTTTAAACCCAGCACTCGGGAGGCAGAGGCAGGCAGATCTCTGTGAGTTCGAGGCCAGCCTGGTCTACAGAGAAAGATCCAGGACAGGCACCAAAACTACAACAGAGAAACCCTGTCTCGAAAAACCAAAACCAAACAAACAAACTTCAGGGTAAATACTATTAGAAAAAGGAGATGAGAAAAAACAACATTTTAGTTTCAGTAAACTAGGTCCCATAGCCAAATTTAGTTGTTTCCTTTTGTAAATAGAGTATTATTGGAAAAAAAAGTTTCTTTGCTTCTGTGATGTTTTTGGTACTTGTCTGACTTACCGGGCAATAACCAAACCAAACCAAAGAAGCAAGTAAACCTTAAGGGTGACTTTGTTTAATGTCTCACAAAATGATCACAAACAATTCAAGTATAATTAAGAAACCTGAGGGGCTGTGTTTGTGGCTCATTGGGTCAAGTGCTTGCCTAGCATGCATGAAGCTGTGGGTTGCACACCCAGTAGCTCATACACTGTGGGTGGTGGCGCCTGTAATTTCTGCTCTCCAGTGGTAGAGGCAGGAAGATCAGACATTCAAGGCTGTCTTCAGCTACATCGTGAGTTCAAGGCCAGTCTGGGCTACATGAGACCTTGTCTAAAAAATAAAGTAAAACTCAATGAGACAGAAATGGGATATTTCTAGATGAACTTTTCAATAATATTTGTGTTTTACAGTATATATCCACTTGAACTCAGTTTCAAAAATCTTTTGGTAATTTCAAAACTTTATTTATTTATTTATTTATTATTTTTTTTTTGGTTTTTCGAGACAGAGTTTCTCTGTGTAGCTTTGCGCCTTTCCTGGAACTCACTTGGTAGCCCAGGCTGGCCTTGAACTCACAGAGATCCACCTGGCTCTGCCTCCCGAGTGCTGGGATTAAAGGAGTGCGCCACCACCGCCCGGCTAATTTGAAAACTTTAAAGAGAAAATAAGTGGTAAAATGTGGGTGAGCTAGAATGCTGAAATACTTAAGTAATCTTAAGTTTAAGTTTATATCCTTTGGGATGTTGTTCTTTTTCATTTTGTTTTATTGTCAAGATTAATAATTTAATTACAGCATTTCTCCCTTTCTTTTCCTCACTTTTAGCCCTCCCATATGCCCATCCCTGCTCTTCTTCAAATTCATGGCCTCTTTTTTCACTAATTGTTATTGCACGCATAAATGTATTTGTTTCTCTGTGTAGTTGACTGTCCTGGATCTCGCTCTGTAGATCCGCTTGGCTTTGCCTCCCGAATGCTGGGATTAAAGGCGTGGGCCACCACCGCCCCACCGCGGCCCCCCCCACCATATAATGTTATTTGTATGACATGTTGTTCTTTATATAGTACAATGAAACTAAACATGTAGGCATGTTCATAAATATGAAAAATCATCTCTAGAAGTTACAAAATGGAAAAATATAGATAAAAGATAATTCCCAATATTTTCTAGTTCATTAGGAATTAAGGTTATGCAGTGCCAAAAATTATAATTAACATGTGTAATTAAACTATTGGAAATTATAAGCTAGAACTCTGTGCAAGGGAGTAGGCTATTTTATAAAGAAAGGCATACAGCC
The DNA here is from genome assembly GCF_949786415.1 of Peromyscus eremicus. Lineage (NCBI taxonomy): Eukaryota > Metazoa > Chordata > Mammalia > Rodentia > Cricetidae > Peromyscus > Peromyscus eremicus. The sequence continues at coordinate 16,368,655 of NC_081439.1, read as the reverse complement.
AGGCAGTGGTGGCACATACCTTTAATCCCAGCACTTGAGGGGCAGAGATTGGCAGATGTCTGCGTGTTTGAGGCCAGCCTGATCTTCAGAGCAAGTTCCAGAACATCCAGGGCTATGTAGAAAAACTCTGTCTCGAAAACCAAAAGCACAGATATAAAGATGTATTTTATTACCAAGAAAAAAGAAAAGGAAAAACTTAGGGGACTTTAAAAAAGGTTGTTGTGGAAATATCTTGTTTGGTCAAAAATGGCTGAGATGAAATGTAGTTTTATAGTTTTATTAAAATCAGCATTATAAAGATCGATTTTAGTACTAATAGGTACATGATACAAAAGGAGAGTTCTCTATTTTTTGTCTGTAGAATATGTAATATTTGAGTACATGTATGTGTGAGTTCTTTTGGGGGTTGTGGATACACACATGTCAGAGGACAACATTGGTCCCACCTTTTCTCCTTAATTGAGACAAGGTCTCTTTGCTGTTGCATGCATACTCCATGCAACACGGAGGGAAGCTCCCATTGTTCCAGCTTCCCATCTTCCAGTAGAGGGCGCTGCGATATTAATAGACACATGCCCCACTTAGTAATGTTGGTTCTGGAGATCTGAACTCAGGTCCTCAGGCATTCATGGCAAGTGCTTTTATCCACTGAGCCCTTTCCCCAGCCCTAGCTTAGTTATTTCTTAAAATAATAAAACTTATTTGGAACTTCAAACTAAAGTTCTACCCAAAAGGTGACACCAATGATAAAAATTCACAGGTTTATTGATTGGAATTTCCCAATTGTAGAGAATTGGAATGTTGCAGATTCAGAGCCAAATTATCCTGGGCTATATTTAGTCCCCATAATAGTCATTAATTGTTCACACTGTCTGATCAAACATCTCTTTTATTATCAGGAACTTTGGAACTCAGTTTTTAGCAGACTACTAACTTCCACTAACCCCCAAACAAGAAATGACAACAGAGAGCTGGGCATATTGGTTGCATGCCTATAGTCCTAGCACTAAGAAGACTGAAGAGAGATGATGCCATACATTTGAGGTGGATTTCAGGACAGAATGGACTACATAGTAAAATCCTTCCTCAAAATCAAAATTTAAAAGTCATCCGATAGCATCTAACAGCCCCTAGCGGTGTCTTCATGCTTTGCTGGAAGTCCTGCCCTGCTGTTCCCCGACCGCTGTGTTTGGAAAATGCATTGACTTTGATTTCACTGAAGGCAACCTAATTCTATGTTCCCAGGTCACTCATATTTGGCTCAGAATAAAGCATCTCTTATTCCTTTAAAGGTGATGGCTGTATTCAGTTTATTAGGTCTGGGAAAGTGAAAGGTTAAGTGATGGGCCTCAGGAAAAAAGATGTTGCATTTTATCAAGGTAATTTCTTTTTTTTTTTTCTTTTCTTTTCTTTTTTTCCGGAGCTGAGGACCAAACCTAGGGACTTGCGCTTGCTAGGCAAGCGCTCTACCACTGAGATAATTCCCCAACCCCCAAGGTAATTTCTTATACTTGATGTTATCTATCAGGTCTGATTGCTCAAAAAGTGAATCTTTGCAATATTAAAAGAGCTACATTTTTGTTTACAAATATATGACATGTTTGTATTTGCCTTTAAAATAGCTTATTGTTGAAAATTTAAAAGGAAGAGAATAGAAAATAAAATTTTAAAAATTGAGACAGGGTCTCATGTATCCCAAGCTGACTTCGAACTCACTACACAGCTAAGGACTACTTAGAACCTCCTGCCTCTACCTCCCAAGAACTGGGATTATAGGTGTGCACCAATACAATCAGTGTGTGCAGTGCTAAGGATAGAACTCAGGACTTCAAGCATCCCTAGGCAAGCACTCTACCAACTCAGTTATATGCTCAGCAATAAAATATTTTATTGTTATTTTGATTAAATAGATAACTATGGTCTAGTTAAATATTTTTGACTTTAAAAAATATTTTTGTGTATGAGTGTTTTGCCTCTATGTATGTCTGTGCACCACGTGCATGCCCAGTGTCAATGGAGGACAGAAGGTGTCAGATTTTCAGAAACTAAAATCAGCAGTTGGTTGTGAGTTACCAGGTGGGTGCTAGGATTCGAACCTGGGTTCTCTACAAGAGCATCCTTTAAATACTGAGCCATCTCTCCAGGCCCCATTTATTTGCTGTTGTTTGAGACAAGGTCTCCCTCTGTAGTCCTGGCTGGTTTCAAACTCATGATCCTTCTGTTTCGGTCTCCCAAGTGCTGGGATTATGGGAGTGAGTCGCCGCATCTGGCTCCACCAATTGACATGTCTGACAAATTGCTCAAACTCAGTTTTTGCTTTATTTAATTTAATTTATTTATTTATGTAGAGACATAGAGTCTTATGAATCCCAGGCTGGTCTTGCATCTACATAGCTGAGGATAACCTGGAACTCCTGATCCTCCTGCCTCCCTCTCTCAAGCACTACAATTACAGATGTGAACTAGTGAACCCACCTTTTTTTTTGAGAGAGAGAGGGGGTCTGTGGTGGTTTGAATAATTATGGCCCCCAAAGGCTCATATATTTGAATGCTTGGTCATCAGAGAGTGGCACTACTTGATAGGGATTAGGAGGTGTGGCCTTGTTGGAGGAAGTATGTCACAGGGAGTGGGTTTTGGGGTTTCAAAAGCCCAAGCCAGTCCCAGTACCTTGCTCTTTCTTCTTGCTGTATAGACAGCAAGATCTGGATGTAGAACTTCAACTTCTCCAGCACCATGTTTGCCTGTGTGCCACCATGCTCCCTGCCATGACAACAACGGACAACCCTCTGAAAGTGTAAGCAAGCCCCAATTAAATGGTTTTCTTTATAAGAGTTGCTGTGGGAGCCAGGTGGTGGTGGTGGCAGTGGCAGTGGCTGCGCACACCTTTAATCCCAGCACTCGGGAAGCAGAGGCAAGTGGATCTCTGTGAGTTCGAGGCCAGCCTGGTCAACAGAGTTCTAGGACAGCCAGGCCTGTTTCACAGAGAATCCCTGTCTCAAAAAATGAAAAACAAACAAACAAAAAAGTTGCCATGGTCAGTGTCTCTTCACAGTAATAGAACACCTACTAACATAGGGTCTTTCTCTGTAGCTCAGGTTAGTCTGTAATACTATGTAGCCTAGGGTGGCTGCAAACTTGTAGGTGAATTTTCTACCCCGGCCTCACAAGTGCTGGAATTAATAGAATTTCCTACCAGGCCTGGTTCAATATCACATTATGACTCTTGAACCTCAGATTAAATTTGGGATTTTCTCGTTTGGCCCCTGGAAAGTACTGAATACATTTTGCATTGTGTCAAGGACATGGATCTTGGGGTTCAAGAGTAGAATTTGATTGTTTAGACATGGCTTGTATTCCTCAAAGGATTTTTTTTTTTTTGGACACAGGGTCTTACTATATAGTGTTGCCTGGCCTGGAATTCAGAGATCTGCCCGTCTTTGCCTTCCAAGTGCTGGGATTAAAGGAGTATGTGCCACCATGCCTAGCTCTCAAAGGAGTTTTGTTTTGAATCAAGGTTTTACAATGTAGCCCAGGTTGGGCTTGAAATGGCAGTGATCTTTTGTTCTGCCCTCTGAATGCTGGGATTACCGGCATGCATCTGTACTGGAAGTTGTTCCCAGTGTGGCAGTATTGGGAGGTAGGAAGGCCTCACTGAAATGAGGTGATGAGGGACACTGTCCTCGTGAAAGGATAAATGTTTTTCTCACTGGTGTACAGAACAAGGCCACCCACCACACACACTTGTCCCTTCTTCAAAGACCCAGCCATTCCCCTTTCCCTGCCATGCTGCAATGCAGAAGGCTGTGGGGGGTGTGGGGCAGTGTGTGTGTGTGTATGGGGGGGTGTTTCTCAGAGGGCTGAATGGATGTATCTGCCTAATCTTAAGACTTTGAGCTGTGGGCTGGAGAGATGGCTCAGCGGTTAAGAGAACTGGCTGTTCTTCCAGAGGTCCTGAGTTCAATTCCCAACAACCACACGGTGGCTCCCAACCATCTGTAATGAGATCTGGCGTCCCCTTCTGGCCTGCAGTCAGAACACTGTATGTGTAATAAATAAATCTTAAAAAAAAAAACTTTGAGCCTCTAAAACTCTTAGCTAAATATACCTGGTTTGTCTACAAACTACCCATTACTAGTAATTTTGTAATAATACAAAATGGAAGAATATAACTGGGTTATGTTTGGTCATGTTTTTCTTTTAAAGGAGAGATTTGTGGGGTCCCTTAAATAGTAGTTACTATTAGTTGAAAAAGCTATGTAGTAGGCACAATGCTAAACTGACAAGAACCTCACTGAAGCTGTAAGAGCTAGGCACTTCTCCAGCTTTATAAACTGGAACACAAAACCAGGTTTAAGGGATTCCAAAATATACTTGCATTAACTATAATAAGAATTCGCACGCCTTTAATCCCAGCACTCGGGAGGCAGAGGCAGGCGGATCTCTGTGAGTTCGAGGCCAGCCTGGGCTACCAAGCGAGTTCCAGGAAAGGCACAAAGCTACACAGAGAAACCCTGTCTTGAAAAACCAAAAAAAAAAAAAAAAAAAAAAAGAAAAAAAAGAATTAGGTCTATTCCAGCCAGCTTGGTTTCTCAAGCGCAAGTTGATTGTGTAAGACATTAGCAATATCCAATAAGCACATTCAGGAAATGAGAAATAAGGGTAACTGCCCTTACATGTCACTTAATGTAACCAGCTCATTTCACAAAATCAAATTGTCCATGCTTGTTCTACTACGCATCTACTATGCCTCTGAATTACTGAATCATGGCAAGACTTTATTTTATTCGATGAAAGGTCCCATGCCAGGACTGGCTTTGAACTCCTGCCTCAGTTTTCTGAGTGCTGAGATTACAGGTATGCACAAGTGGCTAAAATAGGTATTTTCAAAAAACTTCAAAGACGCTGGATGGTGGTGGTGCATGCATTTAATCCCAGCACTTGGGAGGCGGAGTCAGGTGGATCTCTGTGAGTGTGAAGCCAGCTTGGTCTCAAGTTCCAGGACAGACATAGTGGTCACACAGAGAAACCCTGTCTTGAAACCCCCCTCCCCCTGCCCAAATCATCTAACCTTGATTCATTTCATTTTCTCCTCTCTCTCTGTTCCTTTCCTCCTCTTTTCTTTCTTTTCAAAAAGGCTATTTCTATCTTCCCCAGGCTGGCCTTTTTTAACTCCATGGGTCCAGCAATCCTCCTGCTTATGCCTTCAAATGACTGGGGACCGAAGGGGCATGTGACCATGCCTCACACCATTGACATTTCTGATAGGTCTTATTACTCTTCCTCCGGGGCTCTTTATATATGCATATTTCTTCTACATAAATAAGTGAACAAGTGATTGCTCTGACACGGTTTTATAGTCTCTTAAGTCATTGTACACTGGTGAGTGAGAGGTGATAGGAGGCAGGTTTCCAAATGTATTGTTCTAAAGGTGGCCCAACATTGTTGGAAGGAAAGAAAATACTCTTTTGTAAGGAATAAGCACTGGACAGTTTCATGACAGATATGTAGAGTGCACATATGAATCCAAACAATTACAATGTGCTCTCAATATACTTGGATTATTATGTATGTCATTATGCAGTATACTTGGATCATTACATATGTGTGCTATGGAGTCAGACATACCTGGGTTTGGAGGTAGACTTTACCACTTTCTAGCCATACGACCCTTAAACTTTTTTGTCTCCCCACCTGAAAATTTGCCATAAAAAGTGAAGACTGCTGTGAGGGCGTTATGTGAATTAACAATTCACAATTGAAACCCTAGCTAAGACGTAAGTTTACAACTCTGGCTCATTTGCAAATGTGGAGAAGGGCCACTGGAAGAGCATTAGAACTGCATGTAAATCAACAGGTAACATGTGGCTGAGGCAGGTCCCCTCAGCCCAAAGCCCACACAATCTGTAAGACTACATTTTGTAAATCTGCTAAATTATATTTGATAAAGAACCATTTTAAGCCAGATGACTGCAGTAACTGACAGAATTTTAATAAGGCGACATAGTCATTTAACACAGCCTTTATTTTTGTTTCAAAACAAAATTCCAGGAAACAAAATACTTAACAACAGTTGGGTAGAAATTAAAATAAAAATCACAGTCTCGAAGAATCAAAACCAGACAACTGCTGAAAGGTAGATCACTTGGCTTACCAAAAATAAAAGTGAAAAAAAGTCAATGTTAAAAAGGGTTAAAATTAGGTTTAACAGCATTCTATATAATGCTACATTCCCGAATTAAGAAAGGAGAGTTCACATATATAACTAAATGTTAAGTATTGAGAATTGGCTGAAATTCTATATACTTCATGGTAAATTATGCATGAAAGTTTAATTGCATAAACTTCCTGAGTGGCTCCCATGCTGCGTTAGGTCTACATGCTTAATATTCGTATTAAACAAATTATAGCTTTAAGTGATTGAGCATGACAGACCTTCAACTGCCCTTTCTGATCAGTCACTCTATCCACTGTATCTGCTGAGGGTTCTGGACTACAAATCTCAACCTTAAACCTTAAATTATAGTGGAAAGAAATACAATGTAAAAAGCTAGAGAAGTGACAAGTGAGCGTTTTTAGAGCACTGTCCCTTCAGAGCTTAGTCCTTCCCCGCCCTCTTGCCTGACTTTTAGCTTTGTAGTAGTCTGTGTTGTTTTACTTCAGAGAAAACCTTCCGGAATCGGAGCTGTTGATCTGTACACTCTTTCAACTATCTCAGTGGAAAAGAACTTTAATCTGGTTACTATTTTGGGCTCATTCACATGTTAGCTGTCACGGTCCCTGATCAATATTTGAATTCATCCTTCATACACACAAAAAGAGATTGTTTCCAGGGTGGTCTGAGAGTATGGCTCCACACAAATTGCATACTAATTTTACTTAAAAGAAATTTTTACTATGTTTGAGTGTTTTCATTTTATAATCTGGATTAGATTTTTAAATTTTAACCATAGAATTATAGTTATCAAATCAAAAGCCTTTGTTATATATACATACCTTTCTATTACATCTTCTAAATAAAGGGAGAGAAAATAAATCCCTGATAAACTACAGATTAAAAAAGCAACCAAACAATCTATTCAAGAAAATGGCTTGCATACCACCTCAGAAGGCTCAGATTTTTCTTAATCAAACAGATTATGAGGTAACTGAATCACAAATGGATGGCAAATATACCTCAGGAATGCATTTATAAACGATGACTGAAATATAGTATTTACTAATATTAAAAATGTAGTGTTACATGGTAAACATGTGAAACAAGGAATATCCAGTTACAAATATTTGCTGGGTGTTTTTAAGGGGGAAAGGAAATGTATTCTTTTCAATGCTTAGAAAATACAGCAAAGAGAGTGAACTCCATAAACTACGGAGATTAGATAAGCAATTATCTAAACCCTTACTACCAACTATGATTCAAATGAAATGCATTCCGCCATTTTAAGATAACAAACTGTCACTGTAAATACCAGGCAATATTTTGACGATGGGGCACTGGCTAGGTCGTCAAGTATTTCACTGTGGTAGTTAAAGCAATTTCAACTCATAGCCCTTTAGAAACCGAGATGAGAAAGCATGGCCAGTACATGTGAAGTTACAGGCACCGGGACTATCTCACTTCAGTACATTTGAGCCATTTGTTTATTGAAAACTAACTCCCACCACTAAGTCTTATATTGCCACCAATTTGACTTCTCTCTCTGCTTTCCATTCCCAAATCCTAACTTTATTACACATAGGCGTATGGTTCTCATCGCTTAAACACAGACTGGTGGCAGAATGATGGTTCCTCTCATCTCACATGCATGGTGAGTGCTAGGACGAAAAAGGCAAGCCAGATTGAGAATATAAACAACATAAAGAATCAAGGCAAAAAAGCAAGTTTCACAGGCAACATTTACTTGTGCACCTAAAACAGTACTGAAAAACGAGGTAGATAAACAAAAGTAACTGGACTGCAATTAAATCTGGGATTTCAGATGATAACATCCCACTTTATAACCTTAGAAAAGCACTCTACACTCAACCAAAAAAATCACAGCAGAAGTGCCTTTTAAACTTTCACAGTTAGTTTTCCTGTCAAACTATTAGAACTTATGCTTGATATTAAGCAAGGAAGAGATGAAAATGCAGGGATATTTGTTAAGCTACAGCAAATTACTTTAGATTCAAGACTGCTTCTGGTATATGAAGGGTTATCAGCACTGAATACACCAGTATTGGTTTCACAGTCTTATGATGTTATACCCAACTTCACAGACACAACAGCAGTGCTTGATGGTGAAGTGCTCATGTTGCCATACATGAAGACACAACGCTGCTCATCAGATGTGCACTTGGAGAAGTAAACAGAGCGGCTGGACATACAGACTATCTCCCAAGGAAACTTCAAAAGACAGTGGTTAAGCACAATCTTTATGTTGATTATAAGAAAAAAAATGAAAAGGATAGGTTTGCGTGCTTTCTAGAAATGAACAGAAGGCCCATTATATGCACTAGGCTCTTTGTTTAAAAAAAAAGGGGAACTTCTGAGCATTATCTGATTCATTATTTGTGGGAGAGAAAAAGGACTTCAGGCAAGGATGGAAACAGCACTATTCTATGACTTAGCAAAATTATGAAATAATACAAAATCCCCATCTAGAAAACTAACCAATATTTACAATCAAAGTGACTATAAGTTGAATCAAATCAAAAAGTAATGAGAAAAAGTAAAGAAAACCCCACAGCAAAGTGAATAACATTGTTTTCTTCATTTCTGCATACTCCCTTTTTTTCTGTATGCTTTAACTTCTACACATTACACATACATAATGTATATGTAACATATATGTTAACCTAGATACTGCAGTCAGCATGGAGACAGCAGTACCCTATTCCCCATCTTCCAACTTTAGAAGATGACTTCTCTTTCCAGCAAAACCTGAAAAGATTTTAAGTATTACAAGGCACTGCAAACATCTGCAGGCAAACAAGAACGATGAATTATATGTAAAACTGAGATGTTTAACAAAACACAGAACATACTATGTAGAGCAGCCACTAGTAAATGGGATTGTCCATGTCATCTGGGGAGCTTTCTTCATCCTGGGTTACACTGTGTAAAATGATTGCTAGTAGAGAAGATCCAGTCTTAAAACCTGTAGTATTTCCCCTTATACCTTGTTTATCTCAATGTAATTATACAAAACCAACTGCTAAAGGAACAGACAGTTTTAAGGAACTATGGATTTTAGGAGCATTGTTTTTATACATGTGGAAAACACTGCAATGCAAGTTAACTGCACTACATGAATATCCTACAAATCATTTCAACTTGCAGAGCAATACCGTAGAAACAATTTCAGGAGTCTGGGCATAGGATCTGGACTCATCCAAAAGAGGATGTCTAGGAAAAGAAATTGTGGCTCTTACCAGTAGCAATCCACAGAATGCCTCCAGTAACAGTGACAAAAATGTGATGGTGGATGGGATCTTTAGGTAAGTAATGTAAGACAACTTTTAAACGAAGTACTGACTGTCACAAAATATACTATATGAAATTAAAAAAAAGTTTTTCTAACTTCCCGGCAAGCCCATGGGGTAAGTTTTTGAGGAATATGGAGGAAAATCTGTTAATAGAAACACTGAGCACAATTTGGGATGATTACCAAGAGAATTCCTAAACAGGAAAACATGTATTAGAAATGACTTTCAAAGCTTCAGTGAATGTGAAGTCATTTGAATATGTATTCTTAGGAGTTGATAAATACCATGTAAAAGTTCTATTTGGGTTTCACAGACTGAAAATTAGGTAACCCTGTGATGAGCCTTTAAGATTACTGAAGTTAACCTTCCTAAAAACCAAAGGCGTACATTTTGACACTGCCTCCCTTCCTCCTAAAACTGGATAAAACCCAGTAAAGTGCAACTTGACAGTGAAATCTCTCAAATTTTCAAGAGGCTGACAAACGCATCTACGATCTAAAATGGTCTAAGACTATAGATATTAGTAAGAAATTATAACAACCAAAAAACTGTCATCAAAAAAGGTTAAAGGCAATTTAAATAATATCATCCTAGGGTGTACTATTTCACTGCAGGATAGTATGTATCCTACATTTCTTAGAACCCTGTAAAGCCAGTGTTTTATGTAAAAGTCTCAAAAGCTACAAACCCTAATGTGTCAAGTACATTTCACTTTAGAAGAATGGATTAACAAGTGTTAACCTGAATCTCCTTGTTTAGGATTACAAGGATTATCCCCAAGTGAGATTCACATCAGCTGCAATACTTAGCAAAAGAATGCAAGCCAAGCCAGTGCCTCTCAGATGCTCAAAACCAATGCAGTGTGCACATGAGAAAAGATAGCTGCTTTGGGTTATTACTGGAACCCAAAAGCAGCTCTAGTAGCTGTAGGCTCAAGGAACTGTTACAGTTCTGTTTTTTCCTTTCCCTCCGCCTCACTTAAAACAAGACCTCACTCCTACTGCTGTGATGACGGGAAGAAAATCACATTCAAAACGTTCATGTTCTGTACTGCTTGACAAAAGTATACTAAATTTATACATCAAAACATCTTCTGCAGCCAGTTACTGCCTTCTGTGAAAAGTAAACAAAAGACAGTTGTGACAACCCCACAAGACTGGCTATTGGAGGGTCTTACCTCATCCACATTTGGGGAGAACCAATCTACAGAGTTTTATACACTCTAAAGAAAAGTATCATACAACTGCTGGTAGCAGCATCAAAAGTGGGCGAGAGCTTCTCAGCAACACATGAGAGTGTCCTGGAAATGGGAACACTCAAGCTGAGCTTATTAAAGCATTCTGAACAGTATTTTTTAAAAATCAAGTATCAAAGAGGATAGGATTTGAAGTGAAAAAACATTTCTGTGTGCAGTATTCTATGTGCAAACTGCACATTACTACAGAAAGATGAGCTGTATCAAATATCACACTGGAACAACACGAAACACGGTTGAAAGTAGACTCAAATGAGAGAAAATATGGCAGAACTCAAGAAGAAAGTTTAGTATTATAGGTGTTCTGAAAGTCCTTTCCCCTTACATCAGCATCTATTCGGATTCATTTAGGACCAGGAGGGATTGATGGTGGATTCTGCATTGGTGGAGCTGGAAATGCCTGCAAATTCATCCCGGGCTGGAAGAGTCCCCCAGATTGGGTAGGAACCACTACAGACTGCTGTGCTGTTCCCGAAATTCCTACCCACTGTACTGGATACCCTGTGGCCCCCACAGCGTTATACTGACAAACATGGGGCATTCCATATGATGGTAATGGCCCAGGAAATGAAGGGAGTGGGAGTCCTTGTGGCAAGGGAGTTGGGACAGCTCCACGAATTTGGGAATGAGAAGAAATCCATGTTGATGTGTAGCCCATAGTAGATGGAGTACTCTAACAAAAACAAAAACAAACATAAAAACAAAAGATCAGTTTATTTGGCATATCCTTTTATCAGTCTATATTCCTATTCTTTTAGGCTCACTATGTCTACTACTACAAGGAGTAGAGCATCCTTCTGTGAGTTATGCAATGGTAACATTCTTTACCGCAGCTCATTTTCTAACTGCCCTGCCTTGCAGTATAGGCATTTTCAGATGAGGAAACAGAAAATAAAATTGGTAAGTAGCCCAATACCACCAAACAACTTAAGAATGAGGCAGGGACTTCAACACTGTTCCACATAACTCTAAGGCCCATATTAACTCCCTGTTCACACTTTAGTCCCTACTTGACTCGTGCTAGTACTATTCTTTTGCTTTTACTTCATTTTTCCAGCCATGAATGTGCTTTCACACTGTAGGCATAGATGAAAATAGCCCATCTTACTTATATGATCCTCTGGATACAGAGGAATACAATTAGTGTAACAAGGGGACCTGACGTATAGCAGATGTTCAATAGACATCTTCTTCATTTCCCCCCTTCTAATTATCTTCAAATATGACACTTCTGTTATTTTTATTTTATTTTGCTTGTATGGGTGTTTTGCCTGCATATATGTGTAACATGTGCATGCAGTATCCATGGAGGCCAAAAGAGGGCATTGGATCCCCTGGGACTGGAGTTAACAGCCATGTGGGTGTTGGGAATCAAATCCGTCTTCTGAAAGAGCAGCCAATGCTGTGAACTGCTGAATCATTTCTCTAGCCCTTCTGTTATATTCTTATACATTTACTTTTATTCTTGCATGTGTATGTGCATGCAGGCTTATATGCAAATGCAGGCAAGAGGTCCACTTGGGGTGTGGTTCCTCAGGTGCTACCCAACTTGTTTTTGGAGACAGACTCCCTCATTGGCCTGAAGCTCACTAAGTAGGCAATGCTGGCTAGCTAGCAATCCCCAAGGCTGCTCCTGTCTCTGCCTCCCCAGTGCTGAGAATTATGCATGTACCACACACCCAGCTTTTTCACATGGGCTCTAAGAACTAAATTCAGGTCCTCATACTTGCATGGTAAGTAGTTTACTGGTTAAGCTAGCTTCACAGGCCCCTATTCTTCCAAATTTGAACTGAAAACAGACAATTGTGTTTGGGGCAGTACTGAAAAGATATATTCTTTCCTGCCTGGTTATTCTTAACAGATTATGTTGTGATTAAACATATGTAAAGAGATTTATAATATATTTATAATACACATAGGAATAATAATTCCAATAATGTAAATAATTCTCTTAGCAGCCTCAAATCCTGAATTACCAAGCTAAAACTAAACTTTCAATTAAACTTTTGTTAGAAACTTTCAATGTAAGTTAAGATAAAAGTTTTTAGTTTGACCTGAAAATGAATGGCAATATATATTGAGTTACAAAATATTTTATTTAAAGTTCAGCAATCTCAACAGTATTTCTTTCTGTTAAGTAAAACTAAATTTAATGCTTCTGATTCAAAACAGCAATATACTATGATCACATTTCAATAAACTTATTTCTATGCATCTATGTATTCATATAGAAAATGATCTGATATCTAACATTTACCTGAAGTTGATGACAACCATTTCCTGGTGGTGGGATTTGAAAGTGGTATTTTAAAATTTGTACTTTTTTCATTGGTTAAGTTACACAATGAGTAGTATTGTTTTA